>NC_133334.1:3595268-3928717 GCF_042186555.1 Aquarana catesbeiana | reverse complement strand
CCCTTAATGCGGTATAGAATAACAGGGAGTCCCCCAGACCCCATTCTATATATATAGTGTGACAAAGACTCCCCAATACAGAACCATAGTGATATAAAATGTATCTAAACCCAAGAAGGACCGTGTGGTCACCTTAGGACCGTGTGTCTGTGTGGTCGTCCCTAGGACTATGTGGTCACCCTAAGACCATGTGGTCACCCTAGGACCGTGTGGTCACCCTAGGACCGTGTGGTCACCCCTAAGACTGTGTGTCTGTGTGGTCACCCTGGGAATGTGTGGTCACCTTAGGACCGTGTGTCTGTGTGGTCTCCCTAGGACTATGTGGTCACCCTAAGACCGTGTGTGGTCACCCTAGGACTGTGTGGTCACCCTAGGACCGTGTGTCTGTGTGGTCACCTAGAGCTCTCACTTAGCAGATATAACAAAACACTTTGAGGAAATGTAACGGATGGGGGGAGGGGTCATTCTTGGGGTCACATACACTTTAAGAGGCTCTATTGGGTAATGGTCAGTGTTCTCAGTAAGTGATGGGATACTTGTGTGTGTGACACTTGAATCATAGACAGGTCCTCTTTACCTTGACAGCACTGACACGGCTCTTCTGTGGGGATACCATAAAGGGGACATCTATGGCCCCCTCCTCGGCCGAACCATCAGTCTCTCCGCTGGGGTGTGGGGTCTTCTGGGAGGGAAACGATCTTTGGGGGGGCGGGCGGTGGCATGTCGGAGGGAGACGGAGGACAGACACACACCGGGGGACGTCTAACATACTCTTGGCTCTCACGCGGTCTGTGGCGTCCATAGTGCCCATACAGATCTGCCCGGTGGGCTGCCATGTTTGAACTGCTGCCTCTGTTGCCACTCATACAGCTGCCACACCATCCCTCCTTGGTGCCTGGCGTTCCTCGTTGGACATCTTCAGGTGGCTGACCCGGTCCTGGGCGTATTTGTAGTCACTTGGCAAGTTGCGGATGGGGGGTGGAGAGCCGGTGGAAGGGTGTCTGCTGGTCTTTGGCAAAGTCTGGTACCTCTCGTGTTCTGTGCCGATACTGAAAAGAAGGAGGAGGGCGGAGCGTGAGAGCCGGAAAGATTTACCCAGACACCCAAAGTACCCAACCCAGGCATCCAACAGCACCCAACAACCCCCAGACACCCGACAGCGCCCAACCCCCAGACAACCCACAGCGCCCAACCCCCAGACAACCCACAGCGCCCAACCCCAGACACCCGACAGCGCCCAACCCCCAGACACCCGACAGCGCCAACCCCCAGACACCCGACAGCACCCGACCCCCAGACACCCGACAGCACCCGACCCCCAGACACCCGACAGCACCCGACCCCCAGACACCCGACAGCACCCGACCCCCAGACAACCGACCCCAGACGAACCGACAGCACCCGACCCCCAGACAACCGACAGCACACCGACCCCCAGACAACCGACAGCACCCACACCCCAGACAACCGACAGCACCCAACCCCCCGGACAACCGACAGCACCCAACCCCCAGACAACCGACAGCACCCAACCCCCAGACAACCGACAGCACCCAACCCCAGACACCCAAAGTACCCAACCCCAGACACCCGACAGCGCGCACCCCAGACAACCGACAGCGCCCAACCCCCAGACAACCGACAGCGCCCAACCCCCAGACAACCGACAGCGCCCAACCCCCAGACAACCCGACAGCGCCCAACCCCCAGATAACCGACAGCGCCCAACCCCCAGACACCCGACAGCGCCCAACCCCAGACACCCGACAGCACCCAACCCCCAGACACCCGACAGCACCCAACCCCCAGGCACCCGACAGCACCCAACCCCCAGGCACCCGACAGCACCCAACCCCAGGCACCCCACAGCACCCAACCCCCAGGCACCCGACAGCACCCAACCCCCAGACACCCGACAGTACCCAACCCCAGACACCCGACACTACCCACCCCTGTATACACCCAACAGTACCCAACCTCCAGACACTCGACAGTACCCAACCCTCAGACACCCGACAGTACCCAACCCCCAGGACACCCGACACTACCCAACCCCTGTATACACCCGACAGTACCCAACCCCTGTACTACATCCCGACAGTACCCAACCCCTGTATACATTAGACAGTACCCAACCCCTGTATACACCCGACAGTACCCAACCCTGTATACACCTGACAGTACCCAACCCCTGTAGTACATTAGACAGCACCCAACCCCTGTATACACCCGACAGTACCCAACCCCTGTATACACCCAACAGTACCCAACCTCCAGACACTCGACAGTACCCAACCCTCAGACACCCGACAGTACCCAACCCCCAGACACCCGACACTACCCAACCGCTGTATACACCCGACAGTACCCAACCCCTGTATACACCCGACAGTACCCAACCCCTGTATACATTAGACAGTACCCAACCCCTGTATACACCCGACAGTACCCAACCCCTGTATACACCTGACAGTACCCAACCCCTGTATACATTAGACAGCACCCAACCCCTGTATACACCCGACAGTACCCAACCCCTGTATACATTAGACAGTACCCAACCCCCAGATACCCGACAGCACCCAACCCCTAGACACCCGACAGCACCCAACCCCTGTATACACACGACAGTACCCAACCCCTGTATACACTAGACAGTACCCAACCCCCCAGATACCCGACAGTACCCAACCCGCCAGATACCCAACAGTACCCAACCCCCAGACACCCGACAGCACCCAACCCCTGTATACACCGACAGTACCCAACCCCCAGACACCCGACAGCACCCAACCCCTGTATACACCCGACAGTACCCAACCCCTGTATACACCCGACAGTACCCAAGCCATTATACAATGTATTTTTCTAAAACCGAATAACCAAAGTCATTGTCAAGTCTGTACATCCTCTACCTGGCTTCAATTATCAATAAACAATATCACACACAATACCCCACAAAAACTGCAGGTGGCGCTCTGTACGCCAGAATACATCACACATAATACCCCTTTGGCTGCAGGTGGCGCTCTATACACAAAATGCATATCATTAAATACCTCACATACATATCACACACAATACCCCACAGTAACTGCAGATGGCGCTCTTACCTAGAATACATATCATATACAGTGCTGTGAAAAAGTATTTGCCCCTGTCCTGATTTTTTATTTATTTTTCATATTTGTCACACTTCAGATCAAACAAATGTGACTATGACACAAAGATAACCCCAGGAAATACAAAATGCAATTTTTAAACGATGATTTTATATATGATAATCGGTAGTAAACTTCTGGGTGTGTTTTTTTTTTCTTACCTGCAAGGTGTGGGGGAGGTGCATCGCATACAAGCATACATTATATCAAACTTACCTGAAAAGAAGCCCTCCAGCCCCGCGGTGCCACCGCTGCGGGCACTCCCATCTCCTCCCGGTCCTCCTTCCGGGTTCACGGACTCCGGCGGTGTGAGTGGCTGGAGCAGCAATGACGTCACTCCCACACTTGTGCGCGGGAAACGCCGGTGATGTCACCGACTGCATATACAGTAAAAATCTCCTAAATGGGGGAAGTTTAGGAGAGATTTACAGTTTCTATAGGTAAGTCTTATTATAGGATCACCTATAGGTACAGAGATGGGAGTTTACTGCCACTTTAAGGGAAAAAAATCTGTCCAAATCTGCCTGGCTCTATGTGAAAAAGTAATTGCCCCCGAAACCTAATAACTGGCTGTACCACACTTGGTGGCAACCACTGCAATCCAGCGTTTGCGGATAACTGGCGATGAGTCTCTCACATCACTGTGGAGGAATTTTGGCGCATTCTTCTTTGCAGAATTGTCATCATTCAGGCCACATTGGAGGGTTTTCCAGCATGAACGGCCCGTGTAAGATCAGACCACAGCATCTTAATGGGATTTAAGTCCAGACTTTGACTAGGCCTCTCCAAAACTTCATTTTGGGTTTTTGAGCCATCTCAGAGGAGGACTTTCTGGTGCATTTCAGATCATTGTCCTGCTGCATAACCCAAGTGCACCTGAGGTCAGGAACTGACAGCCAGACATTCTCCTTCAGGATTTTCTGGTAGAACGTAGAATTCATGGTTCCATCAATGGAGAGTCGTCCAGCTTCAGACCATCCCCCTACCACCACCATGTGTGACTGTTGGGATGATGATCTTTTTATGAAATGTCTGTGTTAGATTTACGCCAGATGTAACGGGACGCCCACCTTCCAAAACCTTCAACTTTTCCATCTGCAGTCTGGGGGATAATCCAGATGTTTTTTGGTAAATGTGAGAGGAGCCTTTGTGTTCTTTTTGGTCAGCAGTGGCTTGGCCTTGGAACTCTCCCATGGACGCCATGTTTGCCCGGTCCCTTATTGGTGAATCATGAACACTGATCTTACCTGAGGGAAGTGAGGCCTGCAGGTCTTTAGATGTTGTTCGGGGTTCTTCTATGACCTCCTGGATGAGTCCTCGTTGTGCTCTTGGATTGATTTCGGTCGGCCGGTCACTCCTGGGAAGGGTCACCAATGTCCCAAGTTTTCACTATTTGTGGATAACGGCTCTCCCCCGCGGTTCACTGGAGTCCCAAATCCTTTTCACATAGAGGTCAGGCAGGTATGGACAGTTTTTTCCCTTAATAAATTAAATCATCATTTAAAAACTGTATTTTGTATTTCCTCAGGTTATCTTTGTGTGATATTAACATTTGTTTGATGATCAGAATCAATTAAAGAGGAGTTCCACCCAAAAGTGGAACTTCCGCTTTAAGCACTCCCCCCCCCTTTACATGCCACATTTGGCATGTAATTTTTTTTTGGGGGGGTGGGGGGAGTGGGTGACTACTTTAGAGGGGGACTTCCTATCCCACTTCCTCTTTCTGCCCACGGAATCGCCTAGACGACTCCTACTCTTCCCCTAGATGGTCCCTCCCTCTCGGCAATCTTCTGGGACACGTGACAGGTCCCAGAAGATTGCCTGTCCACTGCACTGGGAGAGCGCAGCGCGATGTGCGCGCCCGGGCCGTGAAGCCGCAAGCCGTCACGGCCGGGTGCCCACAGTTCCAATGGATGCGCCGAGGAGAGGGAGAGGAGAGGAGAGGGAGAGGAGAGGAGAGGAGAGGAGAGGAGAGGAGAGGGAGAGGAGAGGAGAGGGAGAGGGAGAGGGAGAGGGAGAGGGAGAGGAGAGGGAGAGGAGAGGAGAGGAGAGGGAGAGGAGAGGAGAGGAGAGGAGAGGAGAGGAGAGAGAGGGAGAGGGAGAGGAGAGGAGAGGAGGAGAGGAGAGGAGAGGAGAGGAGAGGAGAGGGAGAGGAGAGGGAGAGGGCCTCCATGCGGCCGCATCACTGGACCGTGGAACAGGTAAGTGTTTGCTTATTAAAAGTCAGCAGCTAAACTTTTTGTAGCTGCTGACTTTTAATAAAAAAAAAAAAAAAAAAAGCCTGGAACTTCGCTTTAAGTGTAACAAATATGAAAAGAAATCAGGAACAGGGGCAAATACTTTTTCACAGTACAGTACATCACCCTGCAGTGACAGCAGGTGGCGCACTCTACCCAGAATACAGATCACATGCAATGTCCCACAATGACTGCAGGTGGCGCACTGTGCCCAGAATACAGATCACATGCAATGTCCCACAATGACTGCAGGTGGCGCACTCTACCCAGAATACAGATCACATGCAATGTCCCACAATGACAGCAGGTGGCGCACTCTACCCAGAATACAGATCACATGCAATGTCCCACAATGACTGCAGGTGGCGCACTCTACCCAGAATACAGATCACATGCAATGTCCCACAATGACAGCAGGTGGCGCACTCTACCCAGAATACAGATCACATGCAATGTCCCACAATGACAGCAGGTGGCGCACTCTACCCAGAATACAGATCACATGCAATGTCCCACAATGACAGCAGGTGGCGCACTCTACCCAGAATACAGATCACATGCAATGTCCCACAATGACAGCAGGTGGCGCACTCTACCCAGAATACAGATCACATGCAATGTCCCACAATGACAGCAGGTGGCGCACTCTACCCAGAATACAGATCACATGCAATGTCCCACAATGACAGCAGGTGGCGCACTCTACCCAGAATACAGATCACATGTGGTATCACCTGCTGGTCGCACCGCAATTTCATTTCTGGACTAAACAGTTTAGAGAAAATTCCTCACAGATGGGAGAGGCGGCTCTGTGCATTTCCCTTCCCCCGCCCAGTGATCACAAATTGAGATAAGTAACTCTTCGTGTTCCCGCAATCACTACATACCGACAATTATTTACCTTCTCACAATCCTGACACCCTCACAAACTATGTGTCAGATCTCGCCCACTTCTTCCCTGTGTGGCACTCTGATTGACAGCTATCTAGAGAAGCAGAGGGAGGAAATCCACTTTGCATTATGGGAGAGGAGCTCCGCCCTTCCAGCTCAGGAGATAGGAACTTCGCACAGGTATATGGCAGCTAGCGGTATGAAGGGGCCGCAAAGTTCATTTCCTTTTTACCTTTTCTTCTATCAATGGTTAGTTTATGTGACGGGTTCATATACAGCGGAGTTCTGCTTTAGTCTGGCGGAGCACAAAGTCAGCAAAGCTGCTTCTAAATTAAATGCAATGAGAAGACTTCTGAAAATGTGACTGAAGGTGGCGCTCTGTACCCAGAATACATATCTCCAAATACCCTTCAGTGTCTGCAGGTGGCGCTCTGTACCCAGAATACATATCTCCAAATACCCCTCAGTGTCTGCAGGTGGCGCTCTGTACATAGAATACATATCTCCAAATACCACTCAGTGTCTGCAGGTGGCGCTCTGTACATAGAATACATATCTCCAAATACCCCTCAGTGTCTGCAGGTGGCGCTCTGTACCCAGAATACATATCTCCAAATACCCTTCAGTGTCTGCAGGTGGCGCTCTGTACATAGAATACATATCTCCAAATACCCCTCAGTGTCTGCAGGTGGCGCTCTGTACCCAGAATACATATCTCCAAATACCCTTCAGTGTCTGCAGGTGGCGCTCTGTACATAGAATACATATCTCCAAATACCCCTCAGTGTCTGCAGGTGGCGCTCTGTACCCAGAATACATATCTCCAAATACCCTTCAGTGTCTGCAGGTGGCGCTCTGTACCCAGAATACACATCTCCAAATACCCCTCAGTGACTGCAGGTGGCGCTCCGTACATAGAATACATATCTCCAAATACCCCTCAGTGACTGCAGGTGGCGCTCTGTACCCAGAATACATATCTCCAAATACCCCTCAGTGACTGCAGGTGGCGCTCTGTATCTGGAGTACATATCATGTGTAGAGTACCTACAGTGACTCCTGGTGGCGCTCTCCACCTAGAATATATACAGAGCCTTGAAAAAGTATTCATACCCCTTGAAATACCCCATATTTTGTCATGTTACAACCAAAAAGGTAAAGGTGACTCCTTTCACACGAAAGGCGTTTTTCAGGCGATTTAGCGCTAAAAATTGTCGCCTGAAAAATGCTTTATCTGCAGTACCAGTGTGAAAACGCACGGGCCTTCACACCGGGGCAGTACGTTTGCAGGACGTTACAAAAAGTCCTGCAAGCAGCATCTTTGAGGCAGTTTGTCAGCGCTGTATACATCGTTCCTCCTCCGCCCCTCCATCGTTCCTCCTCCGCCCCTCCATCGTTCCTCCTCCGCCCCTCCATCGTTCCTCCTCCGCCCCTCCATCGTTCCTCCTCCGCCCCTCCATCGTTCCTCCACCGCCCCTCCATCGTTCCTCCTCCGCCCCTCCATCGTTCCTCCTCCGCCCCTCCATCGTTCCTCCTCCGCCCCTCCATCGTTCCTCCTCCGCCCCTCCATCGTTCCTCCTCCGCCCCTCCATCGTTCCTCCTCCGCCCCTCCATCGTTCCTCCACCGCCCCTCCATCGTTCCTCCACCGCCCCTCCATCGTTCCTCCCCCGCCCCTCCATCGTTCCTCCTCCGCCCCTCCATCGTTCCTCCTCCGCCCCTCCATCGCCCCTCCATCGTTCCTCCTCCGCCCCTCCATCGTTCCTCCACCGCCCCTCCATCGTTCCTCCACCACCCCTGACTATTGGAATGCATGAGCAGCACTTTGACAGCAGGGCTACACGGGCGCTCGCACCTGAATAGCTGCGCCAAATCACCACTATAACAGCGGTAAAACGCCGCTAAAACTAATGGCGCTTTACTGCTACCGCCCCCCCCAAGTGTGAAAGGGATTTTATGTGATAGACCAACACAAAGTGTCACATAATTGTGAAGTGGAAGGAAAATGATAAATGATACAAATAAATATGTGAAAAGTGTGGGGGAGGGGCATTTTTATGGCGCCCCCCGGAGTCAATACTTTGTAGAACCCCCTTTCTCTACAAGTCTTTTTGGGGGTGTCTCTACCAGCTTTGCACATCTAGAGAGGACATTTCTGCCCATTCTTCTTTGTAAAATATCTCAAGCTCTGTCAGATTGGATGGAGAGCGTCTGTGAACAGCAATTTTCAAGTCTTGCCACAGATTCTCAATGTGATTTAGGTCTGGACTGTGACTGGGCCATTCTAACACATGAATATGCTTTGATCTAAACCATTCCATTGTAGCTCTGGCTGGATGTTTCGGGTCGTTGTCCTGCTGGAAGGTGAACCTCCGCCCCAGTCTCAAGTCTTTTGTAGACTCTAACAGGTTTTCTTCTAAGATTGTCCTGTATTTGTCTCCATCCATCTTTCCATCAACTCTGACCAGCTTCCCTGTCCCTGCTGAAGAAAATCATCCCCACCACATGATGCTGCCACCACCATGTTTCACGGTGGGGATGGTGTGTTCAGGGTGATGTGCAGTGTTAGTTTTCCCCACACATAGCGTTTTACTTTTAGGCCATAAAGTTGAATTTTGGTCTCCTCTGACCAGAGAACCTTCTTCCACATGTTTGCTGTGTCCTCCACATGGCTTCTCACAAACTACAAACAGGACTTCTTATGACTTTCTTTCAGCAATGTCTTTCTTCTTGTCACTCTTCCATAAAGGGCAGATTTGTGGAGAACACGACTAATAGTTGTCCTGTGGACAGATTCTCCCACCTGAGCTGTGGATCTCTGCAGCTCCTCCAGAGTTACCATGGACCTCTTGGCTCTTCTCTGATGAATGCTCTCCTTGCCCGGCCGGTCAGTTTAGGTGGACGGCCATGTCTTGGTAGGTTTGCAGTTGTGCCATACTCTTTCCATTTTCCGATGATGGATTGAACAGAGCTCCGTGAGATGATCAAAGCTTGGGAGATTTTTTTATAACCTAACCCTGCTTTATACTTCTCCACAACTTTATCCCTGACCTGTCTGGTGTGTTCCTTGGCCTTCATGATGCTGTTTGTTCACTAAGGTTCTCTAACAAACCTCTGAGGGCTTCACAGAACAGCTGTATTTATACTGAGATTAAAGGGGTTGTAAACCCTCTTTTTAAAAAAAAATAACAAACATGTCATACTTACCTCCACTGTGAAGTTCGTTTTGCACAGAGTGACCCCGATCCTCAACTTCTGGGGTCCCCCCGGCGGCACTGGTGGCTCCTCCCCGCATTGAGTGACCACGCTGGAGAAGGCCCTCCTGAGGTAGACACCCGTGCGGGCGCGCGCTCCTGAGTCCTGCTTCTGTGTACATTCACACACAACGCAGGACTCAGCGCCGCATCATTGGATTTGATTGACAGCAGCAGGAGCCAATGGCTGCGCCGCTATCAATCTATCCAATCAAGAGCCGAGATAACGGGCAGAGAGGAAGGGAATGAACGGGCTCAGGTGAGTAAAACAGGGGGGGGGGGGGGCGGTCACTGTCAGAAGTTTTTTCACCTTAATACATAGGATGGAGGAGGGATTACAACCCCTTTAAGAGAGAAGGAAGGGTTTCTGTTTTTTTCCCCCCATCATACTTACCTAGGTGGATGCACCATTGGTCCTCCAACGCCTCTATACTGAGAACCGAGGAGATCGAACACCGCCGATCGCTCGGTCCTCACAGCTCCGTGAGCAGAGAACTAGTGACTGTCACTCACAGCTCTCTGCTCTGCCCCCCTCCTCGCTCATTGGAGCGATAGGCTGTGCAGGGGGCGGAGCGTCAGTCTCAGGCTCTTATCGGTCGGTGATGACGCGGTCAGACCGACTTCCGTGACGTCAGCAGAGAGTGGACTTCAGCCAAACGAACTTTCCCCGTACTTCTCCTTTAAATGACACACAGGTGGACTCTATTTACTAATTAGGTGACTTCTGAAGGCAATTGTTTCCACTAGATTTTAGTTAGGGGTATCAGAGTAAAGGGGGCTGAATACAAATTGCCCCCCCCCCCCCCACACACACACTTTTCACATATTTATTTATATCATTTATCATTTTCCTTCCACTTCACAATTATGTGACACTTTGTGTTGGTCTATCACATAAAATCCCAATAAAATACATTTACGTTTTTGGTTGTAACATGACAACAGGTTGAAGATTTCAAGGGGTATGAATACTTTTTCAAGGCACTGTATAACACACAATTCCCGACAATGACTGCTGGTGGCGCTCTATACCCAGAACACAAGAGCTGCCGCTGCTTGCCCCTGAAAATGCTCTTTGCAGGGCCAGCCCTCCTATGGGCCCATTGGACCCAGGCGGCACTTTAAGATGGACGACAAATTGATGCCCAAGACATGGGGGTCAGCAGCCGCCGATCATGCTCCACCTGTCGACCGTGAACAGGTTCCTCCCCTGCCTTCTAGCTGCCGGTCCTTCTTCCCCCACCCTCCACACCTGTCCTGCTCTCTCCTGTTCTCCCCCTCCCCCTCCGCAAGCCTCCTCCGCCGCTGCCATCAGTGAACAGCGGAGAGCAGGAGGCAGCTTAGCTTAGCACAGAGGGAGGAGGAGCTGCCCAAATTAACTTTTGAAGTTAAACCGCAGGTGATTGGTTGCTAGGACACAGGGCGGTCCTAAGCAACCAATCACCAGCTTGCTAATATGGACAGTCACTCTGCTGGCTCCCGCTCCCGGCCTCTGTCCAGAACTGTGCTGCCTTCTGCTCTCAGCTGTGAGGTAGGACATTGCTATGGGAGGGAAATAGGAGAGGGGGGGTTTGAGGGGGGCCAGAGGTCACTGCTATAGGGGAAAGGGGGGCAGAACACACCACTGTGTGTGTGGGGGAGGTGATGTGAAAGAGGCATAGGACACTTATTCCCCCCCCCCCAACCCCTGATCCCTGCATTCTTAATCCAACGCACTCCTGATCCCTGCATTCTTAGTCCAAAGCACTCCTGATCCCTGCATTCTTAGCCCAAAGCACTCCTGATCCCTGCATTCTTAGCCCAAAGCACTCCTGATCTCTGCATTCTTAGCCCAACGCACTCCTGATCTCTGCATTCTTAGCCGAACGCACTCCTGATCTCTGCATTCTTAGCCCAAAGCACTCCTGATCCCTGCATTCTTAGCCCAACGCACTCCTGATCCCTGCATTCTTAGCCCAACGTATTCCTGATCTCTGCATTCTTAGCCCAACGCTCTCCTGATCCCTGCATTCTTAGCCCAACACACTCCTGATCCCTGCATTCTTAGCCCAACGCATTCCTGATCTCTGCATTCTTAGCCCAACGCTCTCCTGATCCCTGCATTCTTAGCCCAACACACTCCTGATCCCTGCATTCTTAGCCCAACGCATTCCTGATCCCTGCATTCTTAGCCCAACGCACTCCTGATCCCTGCATTCTTAGCCCAAAGCACTCCTGATCCCTGCATTCTTAGCCCAACACACTCCTGATCCCTGCATTCTTAGCCCAACGCATTCCTGATCTCTGCATTCTTAGCCCAACGCATTCCTGATCTCTGCATTCTTAGCCCAACGCTCTCCTGATCCCTGCATTCTTAGCCCAAAGCACTCCTGATCCCTGCATTCTTAGCCCAACACACTCCTGATCCCTGCATTCTTAGCCCAACGCATTCCTGATCTCTGCATTCTTAGCCCAAAGCACTCCTGATCCCTGCATTCTTAGCCTAACACACTCCTGATCCCTGCATTCTTAGCCCAACGCATTCCTGATCCCTGCATTCTTAGCCCAACGCACTCCTGATCCCTGCATTCTTAGCCCAAAGCACTCCTGATCCCTGCATTCTTAGCCCAACACACTCCTGATCCCTGCATTCTTAGCCCAACGCATTCCTGAACTCTGCATTCTTAGCCCAACGCTCTCCTGATCCCTGCATTCTTAGTCCAAAGCACTCCTGATCTTTACATTCTTAGTCCAAAGCACTCCTGATCTCTGCATTCTTAGCCCAACGCACTCCTGATCTCTGCATTCTTAGCCCAACGCACTCCTGATCTCTGCATTCTTAGTCCAAAGCACTCCTGATCCCTGCATTCTTAGCCCAACACACTCCTGAACCCTACATTCTGAGCGTAACGCACTCCTGAACCCTACATTCTGACCACAACACACTCCTAAACCCTGCGTTCTGCAGCATTTTATTTTTGGACCCAGGCAGAACAATGTCTTGGGCCAGCCCTGGCTCTCTCTGGCTTTAGTTCTTTTAGAGCTCCTCATCTGTATACTGTTACCCCGTAGGTAAGAAAATACTAAATACAGTGTGACACACAGCTGTGAGGTAGGACATTGCTATGGGAGGGAAATGGGGGGGGGTTTGAAGGGGGTCAGATGTCACTGCTATAGGGGAAAGGGGGGCAGAACACACTACTATGTGTGTGGGGGAGGTGATGTGAAAGGGGCATAGGGCACTTATTACCCCCCCCCAACCCCTGATCCCTGCATTCTTAGCCCAACGCACTCCTGATCCCTGCATTCTTAACCCAACACACTCCTGATCCCTGCATTCTTAGCCCAACGCACTCCTGATTCCCTGCATTCTTAGCCCAAAGCACTCCTGATCCCTGCATTCTTAACCCAACACACTCCTAATCCCTGCATTCTTAACCCAACGCACTCCTAATCTCTGCATTCTTAGCCCAAAGCACTCCTGATCCCTGCATTCTTAACCCAACGCACTCCTGCTCCCTGCATTCTTAGACCAACACACTCCTGATCCCTGCATTCTTAGACCAACGCACTCCTGATCCCTGCATTCTTAACCCAACGCACTCCTGATCCATGCATTCTTAGACCAACACACTCCTGATCCCTGCATTCTTAGACTAACGCACTCCTGATCCCTGCATTCTTAGACCAAGGCACTCCTGATCCCTGCATTCTTAGACCAACGCACTCCTGATCCCTGCATTCTTAGCCCAACGCTCTCCTGATCCCTGCATTCTTAGCCCAACGCACTCCTGATCTCTGCATTCTTAGCCCAACGCACTCCTGATCTCTGCATTCTTAGTCCAAAGCACTACTGATCTTTACATTCTTAGTCCAAAGCACTCCTGATCTCTGCATTCTTAGCCCAAAGCACTCCTGATCTCTGCATTCTTAGCCCAACGCACCCCTGATCTCTGCATTCTTAGCCCAACGCACTCCTGATCTCTGCATTCTTAGTCCAAAGCACTCCTGATCTCTGCATTCTTAGTCCAAAGCACTCCTGATCCCTGCATCCTTAGCCCAACACACTCCTGATCTCTGCATTCTTAGTCCAAAGCACTCCTGATCACTGCATTCTTAGCCAAAAGCACTCCTGATCCCTGCATTCTTAACCCAAAGCACTCCTGATCCCTGCATTCTTAGCTCAACGCACTCCTGATCTCTGCATTCTTAGCCCAAAGCACTCCTGATCTCTGCATTCTTAGCCCAACGCACTCCTGATCCCTGCATTCTTAGCCCAACACACTCCTGATCCCTGCATTCTTAGCCCAACGCACTCCTGATCCCTGCATTCTTAGCCCAAAGCACTCCTGATCCCTGCATTCTTAGCCCAACACACTCCTGATCCCTGCATTCTTAGCCCAACGCATTCCTGATCTCTGCATTCTTAGCCCAACGCATTCCTGATCTCTGCATTCTTAGCCCAACGCTCTCCTGATCCCTGCATTCTTAGCCCAAAGCACTCCTGATCCCTGCATTCTTAGCCCAACACACTCCTGATCCCTGCATTCTTAGCCCAACGCATTCCTGATCTCTGCATTCTTAGCCCAAAGCACTCCTGATCCCTGCATTCTTAGCCCAACACACTCCTGATCCCTGCATTCTTAGCCCAACGCATTCCTGATCCCTGCATTCTTAGCCCAACGCACTCCTGATCCCTGCATTCTTAGCCCAAAGCACTCCTGATCCCTGCATTCTTAGCCCAACACACTCCTGATCCCTGCATTCTTAACCCAACGCATTCCTGATCTCTGCATTCTTAGCCCAACGCTCTCCTGATCCCTGCATTCTTAGTCCAAAGCACTCCTGATCTTTACATTCTTAGTCCAAAGCACTCCTGATCTCTGCATTCTTAGCCCAACGCACTCCTGATCTCTGCATTCTTAGCCCAACGCACTCCTGATCTCTGCATTCTTAGTCCAAAGCACTCCTGATCCCTGCATTCTTAGCCCAACACACTCCTGAACCCTACATTCTGACCACAACACACTCCTAAACCCTGCGTTCTGCAGCATTTTATTTTTGGACCCAGGCAGAACAATGTCTTGGGCCAGCCCTGGCTCTCTCTGGCTTTAGTTCTTTTAGAGCTCCTCATCTGTATACTGTTACCCCGTAGGTAAGAAAATACTAAATACAGTGTGACACACAGCTGTGAGGTAGGACATTGCTATGGGAGGGAAATGGGGGGGGGTTTGAAGGGGGTCAGATGTCACTGCTATAGGGGAAAGGGGGGCAGAACACACTACTATGTGTGTGGGGGAGGTGATGTGAAAGGGGCATAGGGCACTTATTACCCCCCCCAACCCCTGATCCCTGCATTCTTAGCCCAACGCACTCCTGATCCCTGCATTCTTAACCCAACACACTCCTGATCCCTGCATTCTTAGCCCAACGCACTCCTGATTCCCTGCATTCTTAGCCCAACGCACTCCTGATCTCTGCATTCTTAGCCCAAAGCACTCCTGATCTCTGCATTCTTAGCCCAACGCACTCCTGATCCCTGCATTCTTAGCCCAACACACTCCTGATCCCTGTATTCTTAGCCCAACGCACTCCTAATCCCTGCATTCTTTGCCCAAAGCACTCCTGATCCCTGTATTCTTAGCCCAACGCACTCCTGATCTCTGCATTCTTAACCCAACGCACTCCTGATCCCTGCGTTCTTAGCCCAACACACTCCTGATTCCTGCATACTTAACCCAACGCACTCCTGATCCCTGCATTCTTAGTCCAAAGCACTCCTGATCTTTACATTCTTAGTCCAAAGCACTCCTGATCTCTGCATTCTTAGTCCAAAGCACTCCTGATCTCTGCATTCTTAGCCCAACGCACTCCTGATCTCTGCATTCTTAGCCCAAAGCACTCCTGATCTCTGCATTCTTAGCCCAAAGCACTCCTGATCTCTGCATTTTTAGCCCAAAGCACTCCTGATCTCTGCATTCTTAGCCCAACACACTCCTGATCCCTGCGTTCTTAGCCCAACACACTCCTGATCCCTGCGTTCTTAGCCCAACGCACTCCTGATCCCTGCATTCTTAACCCAACGCACTCCTGATCCCTGCATTCTTAACCCAACGCACTCCTGATCCCTGCATTCTTAACCCAACGCACTCCTGATCCCTGCATTCTTAACCCAACGCACTCCTGATCCCTGCATTCTTAGTCCAAAGCACTCCTGATCCCTGCATTCTTAGCCCAACGCACTCCTGAACCCTACATTCTGAGAGTAACGCACTCCTGAACCCTACATTCTGACCACAACACACTCCTAAACCCTGCGTTCTGCAGCATTTTATTTTTGGACCCAGGCAGAACAATGTCTTGGGCCAGCCCTGGCTCTCTCTGGCTTTAGTCCTTTTAGAGCTCCTCATCTGTATACTGTTACCCAGTAGGTAAGAAAATACTAAATACAGTGCGACAGCCAGGCAGGCAACATTTTCAGAAGCAGGCTCCCTGGCACAAGGCGGACCACACATTTGTGGCGTTTATAGGATAAATCTTACCTCTTGCCGTCTGCCTTCTGGATCTTCACCCACTGCTCCACCTGGCCCATCACGCTGCGCCGCTGCACATGTTTCTCCGGCTCGGCTCTAGACACGAAGCCCCTCTTGTAGGTGTCGGCTCCGTTCTGCTCCATGGGACTGGTGTTGGTCCGGAAGGAAGCCGGCAAGGTCCCGTTCCTCTCCAGGGTCTGTGGTTGAGGCGTCTGTGGGGGCGCATATCGGTACCGCTTGTTGAAATCGGTGAAGGCGGACTGCCGGTCGCTATAGAGAAAAGAATTCTGTGCTTTGCCTCCGTTGGCGTTGATGGTGTTTTTGTGGGCGACGAAGCTCTCGCGGTCAGGGCCGTTCCGGAAACGCTCCTGTTCCTCCAGATCCCGGTAGTAGTAATCCTTGTCTATTCGCTCCTTGAAGCGGTCCTTATCCCCACCCCCCCGCTGGCGTTCTTTGTCTCCGCCGGTCCGATTAGGTTCCTTATCCGGCTCCCGCTGGCGCTTATTATCTCCGCCATTCCGATAGAGGTCCTTATCTGCCACCTGCTTATAGCGTTCTTTGTCCGCCGTCTCCCGATAGCGATCTTTGTCCGCCGTCTCCCGATAGCGATCTTTGTCCGCCTTCTCCCGATAGCGATCTTTGTCCGCCTTCTCCCGATAGCGATCTTTGTCTGCTGTTTCCCGAAAGTGATCTTTGTCCGCCGTCTCCCGAAAGCGTTCTGTGTCCGCTGTCTCTCGGTAGTGTTCTTTGTCCATTGTCTCCCGGAAGCGATCTTTGTCTGCCGTCTCCCGATAGTGTTCTTTGTCCGCTGTCTCCCGATAGCGCTCCTTCTCCCCCACCACTGAGTAGGGCTCTTTCTCCCCTTCTTCTCGGTAGCCATCTTGGAGTCCCATGTCACGGTACTGGTCCTTCACTCCGGAGTTGCGCCGCGGCTCCTCATTCCTGGATGCCGGCAGCTCTTTGGGTTTGGAGTAGCTGCTCCTCATCTGGACCGTCTCCGGCTGGGGAAACTCCTTAAAGGACTCGATGTGGTTGTTCACCGGGACCTCAGGCCATTCCACGTCAACAATCTCCCTAAAACATGAAAAAACATTTCTATTAGACAAAAACATTTTTTTCTTATGGAACAATAATTGAGGAATCAGGAGACCCTCAGAGAAATGTCCTCACCTCCACCCCCTCCCCTTTCTATCCCGTCTCTCTCCCGGCGCGGTGAGTCATGGCGGTCCCTCTCCAGAGTCAATGCGGACTTTGGATGAAGATAGTGCTGAGCTCAGGACTCACATCCCCCGTCAGAGAATGAATCCTCAGCTGACACAATCTGGGATTCTGCAGACTCCGCGGCCGGGTTAGAGACCCTGCGCTCTCCGCAGCGCTCCCGGGTGGCCCGGATCTGCAGCATCTCTCAAGCCGATCAATAAAAGACGCGGCACAATGTCAATTAACAGCCAGCGTCAGTAAATGAGGAATAATCAGAAAATCGAGAAGCAATCCGCAGATCGGGGGAGGGGGAGACTGCAGGAGATAAAGCAGAATCCTTAGGACGCCATGTGATATCAGGAGTCCTATAGGAGGACACGATAATTCTCCACATTCCCGAATACTGCCGGACAATCATCGGGGGCAGACAGGGAGAATGTGGGGGGTCATAAAATGCCAAACTATTCATTCAATCAGATTTCCCTCCTTATAGATCAGCAATAGCGGTTCTCATACCGCGACGAGTCCACTGTAATATTATCAATAAAATATAAATCATTTGTCTGATTTTTAACCTCCAAGGCAACGGTGTCCGTCCGCTGCAGAGCTAAACGCATTTTACAGGCACTGTGCAGCATCCCTGCTATTGGGGACTACAAGTCTCAGCATGGGCTCTCTGCACTGTTGAGGACTACAAGTCTCCCCATGCTATCTCCTCACTGTTGAGGACTACAAGTCTCCCCATGCTATCTCCTCACTGTTGAGGACTACAAGTCTCACCATGCTATCTCCTCACTGTTGAGGACTACAAGTCTCACCATGCTATCTCCTCACTGTTGAGGACTACAAGTCTCACCATGGTATCTCCTCACTGTTGAGGACTACAAGTCTCACCATGCTATCTCCTCACTGTTGAGGACTACAAGTCTCACCATGCTATCTCCTCACTGTTGAGGACTACAAGTCTCACCATGCTATCTCCTCACTGTTGAGGACTACAAGTCTCACCATGCTATCTCCTCACTGTTGAGGACTACAAGTCTCACCATGCTATCTCCTCACTGTTGAGGACTACAAGTCTCACCATGCTATCTCCTCACTGTTGAGGACTACAAGTCTCACCATGCTATCTCCTCACTGTTGAGGACTACAAGTCTCACCATGGTATCTCCTCACTGTTGAGGACTACAAGTCTCACCATGCTATCTCCTCACTGTTGAGGACTACAAGTCTCACCATGGTATCTCCTCACTGTTGAGGACTACAAGTCTTGCTCATGGTCTCTGCACTATTGGGGAATACAAGTCTCAGCAAGTCAGTTACTCAAGCCCTGTAGGACCCATCAGGATTGCCAATAATGGAAGTTATCAATGATTTCAGGACAATTCTATTTACCAAGGAAAATAATTTGATACAAATTCTAAAACAATAAAGATGAGAACTTTACCCCTCAACTTATATAACAAGGGTACTATAACCCCCAATGTAGAGGTCTGATGTCCCTGGGATCCCCCTCCAGACTATAACCCCAATTGTAGAGGTCTGGTCTCCCCAGAATTCCACTCTGCAGACTATAATCTCCATTGTAGAGGTCTGGTCTCCCCAGAATCCCACTCCAGACTATATATATATATATATATATATATATATATATATATATATATATATATATATATATATATATATATATAAAACCTTCAATGTAGAGATCTGGGCTTCCCGGAATCCCCCGCTGCAGACTAGAACCCCCATTGTAGAGGTCTGGTCACCCCTGGAATCCCCCTCCAGGCAATAACCGTCAATGTAAAGATCTGGTCTCCCCAGAATCCCCCTCTGCAGACTATAATCCCCAATGTAGGTATCTGGCCTGCCCGGAATCCCCAATATAGAGACCTGATCTCCCCAGAATCCCCCTCCAGGCTATAACCCCCAATGTAGAGATTTGGTCTCCCTGGAATCCCCCTCCAGACTATAACTCCCAATGTAAAGATCTAATCTCCTCGGAATCCTCCTCCAAACTATAACCCCCAATGTAGAGATCTGGTCTCCCCAGAATCTCCCTCCAGGCTATAACTCCCAATGTAGAGATCTGATCTCCCCAGAATCTCCCTCCAGTAATGTAGAAGTACACCCCCCTCCCCCCAGGGACCTGTAATTTGGAAAACATTGCATAGACTCTCTAGGAGCGCGCCCCTGTGCACACCGCACTTGCCTCTTGTTGTCGGGGGTGCTCTGGACGAGAGTCGCTTGGTTCATCGCCCGGATCCAGCCATTCATGTCCTCCTGGGTGTCGGCACTGAAGAAGTACGTCCTCATTCCCGGGTTCTCATGCTCGCGGTGCTGGATGTAGGCACGCATGCTATTGTGTACTGCCTGAGACAAGAACACACCGCCGACATCAGCAAATATTCACTCTGTGCCGGGACACAACACCCTCCACCCCCCACACCCTACAGATGTACAGAGAGAAGTCCCAGAGTGTACAAGACGGAGCTCATCTCCATCACTACCGACAACCCGACTCCATTCACAGATAACGGAGTGCGGGAACATCCAATAGGAGGAGGGAACACAGACAGGTGTGCTGGAATAACCAATAATGGGGCAGGAACAGAAACAAGTATGCAGGAACATCCAATAGGAGGAGGGAAATGAGACAGGTGTGTGAGAACAACCAATAGAAGGAGGGAACAGAAACAGGTGTGTGGGAACAACCAATAGGAGGAGGGAACAGAAACAGGTATGCAGGAACATCCAATAGGAGGAGGGAACTGAGACAGGTGTGTGGGAACCACCAATAGGAGGAGGGAACAGACCTCAGTATTGGAGTATGGAGGACACAGAGCAGAGATATGCAATTAGCGGACCTCCAGCTGTTGCAAAACTACAAGTCCCATCATGCCTCTGCCTCTGGGTGTCGTACTTGTGGCTGTCAGAGTCTTGCTATGCCTCATGGGACTTGTAGTTCTGCAACAGCTGGAGGTCCGCTAATTGCACAACCCTGACATAGAGGAAGCCCAGGGATGACTCTGCCTATCATTAAAATATCATTTTGGGTGGACTGATCCTTTAAGAGGTAACATTGCGATATTCTCTATCCCGCTAATCCCGGGAGGTGGTTCTGAGCCCCCCATAGATGGGCAGATCTGGAGGGACACCAGAGCCGGTCTGTACTCCATATATTTGTAGAAAATTCACAGATCTGATCTTAGAATTCTAATCTGTATGTGAATGCCCCAACAATACGGAGGAGATTTCCAATCTTCTATTCAGCCAAATAAGAGCGCCGGAGCGATGATCTGCCTCACATGTCACATCAACCAATCACATTATATCCAGAGATCTCCCATCAGAGAACAGACCTTCCCCCGACCAATCACATTATATCCAGAGACCTCCCATCAGAGGACAGACCCTCCCCGACCAATCACATTATATCCAGAGACCTCCCATCAGAGGACAGACCTTCCCCCGACCAATCACATTATATCCAGAGACCTCCCATCAGAGGACAGACCCTCCCCGACCAATCACATTATATCCAGAGACCTCCCATCAGAGGACAGACCCTCCCCCGACCAATCACATTATAACCAGAGACCTCCCATCAGAGGACAGACCCTCCCCCGACCAATCACATTATATCCAGAGACCTCCCATCAGAGGACAGACCCTCCCCCGACCAATCACATTATATCCAGAGATCTCCCATCAGAGGACAGACCCTCCCCCGACCAATCACATTATATCCAGAGACCTCCCATCAAAGGACAGGCCCTCCCCCAACCAATCACATTATATCCAGAGACCTCCCATCAGAGGACAGACCCTCCCCGACCAATCACATTGTAACCAGAGACCTCCCATCAGAGGACAGATCCTCCCCTGACCAATCATATTATATCCAGAGACCTCCCATCAGAGGACAGGCCCTCCCCCGACCAATCATATTATATCCAGAGACCTCCCATCAGAGGACAGGCCCTCCCCCGACCAATCATATTATATCTAGAGATCTCCTATCAGAGGACAGACCCTCCCCCAACCAATCATATTATATCCAGAGACCTCCCAGAGGACAGACCCTCCCCCGACCAATCACATTATATCCAGAGACCTCCCATCAGAGGACAGACCCTCCCCGACCAATCACATTATATCCAGAGACCTCCCATCAGAGGACTGACCCTCCCCCAACCAATCACATTATATCCAGAGATCTCCGATCAGAGGACTGACCCTCCCCCGACCAATCACATTATATCCAGAGACCTCCCATCAGAGGACTGACCCTCCCCCGACCAATCACATTATATCCAGAGACCTCCCATCAGAGGACTGACCCTCCCCCGACCAATCACGTTATATCCAGAGACTTCCCATCAGAGGACAGACCCTCCCCCGACCAATCACATTATATCCAGAGAACTCCCAGCAGAGGACAGACCCTCCCCCAACCAATCATATTATATCCAGAGAACTCCCATCAGAGGACAGACCCTCCCCCGACCAATCACATTATATCCAGAGATCTCCCATCAGAGGACAGACCCTCCCCCGACCAATCACATTATATCCAGAGACCTCCCATCAGAGGACTGACCCTCCCCCGACCAATCACATTATATCCAGAGACCTCCCATCAGAGGACTGACCCTCCCCCGACCAATCACATTATATCCAGAGACTTCCCATCAGAGGACAGACCCTCCCCCGACCAATCACATTATATCCAGAGAACTCCCAGCAGAGGACAGACCCTCCCCCAACCAATCACATTATATCCAGAGAACTCCCATCAGAGGACAGACCCTCCCCCGACCAATCACATTATATCCAGAGATCTCCCATCAGAGGGCTGACCCTCCCCCGACCAATCACATTATATCCAGAGACCTCCCATCAGAGGACTGACCCTCCCCCGACCAATCACATTATATCCAGAGACCTCCCATCAGAGGACTGACCCTCCCCCGACCAATCACATTATATCCAGAGACCTCCCATCAGAGGACAGACCCTCCCCCGACCAACCACATTATATCCAGAGACCTCCCATCAGAGGACAGACCCTCCCCTGACCAATCACGTTATATCCAGAGATCTCCCATCAGAGGACAGACCCTCCCCCGACCAATCATATTATATCCAGAGAACTCCCATCAGAGGACAGACCCTCCCCCGACCAATCACATTATATCCAGAGTCCTCCCATCAGAGGACAGAACCATGGGGGGTGATCTCCAATCACAGATCACAACACCCTCCATGTACCTGACACCAGAGACCACAACACCCTCCATGTACCTGACACTAGAGACCAAAACACCCTCCATGTACCCGACACCAGAGACCACAACACACTCCATGTACCTGACACCAGACACCATAACACCCTCCATGTACCTGACACTACAACACCCTCCATGTACCTGACACCAGAGACCACAACACCCTCCATGTACCTGACACCAGACACCACAACACCCTCCATGTACCTGACACCACGACACCCTCCATGTACCTGACACCAGACACCACGACACCCTCCATGTACCTGACACCAGACACCACGACACCCTCCATGTACCTGACACCAGACACCACGACACCCTCCATGTACCTGACACCAGAGACCACGACACCCTCCATGTACCTGACACCAGAGACCACAACGCCCTCCATGTACCCGACACCGGATATCACAACGCCCTCCATGTACCCGACACCATATATCACAACGCCCTCCATGTACCCGACACCAGATATCACAACACCCTCCATGTACCCGACACCAGATATCACAACACCCTCCATGTACCTGACACCAGATATCACAACACCCTCCATGTACCCGACACCAGAGACCACAACACCCTCCATGTACCTGACACCAGATATCACAACACCCTCCATGTACCCGACACCAGATATCACAACACCCTCCATGTACCTGACACCAGATATCACAACACCCTCCATGTACCTGACACCAGATATCACAACACCCTCCATGTACCTGACACCAGAGACCACAACACCCTCCATGTACCTGACACCATAGACCACAACACCCTCCATGTACCTGACACCAGACACCACAACACCCTCCATGTACCTGATACCAGACACCACAACACCCTCCATGTACCTGACACCAGAGACCAAAACACCCTCCATGTACCTGACACCGGAGACCACAACACACTCCATGTACCTGACACCAGACACCATAACACCCTCCATGTACCTGACACTACAACACCCTCCATGTACCTGACACCAGACACTACAACACCCTCCATGTACCTGACACCAGATATCACAACACCCTCCATGTACCTGACACCAGATATCACAACACCCTCCATGTACCTGACACCACAACACCCTCCATGTACCTGACACCACAACACCCTCCATGTACCTGACACCAGAGACCACGACACCCTCCATGTACCTGACACCAGAGACCACGACACCCTCCATGTACCTGACACCAGAGACCACAACGCCCTCCATGTACCCGACACCAGAGACCACAACGCCCCCCATGTACCTGACACCAGATATCACAACACCCTCCATGTACCTGACACCAGATATCACAACACCCTCCATGTACCTGACACCAGATATCACAACACCCTCCATGTACCCGACACCAGAGACCACAACACCCTCCATGTACCTGACACCAGATATCAAAACACCCTCCATGTACCTGACACCAGATATCACAACGCCCTCCATGTACCTGACACCAGATATCACAACACCCTCCATGTACCTGACACCAGATATCACAACACCCTCCATGTACCTGACACCAGATATCACAACACCCTCCATGTACCTGACACCAGATATCACAACACCCTCCATGTACCCGACACCAGAGACCACAACACCCTCCATGTACCTGACACCAGATATCACAACACCCTCCATGTTCCCGACACCAGATATCACAACACCCTCCATGTACCTGACACCAGAGAGCACAACACCCTCCATGTACCTGACACCACAACACCCTCCATGTACCTGACACCAAAGCCGAGAACACATTCCATATAGATGATAAAAGAGATGAAAATGCACTCCATGTAGATGTCACTATAGACGATAACACACTCCATGCAGACAGCAGAGGATGAGACTCTCGGGGTGAAGGGTTCTCTCACCCCATCTCTGGGAGGCTCCGGACGGCTGGCTCTATGCGGTGGGATTGGCAGCGCTGCTCTGGGATGGACTCATCACTAACGTGACCTGACAGGCAGTGAAGGGCTGTGGTGGGATCAGCAATTCTCGCAGTGATCTCAGCCCCTCGTCTATTCAACCCGCAACACACATTTCTATTTGTTACAGTGTAACCGTCTGATCCCTAATGAGCGGCGACCCTCCCCCCACCACTGTCTATTCACCAGAATCTACCACCGAAGGGGCAACACACATACTGTATATAAAGGGGGACCGAACCCCAAAAGTGAGATTTCAGGTGGATGAAAAGAATCTTATCTTTTTGTGATTCTACTGATGAGTTCCCAGGTCTGTACACCCGCTGTGCCCATTATGAGGGGTTCTCACCATCCCTGTGCTGAGTTCCCGGGTCTGTACACCCGCTGTGCCCATTATGAGGGGTTCCCACCATCCCTGTGTTGAGTTCCCGGGTCTGTACACCCGCTGTGCCCATTATGAGGGGTTCTCACCATCCCTGGGCTGAGTTCCCGGGTCTGTACACCCACTGTGCCCATTATGAGGGGTTCTCACCATCCCTGTGCTGAGTTCCCGGGTCTGTACACCCGCTGTGCCCATTATGAGGGGTTCTCACCATCCCTGTGCTGAGTTCCCGGGTCTGTACACCCACTGTGCCCATTATGAGGGGTTCCCACCATCCCTGTGCTGAGTTCCCGGATCTGTACACCCGCTGTGCCCATTATGAGGGGTTCTCACCATCCCTGTGCTGAGTTCCCAGGTCTGTACACCCGCTGTGCCCATTATGAGGGGTTCCCACCATCCCTGTGCTGAGTTCCCGGGTCTGTACACCCGCTGTGCCCATTATGAGGGGTTCCCACCATCCCTGTGCTGAGTTCCTGGGTCTGTACACCCGCTGTGCCCATTATGAGGGGTTCCCACCATCCCTGTGCTGAGTTCCCGGGTCTGTACACCCCCTGTGCATTATGAGGGGTTCCCACCATCCCTGTGCTGAGTTCCTGGGTCTGTACACCCGCTGTGCCCAGCATCATGTGGGCGGGGTGTTTTCAGTGTTATGCAAATAATGACTTTCAGGGAGTCGATACTCCTATAGGTTTTGCTGGTAGTGGGTTGGAGCAGAGGGGGGAGGGGAGACAATAAGGGGTGAACCTAATAATATCTTTATTACAACTTCCTCTATGAAGAGCGGGAGGTCGGGGAGTGATGTCATGTACAAGAAAATTCCAAGGAAGGATAGGAGAAGTTGGCGAGGGAAATGAGAATAGGAGGGATGAAGGGCGGAGTTGATGGGGATTGAGGGTCCTGCGGGGACACAGAGAAGGATAGGAGAAGTTGGGGAGGGAAATGAGAAGAAGAGTGATGAAGGGCGGAGTGGACAGGGATTGGGGGGTCCTGCGGGGCACAGAGAAGGATAGGAGAAGTTGGGGAGGGAAATGAGAAGAAGAGTGATGAAGGGCGGAGTGGACGGGGATTGGGGGTCCTGCGGGGCACAGAGAAGGAAGGTTACCTTGAAGGAGTACTTGCGGTTGATGCGATCCTCAGGCCCCGCGGGGGAGATGATGTATCCTGGAAGCGGAATACTGCCCAGTATGGACTCTTCCTTACTATCTGTGAGAAGAAATCGGAGAATCAGAATCCGTACTGATAATGGACAGAACGGGGGCTGGGCACATTTCCTGACCATACCTCTCTTCATTTCCCACCATCTCAGCAATTCACACCACTATACCCCATATACTAATTTACCCCACACACCCCTCCCCCCCGCTACACCGACATACCCCGCACACCGCTATACTCTGCACCACCGCTACACCCCGCTATACCCTGCACCACACTGTAACCTGCAGCATTCCCCCGCACCAAGCAGAGCGTTGTATTATGTGTTTATACTCCTGTGCAACACACATTGGGTGTGGAAGGAAAACGGAATGTGACACCAAGACCATGAATTTCACAGAGAGGATATATAAATATACCAAAATCTGCCAGATACCTGTGGGGTGAAAAGGTAGACTCCCCCCCCCCTTTACCACAGAATGTGCAGAGCCATAGAAGGTGATGTAATGGGGTGACCCCTTACCCCCTACCCAGGATGTGCAGTCAAAGACAGAGATGTAAAAGGGTGACCACTGACCCCCCTATCCCCAGAATGCAGAATGTGCAGAGCCATAAAAGGGGATGTAAAGAGAGTGACCCCTGACCCCCCCAGGCGACCTTTGATCCCCACCACCCCTACAATGTGCAGAGCCAAAGAAATGGATCTAATGGGATGACACCTGACTCCCCACTCCCAGAATGTACTGAGCCATTGGAGGAGGTGTAAGGGGGGGTGACCTCTGTTCCCTACACCCCCATAATGTATACAGACATAGCAGGGGGCTGTAATGGGGGTGACCCCTGACCCCCACCCCCAGAATGGGATCAGGAAGGAATTTTTCTCCCCCTGCTGTAGCAAATTGGATCCTGCTTTTCTGGGGGGGGGGGGGGGGGGGGGGTTGCTTTTCTCTGGATCAACTGTGGGTATAGGGATTGGGTATATGGGATTGTATGATATTTTTTGATTTTTTTTTTTTTTTATGATTGAACTGGATGGACTTGTGTCTTTTTTTCAACCTGACTAACCATGTAACTATGTAATGTGCAGAGCCATAGAAAGAGGTGTAATGGGTGACCCTCCACTTGACTCGCTAATGTTCCAGAGTGACCCCCCTGACCCCCTCTTCCCAAAAATGTAGAGAGGGGATGTAATGGGGAAACCCTGACCCCCCCCCCACCACCAAAATGAGCAGAGCCATAAAAGGATTCATGGGGCGTCCCCTGACTCTTCCCCTCAGAGTGTGCAGAGTCATAAAAGGGAATGTAATGGGGGCTACCCTTGACCCCGCCCAACCCCAGAATGTGCAGAGCTATAGAAGGAGGCCTAGTAGGATGACCCTTAACACACCACCCCACTTTCGCTATTTCAGAATTATAAGAGAGTGTCCCCCTGACCCCCCCATCCCAAAAATGTGCAGTCATAAAAGGGAATGTAATAGGGTTAGGCCCCCTACCCAGGAAGTGCAAAAGGGGATTAATAAGGTGACATCCCCCCAGATTGTGTAGAGCCATAGAAGATAACGTATAGGATGACTCCTGACCCCCCCCCCCCCAACCCCCAATATGCAGAACCATAGAAGGGATTGTAATGGGGTGACCCCTGACCTCTCACCTTTGTAGTAAAATAAGCAATAGTCCGATAGAAGGAACCATCTCCTCTTCCAGAGCTTCATCCCAGAGCTGTCCTATAAAGGAGATCAGCACAGAGTCAGCCAGAGTCATATATAAATATATAGAATATATATCCTATAGAGAAGATAATACAGTATATAGAATATATATCCTATAGAGAAGATCAGCACAGAGTCATAAATACAGTATATAGAATATATATCCTATAGAGAAGATCAGCACAGAGTCATAAATACAGTATATAGAATATATATCCTATAGAGAAGATAAGCACAGAGTCATATATACAGTATATAGAATATATATCCTATAGAGGGGATCAGAGACATATATACAGTATATAGAATATATTCTATAGAGGGGATCAGAGACATATATACAGTATATATCCTATAGAGGGGATCAGAGACATATATACAGTATATAGAATATATATCCTATAGAGGAGATCAGAGACATATATACAGTATATAGAATATATATCCTATAGAGGAGATCAGAGACATATATACAGTATATAGAGTATATATCCTATAGAGGGGATCAGAGACATATATACAGTATATATCCTATAGAGGGGATCAGAGACAAATATACAACATATAGAATGTATATATCCTATAGAGGGGATCAGAGACGTATATACAGTATATATTCTATAGAGGGGATCAGAGACAAATATACAGCATATAGAATGTATATATCCTATAGAGGGGATCAGAGACGTATATACAGTATATAGAATATATATCCTATAGAGGGGATCAGAGACATATATACAGTATATAGAATATAAATCCTATAGATCCCCCCCTGCTCCCTATGGAGAAAAGCTATCACTATCTGACACTTTGTCACACACAGTATCCCGCATGCTGTGTGAAGTCCAGAGTCGGGGGAGGGGTGGTCGGGGCTCACCTGTTTGTAGAGCCATCCTCTCACCAGGACCGGGACATTGGGGTTCCTCTTGATGGACTGATCTCTCTTCCCGAAGCTGTACGCTTTACTGTTGGACTTTAGAACCTGGAGAGACGGGAGGGAAGATTGGTGAAGATCTCTCGTCTCCTGGAAGGATCACATTCATGGGCCAACAATGGACAGCAGTGCCATGAGAACAATGGGCGGTGTAATGTTCCCGGGGTAATAGAAGCTGCCGGCACCAACAATGAGAGAGCTGTCAATGGAAGCGAATGTTATCGCAAACAATACGCACACTGCGAACAATCAGGGAATGCGGGATTGCAGTGATCGGTGCAGATAGAACAGATTTTGTATCAATGTGAAGAAAACTGAAGCTGATGAAGGATCAGACCCAACCCCCCCACCCCCCCCCCCACCCCCCAGCCCTGACAAAGTGCTGATCACACCACACAACGCGTTGTGCATCCTTCCACAATCCACACCTGGAGGGGAGTATCCGCCCCCTGTCTGCCCCGCCCCTAATTCTCCCACCACCTGGAGGGGAGTATCCGCCCCCTGTCTACCCCGCCCCTAATTCTCCCACCACCTGGAGGGGAGTATCCGCCCCCTGTCTGCCCCGCCCCTAATTCTCCCACCACCTGGAGGTGAGTATCTGCCCCCTGTCTGCCCCGCCCCTAATTCTCCCACCACCTGCGCCCCTGAAGCTGACAATCTTATTTTTCTTCTCTCCGCTTGTCATTACTATTTTACTACAATACCACTACTACTACAACTTTGTATTTGCTTCCAGAGAGATTTGTTTAGAAATAAAAGTCATATTGGAGGAAGGTGGAGCCAATGGAAGGCAAGATATATATAGATTATATATAGTAAAGTAATGTTCACCACTCTTCTATAGGGGGCAGATTTGTCATTTTAGATTCTTGTATTATTTACAACGTTTTGTGTCCTCTTGTTTCTCAGCTCTGATGAAGGAGAGTACGGAACCCCCGAAATGTGTTGGATACATCTTCTGATGTTGTAAAAAAATGAGATTATTTACTTGTGGCGCTCTCATCCTTTTCTATACTCTTCGGATTCCTCCGAGGACCCCCAGGGCCCTCCGAGGGACAGAGAGCGGCCCTTTAAAAGCTGGAGTGTGAAGCTGAAGTTTAGGTAAAACATTTTTCTTTGGCTGAAGCTTCACCCCCCCGTGTAGAAATCTTCTTTCCAATGATGCCCGGTCCTCTTCACTGCACTGAACTTCCAGCCCTTTGTGTCTAACACTGCATCCTATTTGTATGGAAGAAGGTCCCGACGGCCACCCGCCCCTCCTCCCCTCTGAATGCGACACGTTGTGTAAATGGGGGGAGGAGATCCGGTCATTCATCTGCCCCTCCTTGATTCACAATGTGCTGCATTCAGGGAAAACAATACAAGGACTTTCATAAAACGGAGAAGAGGACAGGACAGGTGGGCGGCCGTTCTTCATTATACTGTAATGTTTAGACCTGAGGCAATTAACCCCGGCAGTGCCAGACATTCAGTGCAGTGAAGAGGACCGGGCACCACTGGAGAGAAGACTTCTACACTGCAGAGCAATCAACAGGATGTGAGATTCACTTCATTACAGGTAAGTTATGTGACTGATGAGGTTTGCCAAAAAAAAAAAAAAAAAAATGTAACTAAATTTCAACTTTAATCTTGATATACTGATATACTGTGTGTGTATCCAAATATTTATATATATATATATATATATATATATATATATATATATATATATATATATATATATATATATATAATATACACATACACACACATATACATACACACATTGCACCCCTCGTATCATATACTCCTATACAGATCTAAGAAGCACAACCCCCATCATGTACCCCTCTGCTTCTTTATATGCAGATTTAAGGAACACGACCCCCATCATGTACTCCTATACAGATCTAAGGAGCACGACCCCCATCATCTACTCCTATACAGATCCAAGGAGCACGACCCCCATCATCTACTCCTATACAGATCCAAGGAGCATGACCCCCATCATCTACTCCTATACAGATCCAAGGAGCACGACCCCCATCATCTACTCCTATACAGATCCAAGGAACACGACCCCCATCATCTACTCCTGTACAGATCCAAGGAACACGACCCCCATCATCTACTCCTGTACAGATCCAAGGAACACGACCCCCATCATCTACTTCTGTACAGATCCAAGGAACACGACCCCCATCATCTACTCCTATACAGATCCAAGGAGCACGACCCCCATCATCTACTCCTATACAGATCCAAGGAACACGACCCCCATCATCTACTCCTATACAGATCCAAGGAGCACGACCCCCATCATCTACTCCTATACAGATCCAAGGAGCACGACCCCCATCATCTACTCCTATACAGATCCAAGGAACACGACCCCCATCATCTATTCCTATACAGATCCAAGGAACACGACCCCCATCATCTACTCCTGTACAGATCCAAGGAACACGACCCCCATCATCTACTCCTGTACAGATCCAAGGAACACGACCCCCATCATCTACTCCTGTACAGATCCAAGGAACACGACCCCCATCATCTACTCCTATACAGATCCAAGGAGCACGACCCCCATCATCTACTCCTATACAGATCCAAGGAGCACGACCCCCATCATCTACTCCTATACAGATCCAAGGAGCACGACCCCCATCATCTACTCCTATACAGATCCAAGGAACACGACCCCATCATCTATTCCTATACAGATCCAAGGAACACGACCCCCATCATCTACTCCTGTACAGATCCAAGGAACACGACCCCCATCATCTACTCCTGTACAGATCCAAGGAACACGACCCCCATCATCTACTCCTGTACAGATCCAAGGAACACGACCCCCATCATCTACTCCTGTACAGATCCAAGGAGCACGACCCCCATCATCTACTCCTGTACAGATCCAAGGAGCACGACCCCCATCATCTACTCCTGTACAGATCCAAGGAACACGACCCCCAACATCTACTGTACAGATCCAAGGAGCACGACCCCCATCATCTACTCCTGTACAGATCCAAGGAGCACGACCCCCATCATCTACTCCTGTACAGATCCAAGGAGCACGACCCCCATCATCTACTCCTGTACAGATCCAAGGAACACGACCCCCAACATCTACTGTACAGATCCAAGGAGCACGACCCCCATCATCTACTCCTATACAGATCCAAGGAACACGACCCCCATCATCTACTCCTCTACAGATCCTAGGAACACGACCCCCATCATCTACTCCTCTACAGATCCCAGGAACACGACCCCCATCATCTACTCCTCTACAGATCCCAGGAACAGGACCCCCATCATGTACCCCTCCAGCATGCACAGAGGAGGTGAAGGGGACCCCGGGGTGTACAATCTCTTCTCTGGGTTTGGAGTTGTTGGTCTGTCGGGTGGATTTTGGGCTGAATTTTGGAGTATTTTTGAGTAAAAGATTTATGAATGGATTTGAGTTCCTCCTCATATAGAGCGGAGAAGAGCGCAGCAAATAAGAAGAGCGCAGCAAATAATTCATGTGCTGTATACAAATAATAAACGTCCTATTTGTTTAGTCCCCCCCCCCATATGCCGGAGTCCCGGATACACAGTCTTTCCTCGGACTGCGCTGTCGTTTGAATTGCAAATTTCCTGAAAGCAAACAAAATCCACGACATCCATCTGCAGCCGATCCGGCCGCCACGTTCCGTATCACTGATGATAAATTAGAGCGTTTAACATGAACTGCTGATTGTGCTGCCTGGCTGACATGTGAAATGTCAGAGACTTCAAGGACAAAGACGTGTATGGGGGTAAAGGGGACCCCAATAATGTCATTCCAACTCTAAGGAACATCAGGAGGACTTACCTTGGGAGGGGGCCTGGTGTCGGCTGTGGACGTGGTGACCGCGGTGGAGCCCTCACTCACCATGCTGTACGGTCTTTGGTTCAGCTGCTGCGGAGACATGATCCTGCAGAGAGAAGACAATGACACCATTAACCGGCAATGCCTACTGTGCCAGGGGGAGAGGGACTGCAGGGAACGTGCTGGGGGGGGCACTGCAGTGAGGGTGCTGTGCCCCGGGGGGGGTGGGGGGGTGGAATGACTGCAGTGTGCTGTGCCCCGGGGGGGTGGTGACTGGGGGCAGTGTGCTGTGCCCCGGGGGGTGGAATGACTGCAGTCAGGGGCAGTGTGCTGTGCCCGGTGGGGGGGGGGGGGGGGGGGGGGCGGGGTGACTGAAGTCAGGGGCAGTGTGCTGTGCCCCGGGGGGTGGAATGACTGCAGTCAGGGGCAGTGTGCTGTGCCCCGGGGGGGTGGGGGGTGGAGTGACTGCAGTCAGGGGCAGTGTGCTGTGCCCCGGGGGGGTGGGGGGTGGAGTGACTGCAGTCAGGGGCAGTGTGCTGTGCCCCGGGGAAGTGTGTGTGACTGCAGTGAAGGTATGGCGCTGTGCCCGGGGGTAGAACAACTGCCTTGAGGACACATTGCTCTGCCTGGGGGAACACAATGACTGCAGCGGGGCATTAACCTGTGCTGGGGGGGGGGGGGTGATTGCAGTGAGGGCTATGTGCCATGTCCAGGGGGAAGGTAGAGGGTTTGTAGAATGGCGCGGCAGTGAGAGCCATGTGTTGTGTCCACGATGGGGTGTTGATATTGCTGTGCCTGAAAGAAGAGCGAGGGCCCTGTGCTGTGCCTAGGGGGCTTCGGTGGGGGGGGGGATGGCTGCAATGAGGGCCCTGTGCTGTGCCCGGGGGCTGTGCCCGGGGGGGGGAGTGGCTGCAGAGAAGGCAGAAAGAAATTAAGAACTTGCACCTCATCATTATGGCTACAATGATAACAATTAGCAGCCTGTTCATTCTGAGCTGATTAGATGTAGAATAAACTGAATTTGAATTAAGACAAAAGAAGCTGATAACAAAATGTGTAATAACCCCCCGATATACACCCGATGTCCCCCAACCTCCCGATATACACCCGATGTCCCCCCCGACCTCCCGATATACACCCGATGTCCCCCGACTTCCCGATATACACCCGATGTCCCCCGACTTCCCGATATACACCCGATGTCCCCCGACTTCCCGATATACACCGATGTCCCCCCCCGACCTCCCGATATACACCCGATGTCCCCCCCGACCTCCCGATATACACCCGATGTCCCCCGACTTCCCGATATACACCCGGGGGATGTTCAATGTTATCTCCTTTCTTCTCTGTACCTGAAAATTTTAATTTTAAATAGATAAAAATCCTAAAGAACAGAATCGGGTTCCACCCCATTAGCCCAATAATAACTCCCAGTATAGCGAGGTGAATGGTCAGACGCGCTGCGACAGCCGCAACTGCTAGAGGGGTAATGATGTCATTAGTCGGGATCTGATCCGTCACTGAGCTGGTGTCACCGAACATAAATGAAAATCACTGATGATAGTGAGAGGAGCGCCACTATCCCCCTCCGCACTTAAATCCCCCCCTCTGTACAGAACCCCCCCCCCCGCGCACAGGAATATCTGAATACCCCCCCTCTCACACAGGGATACCCGGCTCTGCACAGGAAAGCACCTCTCCGTACAGGAATCCCCCCCCTGCACAGAATACCCCCTCTCTCTGCACAGGAACATCACCCTCCGGGGCAGATACTATCACCAGACAAAAGAGGGACAGGGAAATACAAACAAAACAACAAAAGGAGGAGGTCCTGACACCGACTGGATATAGATCAGTCTATAAATTTGATCCCCAATCAATCAGCAAGATTTCTGGCTCCCAGGTGTCTTCTATACAGGTAACGAGCTGAGATTAGGAGCACTCTTCTCTCTCTCTCTATTAAAGAGAGCGCTCCTAATCTCAGCTTGTTACCTATATAAAAGACACCTGTCCACAGAATCAATCAGTCAGATTCCAATCTCTCCACCATGGCCAAGACCAAAGATCTGTCCAAGGATGTCAAGGACAAGATTGTAGTAGACTACACAAGGCTGGAATGGGCTACAAGACCATCGCCAAGCAGCTTGGTGAGAGGGTGACAACAGTTGGTGGGATTATTCACAAATGGAAGAAACACAAAGTAACGATCGATCTCCCTCGGTCTGGGGCTCCATACAAAATCTCACCTCGTGGAGTTTCAATGATCATGAGAACGATGAGGAATCAGCCCAGAACTACACGGGAGAATCTTGTCAATGATCTCAGCTGGGACCATAGTCACCAAGAAAACAATCTACACACTACACCGTGAAGGACTAAAATCCTGCAGCCCCCGCAAGGTCCTCCTGCTCGGGAAATCACATGTACAGGTCCGTCTAAAGATCACTAATGGAGATTGAATGATTCAGAGGAGAACTGGAGGAAAGTGTTGTGGTCAGAGGAGACCAAAATCGAGGTCTTTGGTATCAACTCAACTCACCGTGTTTGGAGGAGGAGGAATGCTGCCTATGACCCCAAGAACACCATCCCCCACCATCATACATGGAGGTCCTATGACCCCAAGAACACCATCCCCCACTGTCATACATGGAGGTCCTATGACCCCAAGAACACCATCCCCCACCGTCATACATGGAGGTCCTATGACCCCAAGAACACCACCTCCACCATCATACATGGAGGTCCTATGACCCCAAGAACACCATCCCCACCATCATACATGGAGGTCCTATGACCCCAAGAACACCATCCCCCACCGTCATACATGGAGGTCCTATGACCCCAAGAACACCATCCCCCACCGTCATACATGGAGGTCCTATGACCCCAAGAACACCATCCCCCACCGTCATACATGGAGGTCCTATGACCCCAAGAACACCATCCCCCCACCGTCATACATGGAGGACCTATGACCACAAGAACACCATCCCCCCACCGTCATACATGGAGGTGGAAACATTATGCTTTGGGGTTTTTTTTTCTGCTAAGGGGACAGGAGAACCTCACCGCATCAAAGGGACAAATGGACGGGGCCATGTACCATCAAATCTTGGGTGAGAACCTCCTTCCCTCAGCCAGGGCATTGAAAATGGGTCGTGGATGGGTATTCCAGCATGACCATAACCCAAAACACATGGCCAAGGCAACAAAGGAGTGACTCAAGAAGAAGCACATTAAGTCCTTGAGTGGCCTAGCCAGTCTCCAGACCTTAATCCCATAGAAAATATGTGGAGGGAGCTGAAGGTTCGAGTTACCAAACATCATCCTGGAAACCTTAATGACTTGGAGAGGATCTGCAAAGAGGACAAAATCCCTCCTGAGATGTGTGCAAACCTGGAGGCCAACTCCAAGAAACGTCTGACCTCTGTGATCGCCAACAAGGGTTTCTCCACCAACTACTAAGTCAATGTGTTTTTCTGGATATTTTTGTTGTTATTCTGTCTCTCACTGTTATGATAAACCGACCAATAAAATTATAGACCGATTGCTTCTTTATCAGTGGGCAAACGTACAAAATCAGTAGGGGATCAAATACTTTTTTCTACACCACAGGCTCAGTGTATAATTGTATGTGTGGGGAGTCCAGGAAGCAGTCAGTCCGTCCTCAAGGCAGGGAGCACTGGTGTCCGTGATTTCCCTCCCGATATCTACTGTCTATAAGGAAAGAAGAAAGCGGACCATTTACATCAACATATTTCCTCCAGTTTTCATAAATGGCGCTCGGCATCCGTTGGGGGTTTCCTGGAAGCAGCTTAATGAGCTGGAATGATTTACTCTTAACAGCGAACATTACAAGGATCAGGAAGGCTGACGGGGCATCAATATTCTTCCCAGAAGAGCACAGCGTGAATTAATTCCCTCCGACCGGCCAATGTACAATACAATCTAATGATGCCGCTTATATCATTCCCTGTCTCTCATGGACAGTGGACCCCGGAGTGTAACTTCCATCCAGGAGATGATACAGGGGACCCCGGAGTGCAACTTCCATCCAGGAGATGATACAGCGGACCCCGGAGTGCAACTTCCATCCAGGAGATGATACAGCGGACCCCGGAGTGCAACTTCCATCCAGGAGATAATACAGCGGACCCCGGAGTGTAACTTCCATCCAGGAGATGATACAGTGGACCCCAGAGTGTAAATTCCATCCAGGAGATGATACAGAGAACCCCGGAGTGCAACTTCCATCCAGGAGATGATACAGCGGACCCCGGAGTGCAACTTCCATCCAGGAGATGATACAGGGGACCCCTGAGTGCAACTTCCATCCAGGAGATGATACAGTGGACCCCGGAGTGTAACTTCCATCCAGGAGATGATACAGTGGACCCCGGAGTGTAACTTCCATCCAGGAGATGATACAGTGGACCCCGGAGTGTAACTTCCATCCAGGAGATGATACAGTGGACCCCGGAGTGCAACTTCCATCCAGGTGATACAGCGGGCCCTGGGGTGTAACTTCCATCCAGGAGATAAAGCGGGCCCTGGGGTGTAACTTCCATCCAGGAGATAAAGCGGGCCCTGGGGTGTAACGTCTATCCAGGCAGTAATACAGCGGGTGCTCAAGTGTAACTTCGCTGGTAACATTCCAGCTTTGTGCCAACACGTTTCAGGGTCTGTAGAGATCCCCCTTCATCACGGATGGAATAATACAGTAATGAAGTAGTGTTGAACCCTTATCTTTTTTTACCGTAAAGACTAAAGTCTTGTTTTTAAAAAAACAAACAAAAAAAACAAACATGTTATACTTACCTGCTCTATGCAGTTGAATTTGGACAGAGCGGCCCGGATCCTCCTCTTCTCGGGTCCCTCTTTGCTTCTCCTGGCCCCTACCTCCTATTGAGTGCCCTCACAACAAGCAGCTTCCTATGGGGGCACTAGAGCCGAGTCACAGCTCCCTGTGTCCATTCAGACAGAGCCCCGACCCAGCCCCGTCCCCTCTCTCCCCTTATTGGCTGACTGACTTTGATTGACAGCCGTGGGAGCCAATGGTGCCGCTGTTGTGTCTCAGCCAATCAGGAGGAGAGTCCCAGGCGGCTAAGACATTCGTGGACATCGCTGGAGAGAGATGGGGCTCAGGTAAGTAATTGAGGGGGGGGGCTGCTACACACAGAAGGCTTTTATCTTAATGCATGGAATGCACCTTCTGCCTGTACAACTCCTTCCATCTTCACTGCACAGACTTACACCACAATGTTTCTTTTAGAAAAATATGTCCCTAGTCACTTACAAATTGTTTGATAAAATCTCCCAGTCATTGGAAGTCAGAGGAGAATAGTCCCCCTAGCTTGGAAGTCATTGGAAGCCAGAGGAGAATAGTCCCCCTAGCTTGGTGGTCATTGGAAGCCAGAGGAGAATAGTCCCCCTAGCTTGGTGGTCACTGGAAGTCAGAAGAGAATAGTCCCCCTAGCTTGGTCGTCATTGGAAGTCAGAAGAGAATAGTTCCGTAGCTTAGTGGTCATGGAAAATCAGAGAATAGTCTCCCTAGCTTTGTGCTCATGGGAAATCAGTGGAGAATAGTTACCCTAGCTTGGTGGTCATTGGACATCAGAAGAGAATAGTCCCCCTAGCTTGGTGGTCATTGGACATCAGAAGAGAATAGTCCCCCTAGCTTGTTGGTCATTGGAAGCCAGAGGTGAATAGTCTTTCTAGCTTGGTGGTCATTGGAAGCCAGAGGAGAATAGTCTTCCTAGCTTGGTGGTCACAGGAAGTCAGTGGAGATTGGTCTCACTTGTTTGGTGATTATTGGATGTTAGTAGAGAATGGTCCCCCTATCTTGATGGCCATTGGAAGTTAGTGAATAGAAGTCCTAGCTTGGTGGTCATTGGAGAAGGCCTCATTACACTGGTGGTCAGTGGGAAGTAAGAATACTCCCTTTGCATATAACAGAACATTGGTTACTTATCGGGGAGATACAAAATTGATGATTGCTCAAAGAACCGCTAGAAATCTCTGGAGGAACCCATGTTGGGGAAGGCGGATTTAACCCTTCCTCAATCCATATAAAACTAACAAAGGCTTGGCTACAGTTCCCCTTTATGGCTCCTAGAGTTGCCCCCAGACTAACGACTGTTTGTCAGTAATTGCCACTTAGAGGGACAATATGAATTCCTCCCATATCTGCTCCAATCACGGAGCAGCAGCAGCACGTTACATTGAGGAGGAAAATTTCACAATGGTGAATTAATTGGAGAGGAATTAAATACAGAGGAGAATGAGATGCCGAGAAGAGGAGTCCATAGAAATGACAATATAGATAATTAAACAGCAGAAACAAGGATTGGAGGGATCTCTGGGTGTGTGGCTGACGGTTCCCGAGAGGGTCCAGTGTAGATGTAGGATTATCGCCCCTCGCTGACCCTCTCTGCACCTCTGTCTTCCATGGACGGATTTTTGTGTCTTCTCAGAGTTTTAATCGATTAACTTCTCTCCCATTACTAGTGCTGTGATGATCCTAGGCTCTCCACTGCTTTTGTTTATTGCAGAATCGATAATCATTTAATTATGGACACGGCGGTGAATAAGCAGTCCGCTGGGAACGCGGTGCCGACGTTATGGAGATCTAAATGCCGTTCTTCTCGGCCAAGTACAACGCGGACTACTGCCAATGGACAACATGAACGATCTATAAACGGATCCTTTGACAAGTCACCATAACCTGAAACACGAGACTTCCCGACTCCAACCCATCAGGCGGGTCCACCGGCAGCGCCTCAGACGGGAAGGAGTTACTACAAGTGGCGGATGAAGGACGGAGATGACATCGATTTTCCCCGATCTTTCATCTCTCTCACAGAGAAGCGTCTGGACTGGTCTTCAGATCTTCTTCCACGCGGCTCTCAAATCACAGGAACGACATCCGCGCTCTGATCTCACACGCCAGAGATTCCCGACCTACCAACATGGATTATCGTGTGCAATTTGTTACTCAAAGAGATCAAAACACTTCACATCGCGGCATTTCATGGCGGCAGTGCCCAAATCAGCGGTAATGGCCTCGCCATCCCTTCCCGCGTACTCTCAGTGCCGTCTACAGCTAAACTGGTCACAATACAAATCCCGACATCACAAAAACATAGTTCCACCGGCTCAGGAGTTTATGAGGTTCTCATTCTGCAACAGTCCGGAATGTGTGGAAGGATTCAAGGATTGAGAGGGGTGCACCGCCACGTCCCCTCCCCTCAGCAATGATTGGGTCAGCACCAAGGTGGGAGGGGCTGCTTATACACTATATCACCAAAAGTATTGGGACGCCTGCCTTTACACACATGAACTTTAATGGCATCCCAGTCTTAGTCCGTAGGGTTCAATATTGAGTTGGCTCCGCCCTTTGCAGCTATAACAGCTTCAACTCTTCTGGGAAGGCCGTCCACAAGGTTTAGGAGGGTGTCTATGGGAATGTTTGACCATTATTCCAGAAGAGCATTTGTGAGGTCAGGCACTGATGTGGACAAGAAGGCCTGGCTCGCAGTCTCAGCTCTGATTCATCCCAAAGGTGTTCTATCGGGCTGAGGTCAGGACTCTGTGCAGGGCAGTCAAGTTCCTCCACCCCAAACTCGCTCATTCAGGTCTTTATGGATCTTGCTTTGTGCACTGGTCCAAATCATTTGGTGGAGGGGGGATTATGGTGTGGGGGGAGGGGGGATTATGGTGTGGGGGTTGTTTCTCAGGGGTTGGGTTTGGCCCCTTAGTTCCAGTGAAGGAAACTCTTAAGGCGTCAGCATACCAAGACATTTTGGACAATTTCATGCTCCCAACTTTGTGGGAACAGTTTGGGGACGGCCCCTTCCTGTTCCACCATGACTGACCACCAGTGCACAAAGCAAGGTCCATAAAGACATGGATGAGCGAGTTTGGGGTGGAGGAACTTGACTGGCCTGCACAGAGTCCTGACCTCAACCCCATAGAACACCTTTGGGATGAATTAGAGCGGAGACTGCGAGCCAGGCCTTCTCGTCCAACATCAGTGCCTGACCTCACAAAACTCTCTTCTGGAAGAATGGTCAAACATTCCCATAGACACCCTCCTAAACCTTGTGGACGGCCTTCCCAGAAGAGTTGAAGCTGTTATAGCTGCAAAGGGCGGAGCCAACTCAATATTGAACCCTCCGGACTAAGACTGGGATGTCATTAAAGTTCCCAATACTTTTGGTAAATGTCTTCTAAATCATACCCAAAAGTTACCATACATTATATGTAGAGATACAAAAAGCTCCATCATTAAACCCAACACAATGGTTCCTTTGTACAGCGCCACGGATGATTAAGGTGCCATATAAATGAATAACAGGGCAGTGAGAGGCCAGCATTACATGTCAGATTGGTGAACGTTTATATGACAAGGAGGAGTTAAATCTCTGCACAAACAGCCTGGCACACAGGAGCTTGCAATCTATTTCCCTGGCTCTCACCACCGTCCCCGAGAATCTGACTCCTCCCCCTCTGCACAATCCGATACGGGACACCGAGGACAGATTGTACACTGCTACAGCACGTGGAGGCGACATACTTTCACATTTCATGCAGAATATTGGATCCTGCTGGAGGTCGGCTTCTTCTTTAAAAATAAAATGATTTTTCCATAAAAAGAGGAAAATGCGTGCGGCGCGATTCCCTGAATATTGAAAAATCCAAAACTGAATCTTCACATTTCCTATTATCTGTGCGGATGAAATCTCCATAATAATCCGCCGCCTGGAGGCTCCGCAGTCCGAGAGGGAGAAGCACGGCTGTCTCCTGTATGGGGAGCGGTGGAGGCACCTTCACACCCTCTGGCCTGCTCCGCCCGAGGACTGCGCCCCCCGACCCTGTGCCCCTCCATTGACCCTGCATCCCCCCCCGACTCAGGGACAATGATCCCCCCAATTTTCTGTGCTCAGGAACAGTGCCTCTCCTCTATAGCCTCCAACCTCCTGGACCCAGGGATCAGCATCCCCTCTGCACCCCTCCGACTTCCTGTGCTCAGAGACAGCATCCCCTCTGTGCCCTAACTTCCTGCGCCCAGAGACAGCATCCCCTCTGCATCCCACCAACTTCCTGTGCCCAGAGCCCACAGCACCCCCTCTGCACCCCACCTACTTCCTGTGCCCAGAGACAGCACCCCCTCTACACCCACCCACATCCAGTACCCAGAGACAGCACCCCCTCTGCACCCCACCAACTTCCTGTGCCCAAAGACAGCACCCCCTCTGCATCCCAACTTCCTGTGCCCAGAGACAGCACCCTCTCTGCACCCCACTAATTTCCTGTGCCCAAAGACAGCACCCCCTCTGCACCCCAACTTCCTGTGCCCAGAGACAGCATCTCCTCTGCACCCCACCAACTTCCTGTGCTCAGAGACAGCATCCCCTCTGCACCCCACCGACTTCCTGTGCCCAGAGACAGCACCCCCGCTGCACCCCACCAACTTCCTGTGCCCAGAGACAACACCCCTCTGCACCCACCAACTTCCTGTGTCCAGAGACAGCACCCCCTCTGCACCCCACCCACATTCTGTGCCCAGAGATAGCACCCCCTCTGCACCCCACGACTTCCTGTGTCCAGAGACAGCACCCCCTCTGCACCCACCGACTTCCTGTGTCCAGAGAAAGCACCCCCTCTGCACCCCACTGACTTCCTGTGCCCAGAGACAACACCCCTCTGCACCCACCAACTTCCTGTGTCCAGAGACCGCACCCCACCAACTTCCTGTTTCCAGAGACAGCACCCCCTCTGCACCCACCAACTTCCTGTGTCCAGAGACAGCACCCCCTCTGCACCCACCGACTTCCTGTGTCCAGAGACAGCACCCCCTTTGCACCCTCTGAACTCCCAGGCCTCCATCCCACAACATCAGGAGAGAGACCACACTTTTCAGAGCCCACAATTCTGCAAACTCCACCCACTACACCATCTAGTGAATTCCCTCCTTCAGTAACCTAACCTGAGCCCCTCCCCCTCCCAATAGCTTAAGGAGAAGGCGCTGCTGCACACCAGCTGACGGCTATTATCAGGCTTGCAGTGAAGGCGGGATTAAAAGGTAATTCCATGGACTGGACGTACTTTATGGTTTCTGAATATCTGTCTAAAGACAAAGGAGAGCGACCAACTCACCCCAGCAATCCACAGCAGCCAATCAGAACTGTAGTAAGAAGAGCCGGAAAAACTGTAATCCTTGAAGTGTCGTTTATTGGTACGTCAGAGTGACAATAAAACAATAAAGCTGACGCGTTTCGGCAATAACCTTAGTCATAGCTGAGGACTTCAAGGATTACAGTTTTGCTGTCTCTTCTTACTACTGTTGCATTGGAGTGTGTTGGGACATCTCGAGCCTCGGGAACCTGGGAGTGGACCCGGTGTATGGACTGAGTTGTCCCTGCAGAGAGCGCTGTTACCTTTCTTTTTTTCCAAACCAATCAGAACTACTTTATCACCATTTGGACTGCTGAAAAACAGTAAATCGGGGTTGCCACGGGTTACCGCAGACAATGCACAGAGATGGCATCATAGGCTTTCCCTATACGGGACACACGTGGTGGACAATCGGCCCACACAAGGGTTAATCAGAAATATCACACCGCCACAATTCACGCTACACTTTCCACCTCCCAGGTGTTCCGTTGTTTGGCTGCCATAGTAACGGGCACGGAGCCGCACAAGTCCTCTCTCTGGAGGCGCCGCACTGCCTTTATCAGCTGTAATTATGCCATGTACTAAAATCACGACACGCAGAGATATTGTTGTAACCCGCCATGCAAGGCTGCGCTCCTTCCGCCAGACGCTAAGCAGATCTTTCGTTCCCATCCCGCCAACGCAGAGAGTGCAACGATCGTAACCTGGCCAAAGAGAGTGGGCCTGACAAAAGACCAGCAACCAATCAGAGTGAGAGTCTCAGATTCCAACCATCAACTGGTGTCCAGGAAGTCTGAATCTGATTGGTGGAATGATTCTCCATCTCTGTCCTCACTGGGAAGATTTCAGTGCAGTGCGCTGGGTCCGGGTTGGAGAGTGCGGGGTGCTGGGTCCGGGGCGGAGAGTGCGGGGTGCTGGGTCCGGGGCGGAGAGTGCGGGGTGCTGGGTCCGGGGCGGAAAGTGCGGGGTGCTGGGTCCGGGGCGGAAAGTGAGGGGTGCAGGGTCCGGGGCGGAAAGTGCGGGGTGCAGGGTCCGGGGCGGAAAGTGCGGGGTGCAGGGTCCGGGGCGGAGAGTGCGGGGTGCAGGGTCCGGGGCGGAGAGTGCGGGGTGCAGGGTCCGGGGCGGAGAGTGCGGGGTGCTGGGTCCGGGGCGGAGAGTGCGGGGTGCAGGGTCCGGGGCGGAGAGTGCGGGGTGCTGGGTCCGGGGCGGAAAGTGCGGGGTGCTGGGTCCGGGGCGGAAAGTGCGGGGTGCTGGGTCCGGGGCGGAGAGTGCCGGGTGCTGGGTCCGGGGTGGAGAGTGCCGGGTGCTTTGTCCAGGGTGGAGAGTGCTGGGTCCAGGGCGGAAAGTGCGGGGTGCTGGATCCGGGGTGGAGAGTGCCGGGTGCTTTGTCCAGGGTGGAGAGTGCTGGGTCCAGGGCGGAAAGTGCGGGGTGCTGGGTCCGAGGTGGAGAGTGTGGGGTGCTGGGTCCGGGGTGGAGAGTGCGGGGTGCTGGGTCCGGGCTGGAGAGTGCCGGGTGCTGGGTCCGGGGTGGAGAGTGCCGGGTGCTGGGTCCGGGGTGGAGAGTGCCGGGTGCTGGGTCCGGGGTGGAGAGTGCCGGGTGCTGGGTCCGGAGTGGAGAGTGCCGGGTGCTGGGTCCGGGGTGAAGAGTGCCGGGTGCTGGGTCCGGGGTGGAGAGTGCCGGGTGCTGGGTCCGGGGTGGAGAGTGCCGGGTGCTGGGTCCGGGGTGGAGAGTGCCGGGTGCTGGGTCCGGGGTGGAGAGTGCCGGGTGCTTTGTCCGGGGTGGAGAGTGCTGGGTCCAGGGCGGAAAGTGCGGGGTGCTGGGTCCGAGGTGGAGAGTGCTGGGTGCTGGGTCCGGGGTGGAGAGTGCGGGGTGCTGGGTCCGGGGTGGAGAGTGCGGGGTGCTGGGTCCGGGGTGGAGAGTGCCGGGTGCTGGGTCCGGGGTGGAGAGTGCCGGGTGCTGGGTCCGGGGTGGAGAGTGCCGGGTGCTGGGTCCGGGGTGGAGAGTGCCGGGTGCTGGGTCCGGGGTGGAGAGTGCCGGGTGCTGGGTCCGGGGTGGAGAGTGCCGGGTGCTGGGTCCGGGGTGAAGAGTGCCGGGTGCTGGGTCCGGGGTGAAGAGTGCCGGGTGCTGGGTCCGGGGTGGAGAGTGCAGGGTGCTGGGTCCGGGGTGGAGAGTGCCGGGTGCTGGGTCCGGTGTGGAGAGTGCCGGGTGCTGGGTCCGGGGTGGAGAGTGCCGGGTGCTGGGTCCGGGGCGGAAAGTGCGGGGTGCTGGGTCCGGGGCGGAGAGTGCAGTGCGCTGGGTCTGGGGTGGAGAGTGCCGGGTGCTTTGTCCGGGGTGGAGAGTGCGGGGTGCTTTGTCCGGGGTGGAGAGTGCGGGGTTCGGGGGGGAAAGTGCCGAGTGCTGGGTCCGGGGCGAAGAGTGCCGGGTGCTGGGTCCGGGGCGGAGAGTGTCGGGTGCTGGGTCAGGGGGGGAGAGTGCGGGGTGCTGGGTCCGGGGGGGGGGAGAGTGCCGGGTGCTGGGTCCGGGAGGGAGAGTGCCGGGTGCTGGGTCCGGGAGGGAGAGTGCCGGGTGCTGGGTCCGGGAGGGAGAGTGCCGGGTGCTGGGTCCGGGAGGGAGAGTGCCGGGTGCTGGGTCCGGGGTGGAGAGTGCCGGGTGCTGGGTCCGGGGTGGAGAGTGCCGGGTGCTGGGTCAGGGGTGGAGAGTGCAGGGTGCTGGGTCAGGGGGGGAGAGTGCGGGGTGCTGGGTCAGGGGGGGAGAGTGCGGGGTGCTGGGTCCGGGGTGGAGAGTGCCGGGTGCTGGGTCCGGGGTGGAGAGTGCCGGGTGCTGGGTCAGGGGTGGAGAGTGCAGGGTGCTGGGTCAGGGGGGGAGAGTGCGGGGTGCTGGGTCCGGGGTGGAGAGTGTGGGGTGCTGGGTCCGGGGTGGAGAGTGCCGGGTGCTGGGTCCGGGGTGGAGAGTGCCGCGTGCTGGGTCCGGGGTGGAGAGTGCAGGGTGCTGGGTCCGGGGTGGAGAGTGCAGGGTGCTGGGTCAGGGGTGGAGAGTGCGGGGTGCTGGGTCCGGGGTGCTGGGTCCGGGGTGCTGGGTCCAGGGTGGAGAGTGCGGGGTGCTGGGTCCAGGGTGGAGAGTGCGGGGTGCTGGGTCCGGGGTGGAGAGTGCAGGGTGCTGGGTCCGGGGTGCTGGGTCCAGGGTGGAAAGTGCGGGATGCTGGGTCCGGGGTGGAGAGTGCGGGGTGCTGGGTCCAGGGTGCTGGGTCCAGGGTGGAGAGTGCGGGGTGCTGGGTCCGGGGTGGAGAGTGCGGGGTGCTGGGTCCGGGGTGGAGAGTGCGGGGTGCTGGGTCTGGGGTGGGGGTGGAGAGTGCAGGGTGCTGGGTCCGGGGTGGAGAGTGCGGGGTGCTGGGTCCGGGGTGCTGGGTCCGGGGTGCTGGGTCCAGGGTGGAGAGTGCGGGGTGCTGGGTCCAGGGTGGAGAGTGCGGGGTGCTGGGTCCAGGGTGGAGAGTGCAGGGTGCTGGGTTAGGGGTGGAGAGTGCGGGGTGCTGGGTCCGGGGTGCTGGGTCCGGGGTGCTGGGTCCAGGGTGGAGAGTGCGGGGTGCTGGGTCCAGGGTGGAGAGTGCGGGGTGCTGGGTCCGGGGTGGAGAGTGCAGGGTGCTGGGTCCGGGGTGCTGGGTCCAGGGTGGAAAGTGCGGGGTGCTGGGTCCGGGGTGGAGAGTGCGGGGTGCTGGGTCCAGGGTGGAGAGTGCGGGGTGCTGGGTCCGGGGTGGAGAGTGCGGGGTGCTGGGTCCGGGGTGGAGAGTGCGGGGTGCTGGGTCTGGGGTGGGGGTGGAGAGTGCAGGGTGCTGGGTCCGGGGTGCTGGGTCCAGGGTGGAGAGTGCGGGGTGCTGGGTCCGGGGTGGAGAGTGCAGGGTGCTGGGTCCGGGGTGCTGGGTCCAGGGTGGAGAGTGCGGGGTACTGGGTCCGGGGTGGAGAGTGCGGGGTGCTGGGTCCGGGGTGGAGAGTGCGGGGTGCTGGGTCCGGGGTGGAGAGTGCGGGGTGCTGGGTCTGGGGTGGGGGTGGAGAGTGCAGGGTGCTAGGTCCGGGGTGGAGAATAATAATATCTGGGACGGCGGTGAGCGCTGGCGGGGCGATCGATCATCCTGGGACTGCGGTCCCTCATCCAGCGCACCGTGTGACTCCACAGCGATAATCTGCGAGCCGACGGCGGGCTCGGGGAACGCTCTGCGTGTAATTAGTGTGAAGTACCAAAGCGGAACGTTATTAGCCGCTCGCGGTATTCGCCGTCTGTACAGCAAATTAACGATCGGCGCGTCTCTCCCGCCTCATGTACTGTCATCCACAGATCAGGGATTTCCACCCGGACCGCTAATCACTTCCCCGCCGCCGTCATCCTCAGGAGGGAAGCGCTATAATGAGCCGCAGAGCATCGCACCCGTGTCACCAGTGCAACCGCCCGATACACGGATTGAGCTTATAAAAACGCCACTTTTACTGGGATTTGATTTTCTGTTCTGCCTGTAGACGCCCCTCTATGTCCGCCTGCGTCTATCTGAAAAAACAATCCCCAGCGCGTTCAGGGGAGGAGCTTTTAGGCACAAAAAAAAGGAAATGCTTGACGCACCCAAAATGCGTTTAGTGGTTGAGCGTTAACTTATTCTGGCAATTAGAATGAATTATCATGGAATCTGATAACACCAGAAGCGCATGTGTGCAAACATGGCTTTGGTTGTGTTTTTTTAACACGCTTTTCTCCTGCCAGGCGGTCGGGGGCGATGAGCAAACGCTGTGCGTGCACGAGGCCCTCGGCTGCATTCGCATCCCAGCGTCGCATTTTTTTCAGTCGTTTTTTAGGCAGGTTTTTGTACAGCGTTTCTAAAGCCGTTTTGAGCTTTGGTGTTTATTCGCCAACAGAGAAAAATATCATCTATTTCATCATTTATTGCTACATTTTTCAGCTTTCATTAATTATTATTAAAATTATTATATTTTTGGGGGGTTAAGGGTTATGGTTAGGGGTTAATTTATTTATTTTATTTTGTTAGGTCAAAATAAGGGGGTAGAATTAGGGGTTTTATAGGATTAGAAGGTTTAGGGTCAGGGGTTGAGGTTATGGTTACTTTATTAAATTTTTATGATTATTATTTGTGTATTTTATTTATTATATACGTTTTTATTTCATTATTACATTTGCGCATAAAAATACCCAAAAACACTTGAACCAAGCATTTCCATGGGGGGAAAAAATAAATGCTTCAAAAATGCACCAAGCTGCCCGATTAGAGCTACAAAAAAAAAAAAAGTTTGGTTACGATGCCCCCCCCCCCGGCTCCCCTCCATGGCCCCTACAGAGTTCAGAAACCAACAAGGAGATGCAGATGGTGGGAAGAGGTGTCCCCAGATTTCAGGGATCCCGGGCCCCCATGATGTAATTTTGTAGACCTTGGGCAAATTTTGCAGATGTCAACTAGGAAAGTGACCACCTCATCATTTTGAGGTCCTAATGGGTACCTTCAGACCCCCCCCAACAATCTAAGCACCTCAATGGGAACCTGCAGACCCCCCCGCCTACAATCTAAGCACCTTAATGGGAACCTGCAAACCCCCCCCTCAACAATCTAAGCACCTCAATGGGAACCTGCAGACCCCCTCCAGACCCCCTCAACAATCCAAGCACCCCAGAGGGAACCTGCAGACCCCCTCAACAATCTAAGCACCTCAATGGGAACCTGCAGACCCCCCCCCCCCGCCAACAATCTAAGCACCTTAATAGGAACCTGCAAACCCCCCCAACAATCTAAGCACCTCAATGGGAACCTGCAGGCCCCCCAATAATCTAAGCACCTCAATGGGAACCTGCAGACCCCCTCAACAATCTAAGCACCTCAAAGGGAACCTGTAGACCCCCCCAACAATCTAAGCATCTCAATAGGAACCTGCAGACCACCCCCGAACAATCTAAGCACCTCAATGGGAACCTGCAGACCCCCCCCCCCCCCCCAACAATCTAAGCACCTCAATGGGAACCTCTAGATCCCTCAACAATCTAAGTACCTCAATGGAAACCTGCAGACCCCCCAACAATCTAAGCACCTCAATGGGAACCTGCAGACCCCCCCCCCCCCAACAATCTAAGCACCTCAATGGGAACCTGTAGACCCCCCCAACAATCTAAGCACCTCAATAGAAACCTGCAGACCCCCCAACAATCTAAGCACCTCAATTGGAACCTGCAGACCCCCCCCAACAATCTAAGCACCTCAATGGGAACCTCCAGATCCCTCAACAATCTAAGCACCTCAATGGGAACCTGTAGACCCCCCCCCCCAACAATCTAAGCACCTCAATGGGAACCTGCGGACCCCCCCCCAACAATCTAAGCACCTCAATGGGAACCTGCAGACCCCCTCAACAATCTAAGCACCTCAATGGGAACATGCAGACCCCCCCCGCCAACAATCTAAGCACCTTAATGGGAACCTGCAAACCCCCCCAACAATCTAAGCACCTCAATGGGAACCTGCAGACCCCCTCAACAATCCAAGCACCCCCCCCCCCGCCAACAATCTAAGCACCTTAATGGGAACCTGCAAACCCCCCCAACAATCCAAGCACCCCCCCCCCGCCAACAATCTAAGCACCTTAATGGGAACCTGCAAACCCCCCCAACAATCTAAGCACCTCAATGGAACTTGCAGACCCCCCCAACGATCTAAGCACCTCAATGGGAACCTGCAGACCCCCCCTCCAATAATCTAAGCACCTCAAAGGGAACCTGCAGAACCCCCAACAATCTAAGCACTTACATTTTATGGTCCAAGGGGGAACCTGGAGACCAGCCAGTCTGAGCACCTCATGACTGTGAGGACCAGGAGGGAACCTGCAGACCCCCTCAACAATCTAAGCACCCCAATGGGAACCTACAGACCCCCTCAACAAACTAAGCACCTCAATGGGAACCTGCAGACCCCCCCCCCCGCCAACAATCTAAGCACCTTAATGGGAACCTGAAACCCCCCCAACAATCTAAGCACCTCAATGGGAATCTGTAGACCCCCCCGCCAACAATCTAAGCACCTCAATGGAAACCTGCAAACCCCCAAACAATCTAAGCACCTCAATGGGAACTTGCAGACCCCCCCAACAATCTAAGAACCTCAATGGGAACCTGCAGACCCCCCCAATAATCTAAGCACCTCAAAGGGAACCTGCAGAACCCCCAACAATCTAAGCACTTAAATTTTATGGTCCAAGGGGGAACCTGGAGACCTGCCAGTCTGAGCACCTCATGACTGTGAGGACCAGGAGGGAACCTGCAGACCTCCTGAGGGACTGAGCACCTCAATTTTGGGGTTGGGGGAACCTGCGGACCCCCTAATTCTGAGCACCTCATAATTTTGGGGTCCGGAGAGTTGAAACACCTGACACTCATAACTGCCCTGTATCTGTACAATGCCATGGAACGTTCTCTCTGGTCTCTCCCACATACATAGCAGATAAAAGTTATTGTCAGCCGGGATTCTGTCTTCACTTTTATCCTTCATCTCTCTTTTCTTCTATTTCCCATCTCCTCACTAATAGTACCCAAGTGCCTGAAGCTGACCAGTTCTAGCCCAATGCATTGTGGGAGTGCAGGCAGAGGGGACACAGTGACAGGTCCCATGACAGACACAGTGGGTGGGATCATCGGGTGTAATGTTCCTCATCGATCGATCTTCCTATGTGTAGGGGTACTATGTCTATGGTGCACCTACCCTTCTCGCAGTTCGAATTCTGCATTCTCCGGGGAGAGGTCGCCGGTCACCGGGTGTCGGAAGGTCGTCGTCCTCTGGTTGTGGCTGCGGAGAGAAGAAAATCCGGTGAGACATTTTATGAGCATCTTGGCGTCAGAGACCAATCTAGAGGATTTCCCGAAACCCACCCAGATCCCACCGACTCCTCCTCCCGGAACCCGGGGCCACATGGGGCCCATCATAAGTCTGCCACCCAGGAACCAATATTAACACCTCCCCCCCCCCAGTAGACACGAGTGTCCCGACCAATCACCTTCTGTCTTATGGCTCATCCCACCACCCAGATATTCAAGTCCTTTTAAGGGACATTTCTCAGGCTCCACAGCGGGGGATGGCTGTTATTTAGTTACAAGCTCTGTGTATAGAGGATGATGGGATGTGGTCACATATGGACCAGTGACCAGTATGAGGGACGGGTTCTCTTCAAAGAGAGGACTATGAATTTATGGTCCAACTATCGTAATAATGGAGGCCGGCTCCATCCCACTGACCCCTCCCCCCACCCCTGATCATATAATGCACAGTCATGGCTTCCTCCTCCCTGGGGGTGAAGAGAGGGAAGGGTTCAGGTCATGTGACTTCTCAACTGCCACTTCTCCAAATAAAGAGACTCATTCGCCAACGAGCGGGGAGTCAGGGGATGCTGGGAGTTGTTGTTCCACCAATCAGAATGAAAACAAAGAGGATGGAGAGTATGAATAAAACAATCGCCGCCAATTTATCAATAATCACAGCCGATCAGAAAATCTGATTTAAGGAGAGACGCTGAGGAGCCAATACAGAGAGAGAAGAAATCTGCACCCCAAACATCCAACCGGGGACCCCATCACCCCAATCCTCCACAACTGACCAATCCCATCACCCCAATCCTCCACAACTGACCAATCCCATCACCCCAATCCTCGGCAACTGACCAATCCCATCACCCCAATCATCCACAACTGACCAATCCCATCACCCCAATCCTCCGCAACCGACCAATCCCATCACCCCAATCCTCCACAACTGACCAATCCCATCACCCCAATCCTCCACAACTGACCAATCCCATCACCCCAATCCTCCACAACTGACCAATCCCATCACCCCAATCCTCCGCAACCGACCAATCCCATCACCCTAATCATCCACAACCGACCAATCCCATCACCCCAATCCTCCGCGACCAACCAATCCCATCACCCCAATCCTCCGCAACCGACCAATCCCATCACCCTAATCATCCACAACCAACCAATCCCATCACCCCAATCCTCCACAACCGACCAATCCCATCACCCTAATCATCCACAACCGACCAATCCCATCACCCCAATCCTTGGCGACCAACCAATCCCATCACCCCAATCCTCCGCAACCGACCAATCCCATCACCCCAATCCTCCACAACCAACCAATCCCATCACCCCAATCCTCCACAACCGACCAATCCCATCACCCTAATCATCCACAACCGACCAATCCCATCACCCCAATCCTTGGCGACCAACCAATCCCATCACCCCAATCCTCCGCAACCGACCAATCCCATCACCCCAATCCTCCACAACCAACCAATCCCATCACCCCAATCCTCCACAACCAACCAATCCCATCACCCCAATCCTCAGCAACCGACCAATCCCATCACCCCAATCTCTCACAACTGACCAATCCCATCACCCCAATCCTCCACAACTGACCAATCCCATCACCCCAATCCTCAGCAACCGACCAATCCCATCACACCAATCCTCCACAACTGACCAATCCCATCACCCCAATCCTCCACAACTGACCAATCCCATCACCCCAATCCTCCACAACTGACCAATCCCATCACCCCAATCCTCAGCAACAGACCAATCCCATCACCCCAATCCTCCACAACCGGCCAATCCCATCACCCCAATCCTCCGCGACCAACCAATCCCATCACCCCAATCCTCCGCGACCAACCAATCCCATCACCCCAATCCTCCGTGACCAACCATTCCCATCACCCCAATCCTCCACAACCGGCCAATCCCATCACCCCAATCCTCCACAACCGGCCAATCCCATCACCCCAATCCTCAGCGACCAACCAATCCCATCACCCCAATCCTCCACAACCGACCAATCCCATCACCCTAATCATCCACAACCGACCAATCCCATCACCCCAATCCTTGGCGACCAACCAATCCCATCACCCCAATCCTCCGCAACCGACCAATCCCATCACCCCAATCCTCAGCAACCGACCAATCCCATCACACCAATCCTCCACAACTGACCAATCCCATCACCCCAATCCTCCACAACTGACCAATCCCATCACCCTAATCCTCCACAACTGACCAATCCCATCACCCCAATCCTCCACAACCGACCAATCCCATCACCCCAATCCTCCACAACCGACCAATCCCATCACCCCAATCCTCCACAACCGACCAATCCCATCACCCCAATCCTCCACAACCGACCAATCCCATCACCCCAATCCTCCACAACTGACCAATCCCATCACCCCAATCCTCCACAACTGACCAATCCCATCACCCCAATCCTCCACAACCGACCAATCCCATCACCCCAATCTCTCACAACTGACCAATCCCATCACCCCAATCCTCCACGACTGACCAATCCCATCACCCCAATCCTCAGCAACCGACCAATCCCATCACACCAATCCTCCACAACTGACCAATCCCATCACCCCAATCCTCCACAACTGACCAATCCCATCACCCCAATCTCTCACAACAGACCAATCCCATCACCCCAATCCTCCACAACCGGCCAATCCCATCACCCCAATCCTCAGCGACCAACCAATCCCATCACCCCAATCCTCCACAACCGGCCAATCCCATCACCCCAATCCTCCACAACCGACCAATCCCATCACCCCAATCCTCCGCGACCAACCAATCCCATCACCCCAATCCTCCGTGACCAACCAATCCCATCACCCCAATCCTCCACAACCGGCCAATCCCATCACTCCAATCCTCCGCGACCAACCAATCCCATCACCCCAATCCTCCACAACCGGCCAATCCCATCACCCCAATCCTCCACAACCTCCTGATTGGATCTTCCGGACTGAATACAGAAACATGAAATCCTCAGTAATTCCACGAATAGATCGGATTGGATGGATGTCGGTTGGGAAGGTGGAGATGAGATTTTCGGAGGAGGATTTATATTCTGTATGATGAGAATTGAAGTTCTGGAATGCGGCTCGGTATGAATGACTCAGCTGTGATTGGAGGGGGGGAGGGGGGCGGAGGCCCAGCATGGCGCTCGCTCCTCGGTTGGCAGACGAACAACAACCAATTAATGCTCCTAATTGTCTGAATATGACCAGAAGATTCTGGATGAGAAATATGTTGAATGTACAGATAAGAGGAGACCTTCCCATCTCTGTGTGATAAACGACAGACCCCCCCCCCCCCCCGCCCCCAAACTATGGGGGAACATTAGAGTGTAAGCTCTTATGGTGCAGAGACTGACATCATCATATAAATCCTGGTGCTTGTGCCATTCTTGTTCACAAATGTCTAACACAGACCAGCCTCTGCCTCTCTCCTGGTGCTACAAAGTTACAATGTACAGTCTGATCACTGGGGGAGGGGAGACTGAGGAAATGACGACTCCTGCCTGCAGCAGACTGATGACATCATCAGAGCCTAGGCAAAGTCACTGATTGGAGGTGAAGGACGGCTTATGGTGATGATGAAAGGTGGAAATGATCCCGGTGATGTAAATTGTAGACAGGTCCTCTTTAATAAGTTTAATAATAATAATAATATCTCATCAACTCCAATGTTTCGATGAAGAGCAGATGGGAGGAGATTGGGGGGGGGGTGACTGGGACCCCCACACCTAATGATTGGCGGCAGATTTGTCGGGAAGGGCAGATGGTGGGGATTGGTTGGAGGAGCGCCGAGCTGTCATAGAGAAATATGTGAATATTAATGATACATTTCCAGCCGGAGCCGTTCCCTTGGCAACAATAAACTGCAGATGAGGAGAAATATGAAGAGCGATCCGCTGGAGGCGACTATACATATCGGGGCAATAACCCCTCCCCCACCCGCTGCCAAGAACCCTTCTCCCCGCCCCCCTACACCTCAATTCCCCCCGCCCCCCCACACCTCAATTCTCTCTGCCCCCCCTACACCTCAATTCTCCCCTCCCCCCCCACCCTTCAATTCTCCCCGCCCCCCCACACCTCAATTCTCCCCGCCCCCCACACCTCAATTCTCCCCTCCCCCCCACACCTCAATTCTCTCTGCCCCCCCCTACACCTCAATTCTCCCCTCCCCCCCACACCTCAATTCTCTCTGCCCCCCTACACCTCAATTCTCCCCTCCCCCCCACACCTCAATTCTCTCTGCCCCCCCTACACCTCAATTCCCCCCCGTCCCCCTTACACCTCAATTCCCCCCGTCCCCCACACCTCAATTCCCCCCGTCCCCCTTACACCTCAATTCCCCCCGTCCCCCTTACACCTCAATTCTCCCCGCCCCCCCACACCTCAATTCTCCCCTCCCCGCCACACCTCAATTCTCTCTGCCCCCCCTACACCTCAATTCCCCCCGCCCCCCCTACACCTCAATTCCCCCCGCCCCCTTACACCTCAATTCCCCCCGCCCCCCCTACACCTCAATTCCCCCCGCCCCCTTACACCTCAATTCCCCCCGCCCCCCTTACACCTCAATTCCCCCCGTCCCCCTTACACCTCAAATTCCCCCCGTCCCCCTTACACCTCAATTCTCCCCATCCCCCCTACACCTCAATTCTCTCTGCCCCCCCTACACCTCAATTCTCTCTGCCCCCCCTACACCTCAATTCTCCCCGCCCCCCCACACCTCAATTCCCCCCGCCCCCCCTACACCTCAATTCTCCCCGCCCCCCTACACCTCAATTCTCCCCTCCCCCCCACACCTCAATTCTCTCTGCCCCCCCTACACCTCAATTCTCCCCGCCCCCCCACACCTCAATTCCCCCCGCCCCCCCTACACCTCAATTCTCCCCTCCCCCCCACACTCAATTCTCTCTCCCCCCCTACACCTCAATTCCCCCCGCCCCCCCTACACCTCAATTCTCCCCTCCCCCCCACACCTCAATTCTCTCTCCCCCCCTACACCTCAATTCCCCCCGCCCCCCCTACACCTCAATTCTCCCCATCCCCCCTACACCTCAAGTCCCCCCGCCCCCCACCTCAATTCTCTCTGCCCCCCCTACACCTCAATTCCCCCCGTCCCCCCTACACCTCAATTCTCCCCGCCCCCCCACCCCTCAATTCCCCCCCACTCATTTCCCCCCCCGCCCCCCCACACCCCAATTCCCCCCACCCCCCCTACACTTCATTTCTCCACGCCCCCACCCCTCAATTCCCCCCTACACCTCAATTCCCCCCCTTAAACCTCAATTCTCCCCGCCCCCCACCCCTCAATTCTCCCCGCCCCCCCTACACCTCAATTCTCCCCGCCCCCCCTACACCTCAATTCCCCCGGCCCCCCCTACACCTCAATTCCCCCGGCCCCCCCTACACCTCAATTCTCCCCACCCCCCACCTCAATTCTCCCCTCCCCCCACCTCAATTCTCTCTGCCCCCCCTACACCTCAATTCCCCCGCCCCCCTACACCTCAATTCTCCCCACCCCCCTACACCTCAATTCTCCCCACCCCCCCTACACCTGCCCAGAGCGCCCATCATTTGTACTATTACAATCTGCACCATCTACGATATAGCAACATCATCTGCCGTGGCGATGTACAAATCTGTGTCAAATGTCTCCGGTTCTCCGAAAATACGAATCCCAAAATCAATCCGATGATTTCCCCGTCCGAAATCCGGAAGAATCTCCACCATCTGCTCCAAGGATTGTCATTTCTTTTATTGCAATAAAGTTATTTTTCCAAACAGAAAGTTCTCAGTGTTGTCAGGACCGGAATATATCCAGGATACATTCCACAGTGCGGGAAAAAGTATTCATACCCCTGGACATTTCCCACATTTTCTCATGTTACAACCAAAAACATAAATGTATTTTATTGGGATTTTATGTGATAGACCAACACAAAGTGTCACATAATTGTGAAGTGGAAGGAAAATGATAAATGATACAAATAAATATGTGAAAAGTGTGGGGGGGGGGGGGTCATTTGTATTCAGCCCCCTTTACTCTGATACCCCTAACTAAAATCTAGAGGAACCAATTACCTTCAGAAGTCACCTAATTAGTAAATAGAGTTCACCTGTGTGTCATTTATTCTCAGTATAAATACAGCTGTTCTGTGAAGCCCTCAGAGGTTTGTTAGAGAACCTTAGTGAACAAACAGCATCATGAAGGCCAAGGAACACACCAGACAGGTCAGGGATAAAGTTGTGGAGAAGTATAAAGCAGGGTTAGGTTATAAAAAAATCTCCCAAGCTTTGAACATCTCACGGAGCTCTGTTCAATCCATCATCGGAAAATGGAAAGAGTATGGCACAACTGCAAACCTACCAAGACATGGCCGTCCACCTAAACTGACCGGCCGGGCAAGGAGAGCATTCATCAGAGAAGAGCCAAGAGGTCCATGGTAACTCTGGAGGAGCTGCAGAGATCCACAGCTCAGGTGGGAGAATCTGTCCACAGGACAACTATTAGTCGTGTTCTCCACAAATCTGCCCTTTATGGAAGAGTGACAAGAAGAAAGACATTGGTGAAAGAAAGTCATAAGAAGTCCTGTTTGTAGTTTGTGAGAAGCCATGTGGAGGACACAGCAAACATGTGGAAGAAGGTGATCTGGTCAGAGGAGACCAAAAATCAACTTTTTGGCCTAAAAGCAAAACGCTATGTGTGGGGAAAACTAACACCGCACATCACCCTGAACACACCATCCCCACCGTGAAACATGGTGGTGGCAGCATCATGTGGTGGGGATGCTTTTCTTCAGCAGGGACAGGGAAGCTGGTCAGAGTTGATGGGAAGATGGATGGAGACAAATACAGGACAATCTTAGAAGAAAACCTGTTAGAGTCTACAAAAGACTTGAGACTGGGGCGGAGGTTCACCTTCCAGCAGGACAACGACCCGAAACATCCAGCCAGAGCTACAATGGAATGGTTTAGATCAAAGCATATTCATGTGTTAGAATGGCCCAGTCACAGTCCAGACCTAAATCACATTGAGAATCTGTGGCAAGACTTGAAAATTGCTGTTCACAGACGCTCTCCATCCAATCTGACAGAGCTTGAGATATTTTACAAAGAAGAATGGGCAGAAATGTCCTCTCTAGATGTGCAAAGCTGGTAGAGACATCCCCAAAAAGACTTGTAGAGAAAGGGGGTTCTACAAAGTATTGACTCCGGGGGGCGCCATACAAATGTACCCCCCACACTTTTCACATATTTATTTGTATCATTTATCATTTTCCTTCCACTTCACAATTATGTGACACTTTGTGTTGGTCTATCACATAAAATCCCAATAAAATACATTTACGTTTTTGGGTGTAACATGAGAAAATGTGGAGAATTTCAAGGGGTATGAATACTTTTTCCAGGCACTGTATTATAATAAATCCGGGATGGATTGTGGGAATTCTCGGACTCGGCTTCCTCAGGAGATGGGAAAGCAGCGCTGTGACCTAACATGAGAACTTCTGGTTGCCATGGGTGACCGCCCCCTCCCACACATGATAAACAGCCATCGATCGCACACCGCCATGTGAACGCGGCGCTCTCCCCGCTGAGCACCAAACGAGGTGAAACAACCAATTACCAGAATCAATGGCGGCCAAGTGCGAGCACACGATCCCCGCGCTGCACAGGCCAACCGCTTAAAGGGCCGGTACGTCTGAATTACAGGTGAAACCTTTCAGTAGATCGTTCAGAAATTATTTCAATGTGTTAAAGGAAAGCGGAGAGAAGAGCGGAGAGAAGAGCGGAGAGAAGAGCCGTCCGCACCGACGCCGGTCATTCTGATCCCTGGGCTTCAATACTGACCTGCATGCTTGTCCCGGGTCACAGATTGTGAAGCTGTTGGGGGAGGGGAGAGCCAGGTAATCGGCATTCTTAGGAGGATGTCAGCAATGTGTTTACCTCAGCGGAGGTCTCCTTTAATATTTCATTATTGGGGGGGGATCCTGCACACAGCTCACTTCCCTCCCTATAATCAAATACAGCCCCCCCCTAGGAGATCTTCATATCACTGCCCCTCCTCCACACATCCCGCCCTCTATCCTGGGCAGACTGACCCTTTAAATTCCTCTGTATGCCCACCCAGGAGCCCCGCCCACAGCAGCCCTGCCCAGCATTCCCCCCATACACACTACAGAACTAACAAATGAGGAATCAAGAAAGAAGAGGCTGCAGTCCCCTCTGCACTCAATAGAAAACTCAGATTGCGGTGAATGACTTTGGCGCAGTTGTAGAGTTTCCTGGACCAATCACAACGTCTGATGGAAAATTGCCGACAAACCTTCCACTTCTTATCTGGATATTCAAGCATGACTCCGCCCACAAGGACGAAACGGGGAGGAGTCAGAGCCTCTGCCAGGCTTTTATTACTTGAAAAAAAAATCAGCTCCTGTACCTTGTGACGTAACGCCGACGCCGAGCGCGCCAATGTCCTGACCTCCAAACTACACCACGACCACAGACACCGAGACATACATGACATCATTAGAGTGCTCCCCGATACCCCACGTAGCCCTCCCCAATCACCCCACCAAGTCACCTGACTGTGTCCTCCCAGGACAGGAAGTGACAAGAAATGTCTCCAATGGGGACACAGGAAGGGAACATTCAGCAGAGCGTCTGACCCTGAACAACACGATTTGCTGTATGGGTGTCACAGAGACAGGAAGTGAGGGAAAGTTCCTCAACGGGGTCACAGACAGAAAAAACAAAAACCTGACAGAATCTTTAACTTTTTGTTACCTTATCCAAGGCTTTCTTTTCTCAAACAATGAGTGCAAGAGCTCCCCCCCCTCTGAGTCCTCCCTTGTCTCCACCCCCTACCCTCCTCTGAGCGCGTCCCTGGTCTCCACCCCTACCCTCCTCTGAGCATGGGTCCCACCTCCCTAAGTGCCCTCCCTGGGTTCCACCCCCTACCCTCCTCCGAGGGCCCTCCCTGGTCTCCACCCCCCCTACCCTCCTCCGAGGGCCCTCCCTGGGTTCCTCCTCCGAGGACCCTCCCAGGGCCCTCCCTGGTCTCCACCCCCCTACCCTCCTCCGAGGGCCCTCCCTGGTCTCCACCCCCCTACCCTCCTCCGAGGGCCCTCCCTGGGTTCCTCCTCCGAGGACCCTCCCAGGGCCCTCCCTGGTCTCCACCCCCCTACCCTCCTCCGAGGGCCCTCCCTGGGTTCCACCCCCTCCCTTCCTCCCAGGGCCCTCCCTGGTCTCCACCCCCTCCCTTCCTCCCAGGGCCCTCCCTGGTCTCCACCCCCTCCCTTCCTCCCAGGGCCCTCCCTGGTCTCCACCCCCTCCCCTCCTCCAAGGACCCTCCCTGGGTTCCACCCCCTGCCTTCCTCCGAGGGCCCTCCTTGGTCTCCACCCCCTGCCTTCCTCCGAGGGCCCTCCTTGGTCTCCACCCCCTACCCTCCTCCGAGGGCCCTCCTTGGTCTCCACCCCCTACCCTCCTCCGAGGGCCCTCCTTGGTCTCCACCCCCTACCCTCCTCCGAGGGCCCTCCTTGGTCTCCACCCCCTACCCTCCTCCGAGGGCCCTCACTGGTCTCCACCCCTTACCAACCTCCGAGTGTCCTCCCTGGGTTCCACCCCCCTACCCTCCTACGAGGGCCCTCCCTGGGTTCCTCCTCCGAGGGCCCTCCCTGGTCTCCACCCCTTACCAACCTCCGAGTGCCCTCCTTGGTCTCCACCCCCTATCCTCCTCCAAGGACCCTCCCTTGGTCTCCACCTCTTACCAACCTCCGAGTGTCCTCCCTGGTCTCCACCCCCTACCAACCTCCCCTCCTCCGAGTGCCCTCCCTGCTCTTGCCCAATAACCAGAACATAAGTTAAATAGATCCCCTGGAGCCAGGAACAGTAGACCCCAGACCAGCAACAATAGACCCCCCCAAGGTATAATAGGTTCTCCCTCCAACAACGGACCACCCACAAAAAAAAATAATACCACCCCCAGCAACAAAAGATCCACCCCAGAAATATTATAACCCCCAGCAGCAACAACAGATCTTCAATCAGCCAGCAACAACAGACCTCTCCCTCAATAGTAGACCCCTACCAGCAACAGACCCCAACCCCCCCAACAGACCCTCACACAAAACAGATCCTCACCAGTGACAATAGATCCTCCAACAGCCATCACTAGACCTTCCAGCACAACCCTTCCCATTAAATTCAGTGCTGGGGGCCGCATTCCCCCCGACTTTATCCAAAATCAAACAAAAACACATCATGTGACTCCTTCCGGAATCTTCTCCCAGATTTGTGCAGGAATCCAATGAGACTTCCTGTAATAAAGACCGCCCACTGCTGCTCTCTCTCCCTGTGCAGGGTGACTGGTCCTGTCTCCGCCCCCTCCTGTAGTGGGAGGAGCCTGCTGGGTCCCTCCTACAGCTCTGCTCTCTCTCCCTGTGCAGGGTGACTGGACCTGTCTCCGCCCACTCTTGTAGTTCTCTGTAGTGGGTGGAGCCTGCTCTCAGCCTATGCCCCTCCCACAGCTCTTCGCTCTGCACAGGCTCTGTACAGCCCAGTGATGATGTCACTGCGACTCTTACCAGGTAATATCTGGGTTTGTAGAGGGATTTGGGGCTCACACAGGATTTATGTACTTTGTATCTACTGAGGAATAGATTTTGATTTTGCTTGTGGGATTGACCTTGAAATATTCGCTCAGCATGTTGTCTTGGGACTCCCCTCCCCCAGGATATGGAAATCCCCTCCCCCGGGGAATAAATCTCCTCCCTCCGTCTATAGAACACGAATCCCTCGGAGTCATGGCGGTAAATCACAGCTCAGAGCTGCAATACGGCGCTAATGTAGCGTGACGGCGGGGAGAAGACGCCATTATTCCTCCCGCTTCACATACAGAGACATCTGTTCTCCTGGAGCCGGAAAATGATCCCCTACCCGACCAGAGACCAGGAGAATCACTATAAACCAGACCAGCTCAGAGATAACACTATGATACAAATCCTGGTGCTGTGTTCACAAATGTCTGACACAGATCAGCCCCCTACTGCAGCCTCTCACATTGTGACTGGATACAAAGTTACAATGTACAGTCTGATCACTGGGGAGGGGAGACTGAGGAAAACTCCTCCCCTTCTACAAAGTCACAATGTACAGTCTGATCACTGGCGGAGGCGACTGAGGAAGACTCCTCCCCCTTCTACAAAGTTACAATGTACAGTCTGATCACTGGGGGAGGGGAGACTAAGGAAATGCCTCCTCCCCCTTCTACAAAGTTACAATATACGGTCTGATCACTGGGGGCGGGGAGACTGAGGAAATGCCTCCTCCTGCCTGCAGCAGACTGATGACATCATCCCAGCCTAGGCACAGTTACTGACTGCAGCAGGTGGCTGAACATTTCCATGATGGGGCTCATCCTCTTCCTCCTCGAAGGTCGGGAGGTCGCACTGCGGCCATCAGGACACAACTTTCAGAAGTTTACTTTGTAGAGAGTGAGGCTGTGCCCCGCAGGGGAAGACGAGCCACGGCGTCCTGCAATCGATACGAATGAAATTAGATCTCTTACAAGATTCATTCATCGCCACAAACCAAGAATACAAAGTTGTCGCCAGAGAGCGCGGCGCCGAGTCACGTCCTCCACTAATTGTATCAACAATATCAATCTAAATGTAAATGACAATTTATCAGCGGGAGGGGGCGACACATCCCAGACACCGAGCAAAGAGCTCGTCCAATCCCAGACACCGAGCGAAGAGCTCGTCCAATCCCAGACACCGAGCGAAGAGCTCGTCCAATCCCAGACACCGAGCGAAGAGCTCGTCCAATCCCAGACACCGAGCGAAGAGCTCGTCCAATCCCAGACACCGAGCGAAGAGCTCGTCCAATCCCAGACACCGAGCGAAGAGCTCGTCCAATCCTGACACCGAGCGAAGAGCTCGTCCAATCCCAGACACCGAGTGAAGAGCTCGTCCAATCCCAGACACCGAGCGAAGAGCTCGTCCAATCCCGACATCGAGCGAAGAGCTCGTCCAATCCCAGACACCGAGCAAAGAGCTCGTCCAATCCCAGACACCGAGCGAAGAGCTGGTCCAATCCCGACACCGAGCGAAGAGCTCGTCCAATCCCAGACACGGAGGAAAGAGCTCGTCCAATCCCAGACACGGAGGAAAGAGCTCGTCCAATCCCAGACACGGAGCGAAGAGCTCGTCCAATCCCAGACACCGAGCGAAGAGCTCGTCCAATCCCAGACACTGAGTGAAAAGCTCATCCAATCCCGACACCGAGCGAAGAGCTGGTCCAATCCCGACACCGAGCGAAGAGCTGGTCCAATCCCGACACCGAGCGAAGAGCTGGTCCAATCCCAGACACCGCGAAGCATTGTTTATAAACATTGATCAGATGGGAGATAGAGACATACAAAGTAAAACAATGTCACCAATAGGAAGTCGTGTTTGTCCTAATAAACAATCTTTGTATTCGTTTTGTTATATAAAGTAACGATAACGTTATTGCAGAGTAAACCGGCCCATAGATGTAACAATTGCTCAGCTCTGTGGGGGAGGGGGGGGGGGTATTTAGGTAAAATATATGAAGCCTCTAGCTCTACACAAATGTCGCTGTCACCTGATTGGCACGTGGGGTCCTCTTGCTGACATTATACGGCACCAATATGGAGGTGATGAGGGGAGAACGGTGGAGTTTGGTGGGGTTCGGGTTTCGTTCGGTCTCATTCGATGGTTGTTCGGTCTCAGCGTTGGGCCGGAGTGACATTAATAATTCCAGCCGCCATTTGTCTGACACCGCTCACTGCCCGGTGACAGGTAGACTTCACTCCTCTTCACAAGCCTTGTAGCAGAATTCTAGGTGGATCGGAGGACATATCTCCATCTTGCGCCAATCCCGGAGGGGGGTGTAGAGGAATCCTGGGATTGGGGCGCTTTGATCGGTGACCCGGAGATAACGCAACAAATATTTCCTCTGCAGCTGGCGGACTGTGATGTGGATTTGGCCAGCTGTCTTGTAGTAAATAACGGCACTTAGGGGGTAAATTCCCAGCACCGCGTCTCATCCAACGATAAAATGGCGGCACGAGTCCATAGAGACAATCAGGGGGTGGGCTTTCAAGGTGATCACAGATCAGACGAGGGATCTGCTGCCAACACCGGATCTGATGACTCTGGACAAGGCCCCAGTTCCTCATCTACTACACATCTCCACCATCCAGTCAGATATTTTCCAGCATGCCGGCTGATCTGTACAGCACAGATCGGGGTCCGGATTTCGTTATCTCCAGTCAGACTCGGGACCCACCATAGACACAAAACACGTCATACCTTCTCCCAGTCAGTGCCGACAGAATCCACCACCAGATCTGTCCCCAAATGTCACCCGTCAGCCGTGGATGACAGTTATCAGGAAGAGCCGCTCACACCCATGAGTGAAAGAGAGCGAGTTCCCTGAAGGCAACAAAACAGGTTCCTCCGGGAGGGAGAGGTCAGGAATCCGGGGACCTCACCAATCAAAGAATCTGAAATAAGAACTGTCTGTGTGCACATAACCAGGAGACTCCGCCCCCACACAGGAAAACAACACAGCAGGTGAAGGTTTAAATCTGATTGGTTGCAATGGACAATATCAGAATGTCCATTTGTTGATGGCCTGGAAGAGGACTGTAGATCATGGTGGAGTCTGGAGGACATCAACAGCCAGAGATCTGACCAGTTCTGGGTGGAGAGTTATGGGAAGCCGAAACCACAACACAGCAGGTGAAGGTTTGAATCTAATTGGTTGCAATGGACAATATCAGAATGTCCATTTGTTGATGGCCTGGAAGAGGACTGTAGATCATGGTGGAGTCTGGAGGACATCAACAGTCAGAGATTTGACCAGTTCTGGGTGGAGTATGGTTGCCACCTCATCCCTTTAAACCCGAACACATATTAATTACACAGGTTCTGTGGCTGATTAAGGTGGTAATTAAACTCACTTGGTGCCTTATCTGCATTTAATTAGCCTCAGAACCCGTGTAATTCAAAGGTGTTTGGGTTTAAAGAGATGAGGTGGCAAGTCTATGGTGGAGAGTCAGGAGAACGCTGACACCACAACACACCAGGTGAAGGTTTGAATCCGATTGGTTTCAATGGATAATTTGTTTGTTGACCTGGAAGAGGATAGTAGATGGTGGAGGAGTGTGGTGGACATGGACAGGTCTGGGTGGAGGGGTGGTGGACATGGACAGGTCTGGGTGGAGGGGTGGTGGACATGGACAGGTCTGGGTGGAGGGGTGGTGGACATGGACAGGTCTGGGTGGAGGGGTGGTGGACATGGACAGGTCTGGGTGGAGGGGTGGTGGACATGGACAGGTCTGGGTGGAGGGGTGGTGGACATGGACAGGTCTGGGTGGAGGGGTGGTGGACATGGACAGGTCTGGGTGGAGGGGTGGTGGACATGGACAGGTCTGGGTGGAGGGGTGGTGGACATGGACAGGTCTGGGTGGAGGGGTGGTGGACATGGACAGGTCTGGGTGGAGGGGTGGTGGACATGGACAGGTCTGGGTGGAGGGATACTAGAACTCTGACACCACAACACAGCAGATCTCCTGACATTGAAGAGTTGTGGGGTCAATGTGTGGCCATGGCCTGAAGAGCTTACAATCACTCTGCTGTTTACTCCACTAGATGCATTGCAATAAGGAATGTAACACAGTGAGTGGACTCTGGAAATCGTCTGGGAGTTGTAGTTCCTCAGACACGTCCTTGCAGGTACTGGTGATGTACATTGTGTTACCTTCACCTTCGATCTGAAGAGAGACGACATCGCTGTGTCTGGGGAAACAAGACAACAACAGGGGGCGACACCATGACATCATCCCACCCAACCACTTCTCCTATCATTATGTCTTTCCATCCTCCTTCCCTGCAGAACACAAACCATCCAATCACATCGAACGTTATATATTAGAATTCCACACGGCGCTCCATTAGAAATGAGAAAAGTCTACAAAAAAAAAAAAAAAAAAAAGACGACCAAAACCAACCGAGAAGAAATCTCACAACAAACATCAAAAAGTGTCACAGAAATACAAATTGTAACAAAATCCAGAAAAAAAAAAAAAAGACCAAAAATGAAATAAGTAACAAAAAGTACCAGAATACTACCAATACCACCCACCGATACCACTACAACCCCCCACAGGTCACTCTCCCTGCTGATTAGGGAGCTCTAGTATGTTGGATGTCTGCGGAGAGACCACTGCTTCCACACACAGGGGAAGATTCCTTCTCTGCAGCATAGTAACAGAGTGACAGTCAGTGAAGAGGCTCGGTGCTTTTGGTTGGACCTCAGCATAGAAACCACTGCTTCCACACAGAGTGGAAAGATCAAAGTGAGAGTCGGTGAAGGGGCTCAGTGCTTTTGATTAGACCTCAGCATAGAGACCACTGCTTCCACACAGAGGGGAAGGATAATGGTGAGTCGGTGAAGGAGCTAAGTGATTCTGGAGAACAGCCAAAGCCCAGATCCCGCCAAAACTTCAAATTCTGACTATGGTGGAGAAGGGATGAGAAATCTATCGGGGGGAGGAACTTCTGACAACGATTGCCGATCTTCCTGAAATGTGAACTCTTCCTCAGAAACAATAAAAATAACAGCAACCCCCCCCCCCCCCCCCATCCAGGAATGGCCAATCAAAGGGGGAGAAGAAAAACTTCAGCAGCAGGAAGGAGACTTTGTGAAATCTTCTCTGGGAATGCAGGTGAAGCATTGGATGCAACAAGGGGAACTGTGTACACCAGGAACATTGTGTCTATACAATCCCCAACTACAGGTGGACCAATGAAAGGAGAGAACAACTCAAAATCCTACCCATCCAATCACGGTCCCTGAGGGGTAATACTAACCATCCAATCACAGTCCCTGAGGGGTAATACTACCCATCCAATCACAGTTCCTGGGGGGTAATACTACCCATTCACGGTTCCTGGGGGTTAATACTGGGGGGTAATACTACCCATCCAATCACAGTTCCTGGAGGGTAAAACTACCCATCCAATCACAGTCCCTGGGGGTAATACTACCCATCCAATCACAGTCCCTGGGGGGTAATACTACCCATCCAATCACAGTCCCTGGAGGGTAAAACTACCCATCCAATCACAGTCCCTGGGGGGTAATACTACCCATCCAATCACAGTCCCTGGAGGGTAAAACTACCCATCCAATCACAGTCCCTGGAGGGTAATACTACCCATCCAATCATAGTCTCTGGGGGGTAATACTACCCATCCAATCACAGTTCCTGGGGGGTAATACTACTCATCCAATCACGGTTCCTTCGCCGTAGAACGTCACACAATAACGATCGGTAAATCACGGTGAATTTATAACTGGCACGGCTCTCAGAGACCCGCGAGAACTTTGCGGCTCACAAAGTGCATTAGAAATAGAAGAGCCAGCTCCCGGCGACGATGAGATTTCACGGAGAAATATTTAGCGGTGAGAAGAGGAGCCGCGGAGCGACGACGATCGCTCAGACCGCCAACGCCAATCCTCCGAGGGGCCGCAGTCAATCGCTGGCAGTGCGGCGCTTCAGCAAATGTTACTGAATTATGGATTACAAGATAATCTTTATCAATAAAATTTACACCAAGTACACAGAGTGCGCCCCTCCCCCCCTCAACGCGCTCTGACCCCCGCCGCAATCCATGATATAGTCTGATAGAACCCTACTATTCACTTAAAGGGCCAATTCTGAGCGGATTTATAGAGAGAACAACGGACAGTACTATACACCGATCTATGGAGGGTACTATGCACCGATCTACGGAGGGTACTATGCACCGATCTACGGAGGGTACTATACACCGATCTACGGAGGGTACTATACACCGATCTACGGGGGGTACTATAGAGGGTACTATACACCGATCTATGAAGGGTACTATGCACCGATCTACGGAGGGTACTATAGAGGGTACTATACACCGATCTACGGAGGGTACTATACACCGATCCACGGAGGGAACTATACACCCTTCTACGGAGGGTACTATGCACCGATCTACGTAGGGTACTATACACCGATCTACGGAGGGTACTATGTACCGATCTACGGAGGGTACTATAGAGGGTACTATACACCGATCTACGGAGGGTACTATACACCGATCTACGTAGGGTACTATACACCGATCTACGGAGGGTACTATACACCGATCTACGGAGGGTACTATAGAGGGTACTATACACCGATCTACGGAGGGTACTACACACCGATCTACGTAGGGTACTATACACCGATCTACGGAGGGTACTATAGAGGGTACTATACACCGATCTACGGAGGGTACTATACACCGATCCACGGAGGGAACTATACACCCTTCTACGGAGGGTACTATGCACCAATCTACGGAGGGTACTATAGAGGGTACTATACACCGATCCACGGAGGGTACTATACACCGATCCACGGAGGGTACTATACACCGATCTACGGAGGGTACTATACACCGATCCACGGAGGTTACTATGCACCCATCTACGGAGGGTACTATGCACCCATCTACGGAGGGTACTATAGAGGGTATTATACACCGATCCACGGAGGGTACTATACACCGATCTACGGAGGGTACTATGCACCGATCTACGGAGGGTACTATGCACCGATCTACGGAGGGTACTATGCACCGATCTACGGAGGGTACTATACACCGATCCACGGACGGTACAATGGAGGGTACTATACACAGATCTACGGAGGGTACTATACACCGATCCACGGAGGGTACTATGCACCCATCTACGGAGGGTACTATGCACCCATCTACGGAGGGTACTATGCACCCATCTACGGAGGGTACTATGCACCCATCTACGGAGGGTACTATACACCGATCTACGGAGGGTACTATGCACCGATCTACGGAGGGTACTATGCACCGATCTACGGAGGGTACTATAGAGGGTACTATACACCGATCTACGGAGGGTACTATACACCGATCCACGGAGGGAACTATACACCCTTCTACGGAGGGTACTATGCACCGATCTATGGAGGGTACTATGCACCGATCTAGAGGGTACTATAGAGGGTACTATACACCGATCTATGGAGGGTACTATACACCGATCCACGGAGGGAACTATACACCCTTCTACGGAGGGTACTATGCACCGATCTAGGGAGGGTACTATGCATCGATCTACAGAGGGTACTATAGAGGGTACTATACACCGATCCACGGAGGGTACTATACACCGATCCACGGAGGGTACTATACACCCATCTACGGAGGGTACTATGCACCGATCTACGGAGGGTACTATGCACTAGGGGCGCAAAGGATCGTCATCGATCCGTGATCCGATCCGCGGAGGTTGATCCGTACGGGACAGCTCTGTGGCCTCGGCCATAGGAAAGGCCGTGGCTTTGGCCTAGCTCCGGAGCGGCGGCCATCTTGGTACACCCGGCGGCCGTTTAGCACGTCGAATGACGGAGCGATCACTTGTAACAAACCGGCGTCATGTCATGACGCCGGTTCCTCTCTCTCTCCCCTCTGTGTACTGATCTGTAAAGTGGAGGGGAGAGATCGGATGGCAGCAGTGCCAATACTCTGCAATACCCTGCTGCAATGCCCTGCCAATACCCTGCCAATACCCTGCCAATACCCTGCCAATACCCTGCCAATACTCTGCCAATAGGGAGATTGTGGATATTACTGTGGGGGAGATTTTTTTTTTTTGTTGATCCGAAAATGATCCGAACCGTGACTCCTGATCCGAGGAACGATCCGAACCGTGAGTTTTTTGATCCGTTGCACCCCTACTATGCACCGATCTACGGAGGGTACTATGCACCGATCTACGGAGGGTACTATGCACCGATCTACGGAGGGTACTATGCACCGATCTACGGAGGGTACTATACACCGATACACGGACGGTACTATGGAGGGTAATATACACTGATCTACGGACGGTACTATATACCGATCTACGGAGGGTACTATACACCAATCTAGGGACGGTACTATGGAGGGTACTATACACTGATCTACGGAGGGTACTATACACCGATCTACAGAGGGTACTATACACCGATCTACAGAGGGTACTATACACCGATCTACAGAGGGTACTATACACCGATCTACAGAGGGTACTATACACCGATCTACAGAGGGTACTATACACCGATCTACAGAGGGTACTATACACCGATCTACGGAGGGTACTATGCACCGATCTACGGAGGGTACTATGCACCGATCTACGGAGGGTACTATGCACCGATCTACGGAGGGTACTATACACCCATCTACGGAGGGTACTATACACCCATCTACGGAGGGTGCTATACACCGATCTACGGAGGGTACTATGGAGGGTACTATACACCGATCTACGGAGGGTACTATGGAGGGTACTACATACTGATCTACGGAGGGTACTACATACCGATCTACGGAGGGTCCTATACACCGATCTACAGAGGGTGCTATGGAGGGTACTATACACTGATCTATGGACGGTACTATACAACGATCTACGGAGGGTACTATACACTGATCTATGGACGGTACTATACAACGATCTACGGAGGGTACTATACACTGATCTATGGACGGTACTATACAACGATCTACGGAGGGTACTATACACCCATCTACGGAGGGTACTATGGAGGGTACTATACACTGATCTACGGAGGGTACTATGGAGGGTACTATACACTGATCTACGGAGGGTACTACATACCGATCTACGGAGGGTACTATATATCGATCTACGGAGGGTACTATACACTGATCTACGGAGGGTACTATACATCGATCTATGGAGGGTACTATATATAGTTACATAGTTACATAGTTACATAGTAGGTGAGGTTGAAAAAAGACACAAGTCCATCAAGTCCAACCTATGTGTGTGATTATGTGTCAGTATCGCATTGTATATCCCTGTATATTGCGGTCATTCAGGTGATTATCTAATAGTTTCTTGAAGCTATCAATGCTCCCCGCTGAGACCACCGCCTGTGGAAGGGAATTCCACATCCTTGCCGCTTTTACAGTAAAGAACCCTCTACGTAGTTTAAGATTAAACCTCTTTTCTTCTAATTTTAATGAGTGGCCACGAGTCTTGGTAAACTCTCTTCTGCGAAAAAGTTTTATCCCTATTGAGGGGTCACCAGTCCGGTATTTGTATATTGTGGGGTCACCAGTCCGGTATTTGTATATTGTGGGGTCACCAGTCCGGTATTTGTAAATTGAAATCATATCCCCTCTCAAGCGTCTCTTCTCCAGAGAGAATAAGTTCAGAGCTCACAACCTTTCCTCATAACTAAGATCCTCCAGACCCTTTATTAGCTTTGTTGCCCTTCTTTGTACTCGCTCCATTTCCAGTACATCCTTCCTGAGGACTGGTGCCCAGAACTGGACAGCATACTCCAGGTGCGGCCGGACCAGAGTCTTGTAGAGCGGGAGAATTATCGTTTTATCTCTGGAGTTGATCCCCCTTTTAATGCCAATATTCTGTTTGCTTTGTTAGCAGCAGCTTGGCATTGCCTGCCATTGCTGAGCCTATCATCCACTAGGACCCCCAGGTCCTTTTCCATCCTAGATTCCCCCAGAGGTTCTCCCCCCCAGTCTATAGATTGCATTCATATTTTTGCCACCCAAATGCATTATTTTACATTTTTCTACATTAAACCTCATTTGCCATGTAGTCGCCCCTCCCCCATTAATTTGTTCAGGTCTTTTTGCAAGGTTTCCACGTCCTGCGGAGAAGTTATTGCCCTGCTTAGCTTAGTATCATCTGCAAATACAGAGATTGAACTGTTTATCCCATCCTCCAGATCGTTTATGAACAAATTAAATAGGATTGGTCCCAGCACAGAACCCTGGGGCACCCCACTACCCACCCCTGACCATTCTGAGTACTCCCCATTTATCACCACCCTCTGAACTCGCCCTTGTAGCCAGATTTCAATCCATGTACTCACCCTATGGTCCATGCCAACGCACCTTATTTTGTACAGTAAACGTTTATGGGGAACTGTGTCAAATGCTTTTGCAAAATCCAGATACACCACGTCTACAGGCCTTCCTTTATCTAGATGGCAACTCACCTCCTCATAGAAGGTTAATAGATTGGTTTGGCAAGAACGATTCTTCATGAATCCATGCTGATTACTGCTAATGATATCGTACGTATTACTAAAATCCTGTATATAGTCCCTTATCATCCCCTCCAAGAGTTTACATACTATTGATGTTAGGCTAACTGGTCTGTAATTCCCAGGGATGTATTTTGGGCCCTTTTTAAATATAGGTGCTACATTGGCTTTTCTCCAATCAGCTGGTACCATTCCAGTCAGTAGACTATCTGTAAAAATTAGGAACAACGGTCTGGCAATCACTTGACTGAGTTCCCTAAGTACCCTCGGATGCAAGCCATCTGGTCCCGGTGATTTATTAATGTTAAGTTTCTCAAGTCTAATTTTAATTCTGTCCTCTGTTAACCATGTAGGTGCTTCCTGTGTTGTGTCATGAGGATAAACACTGCAGTTTTGGTTACTGAAGCCCCCCGATTCACTCGTGAAGACTGAGGAGAAGAATAAATTCAATACCTTCGCCATCTCCCCATCCTTTGTAACCAGATGTCCTTCCTCATTCTTTATGGGGCCAATATGGTCTGTCCTCCCTTTTTTACTGTTTACATACTTAAAGAATTTCTTGGGATACATCGATCTACGGAGGGTACTATACACCGATCTACGGAGGGTACTATACATCGATCTATAGAGGGTACTATACATCGATCTACGGAGGGTACTATGCACCGATCTACGGAGGGTACTATGCACCGATCTACGGAGGGTACTATACATCGATCTATAGAGGGTACTATACATCGATCTACGGAGGGTACTATACACCGATCTACGGAGGGTACTATACATCGATCTATAGAGGGTACTATACATCGATCTACGGAGGGTACTATACACCGATCTACGGAGGGTACTATACATCGATCTATAGAGGGTACTATACATCGATCTACGGAGGGTACTATACACCGATCTACGGAGGGTACTATACATCGATCTATAGAGGGTACTATACATCGATCTACGGAGGGTTCTACACACAAAGTGTTGGGTGGTATTGAGGATCGGGTCTGATATAAGAAGACTTCTATATAATGATTTCCCAACTAATGTATACAAACATTGGTGACGCAACTAAACGCACACTGCACACAGTCCCCTCCCCCACATAGTAGGAGGACATCAGGAGGGGAGATCTCGGTAGTACACGATCGATCATACAACACAACACACTCTGATAAGTCAATCAGGTAGAAAGCCATGCACAAAGTTCAAGAACCAATGAGAAGTTGCCTTCCACCTGTCCCCCTACAGAGAGGTGGAATGTGATTGGTTGTTGGGGGTAGTGCACTGTGATGCAATGACTGAGCGCCGTCCACATGGTGAAAGAATACAAAAAAAAAAAAACAGAAAAAACTTACAGAGAAATTTTCACCCGCAATACGGAGAATTCCAAACCCGGGGAAAATGCTGCGGATCCTGATCCTGGCACCGAGGTGTGATCATTAACCACCAAGAATGACGAATATCTCCGGAACGTTCTCCTTACACCTCATTCTACATTCCTGTGTGCCGGGCGTGTCACCAGAAACCAGCCCCACCCACAACCCACACTCCTACCAGGGATACATTGTGTACAGGTGTGACTCCATATCGATTGTTACATTGTGTACAGGTGTGATTCCATATCGATTGTTACATTGTGTACAGGTGTGATTCCATATCGATTGTTACATTGTGTACAGGTGTGACTCCATATAGAGGGTTACATTGTGTACAGGTGTGATTCCATATCGATTGTTACATTGTGTACAGGTGTGACTCCATATCGATTGTTACGTTGTGTACAGGTGTGACTCCATATCGATTGTTACGTTGTGTACAGGTGTGACTCCATATCGATTGTTACGTTGTGTACAGGTGTGATTCCATATAGAGGGCTACATTGTGTACAGGTGTGACTCCATATAGAGGGTTACATTGTGTACAGGTGTGACTCCATATCGATTGTTACATTGTGTACAGGTGTGACTCCATATCGATTGTTACGTTGTGTACAGGTGTGACTCCATATCGATTGTTACATTGTGTACAGGTGTGACTCCATATCGATTGTTACATTGTGTACAGGTGTGATTCCATATAGAGGGCTACATTGTGTACAGGTGTGATTCCATATAGAGGGCTACATTGTGTACAGGTGTGACTCCTACCAGGGATACATTGTGTACAGGTGTGACTCCATATAGAGGGCTACATTGTGTACAGGTGTGACTCCATATAGAGGGATACATTGTATACAGGTGTGTACGATCTGAGTGTAAAATCCATGTCTATAATCCAAGTGTAGAATACTGGGTGTAAGATTCCAGGTGTATACAATACGGGTATATGACTTGAGTGTAGGATCTGGGTGTGTAGGATCCGGGTGTAGGATCCGAGTGTAGGATCCGGGTGTGTAGGATCCGGGTGTGTAGGATCTGGGTGTACGATTCTGTGTGTAGGATCCGGGTATAGGATCTGGGTGTAGGATCCGGGTGTAGGATCCGGGTGTAGGATCCGGGTGTGTAGGATCCGGGTGTGTAGGATCCGGGTGTGTAGGATCCGGGTGTAGGATCCGGGTGTAGGATCCGGGTGTGTAGGATCCGGGTGTATGATCCGGGTGTGTAGGATCCAGGTGTGTAGGATCCGGGTGTAGGATCCGGGTGTGTAGGATCCGGGTGTATGATCCGGGTGTACGATTCTGTGTGTATGATCCGGGTGTACGATTCTGTGTGTATGATCCGGGTGTACGATTCTGTGTGTATGATCCGGGTGTACGATTCTGTGTGTATGATCCGGGTGTACGATTCTGTGTGTATGATCCGAGTGTAGGATCCGGGTGTAGGATCTGGGTGTGTAGGATCTGGGTGTGTAGGATCCGGGTGTGTAGGATCCGGGTGTGTAGGATCCGGGTGTAGGATCCGGGTGTGTAGGATCCGGGTGTATGATCCGGGTGTACGATTCTGTGTGTATGATCCGGGTGTACGATTCTGTGTGTATGATCCGGGTGTAGGATCCGGGTGTAGGATCTGGGTGTAGGATCTGGGTGTGTAGGATCTGGGTGTGTAGGATCCGGGTGTGTAGGATCCGAGTGTAGCATCCGGGTGTGTAGGATCCGAGTGTAGGATCCGGGTGTAGGATCTGGGTGTGTAGGATCCGGGTGTGTAGGATCCGGGTGTAGGATCCGGGTGTAGGATCCGGGTGTACGATCCGAGTGTACGATTCTGTGTGTATGATCCGGGTGTACGATCTAAGTCTCCTCCATACAGTAATATTGGGAAGGTGATAATACGGACACACCGATCGGCGCTCTCCCCTCCCCCGGGGCGGTGAGGCTCTGGACCCGCCTTGTATTGTTCGGAATCGGATTAGAATATTCCGGCTCCTCTCATTATCTTGTTTCACACGAATTAATTAATCACCGGAGAATCCTGGGAACCGATCCGCCTAAAACCGATCAGAACTCATCCCAGCCACTCGGAGATTTACACCCGATCACTTCCAGTCTCATTCCCAATATGTCTCAATCTGCAGCTTCTATTCTAATAATCCCCGGAGATCCCGCCATGGAAGTCCTCGGTCAGTCACTTCCTGTTATAGGGTGACAACGCCCTGTCCATCTCCCTATTGTTCTCTGGTGTTGTCACCCCGTCACATGGGCTTCTGATGGAGAGAAGGTTCCCACACACATCACACAGACACGCCCCCAATATACGGAGACAGGAAGTGGTTGCAAAGAGGCTGCAGGAGATCAGCAGTGCCGAGTTGTAAGAAAAGAGGACAAGAATAATTTATGAGGAAATGTCAATCATTTATGACACAATCTCCTGCAATGTACAAAACTCACACCCATCATATGTATCACTTTAGAAATGTCACTTCCTGCTGTCAGGTGACAACCCTCCCCCACTGACGTACAATGCGGAGGTGTTGTCACCCGAGGCTGTCAGGACACGTGTGTGCGAGTGTCACCATTTACATCCGCACACAACTGCTGCAAAGACTGCTGGGAATGGAAGTCAGGAAGCCCGCCGACATGTCACCAGAAGACCCGCCCCCAAAACATTTGTATCTCTGTCCATCCAGTCCTGAGATTCACACAGCTCTGCCACAGAGTACAGCCAGGTCTGTCTGACAACACTTTCACTACTGCAAACTGGTCACTTCCCCTCCCCCAGCCGTTAGAGGTCAAAGGAGGATCAGTGACAGATTGATACAGTCAGCTCTCTGATATCTCCTACTGCCAGCACGGGTGAATGGAAGACATCTGATTGGCTGAAAGTGCTACTTGTACCCGGATAGCTGATTTTGCCTTTGGTGGGTACACACAGTATGTGACAAAAGTAAGTACACCCCTCAGTGACATTTGTGTAAATCTTTTCTTCTATCCTATCATGTGACAACACTGAAGAAATGACACTTGTCTACAATGTAAAGTAGTGAGTGTACAGCTTGTATAACAGTGTAAATTTACTGTCCCCTCAAAATAACTCAACACACAGCCATTAATGTCTAAACCGCTGGCAACAAAAGTCAGTACACCCCTAAGTGAAAATCTCCAAATTGGGCCCAAAGTGTCAATATTTTGTGTGGCCACCATTATTTTCCAGCACTGCCTTAACCCTCTTGGGCATGGAGGTCACCAGAGCTTCACAGGTTGTCACTGGAGTCCTCTTCCCCTCCTCCATGATGACATCACAGAGCTGGTGGATGTTAGAGACCTTGCGCTCCTCCACCTTCCGTTTGAGGATGTCCCACAGATGATCAATAGGGTTTAGGTCTGGAGACATGCTTGGCCAGTCCATCACCTTTACCCTCAGCTTCTGTAGCAAGGCAGTGGTGGTCTTGGAGGTGTGTTTGGGGTGGTTATCATGTTGGAATACTGCCCTGCGGTCCAGTCTCTGAAGGGAGGGGATCATGCTCTGCTTCAGTAGGTCACAGTACATGTTGGCATTCATGGTTCCCTCAATGATCTGTAGCCCCCAGTGCCGGCAGCACTCATGCAGCCCCAGACCATGACACTCCCACCACCATGCTTGACTGTAGACAAGACACACTTGTCTTTGTCCTCCTCACCTGGTTGCCCCCACACACGCTTGTCACCATCTGAACCAAATACGCTTATCTTGGTCTCATCAGACCACAGGACATGGTTCCAGTAATCCATGTCCTTAGTCTACTTGTCTTCAGCAAACTGTTTGTGGACTTTCTTGTACATCATCTTTAGAAGAGGCTTCCTTCTGGGATGACAGCCATGCAGACCAATTTGATGCAGTGTGCGGCGTATGGTCTGAGCACTGACAGGCTGACCCCCCCACCCCTACAACCTCTGCAGCAATGCTGGCAGCACTCATACGTCTATTTCCCAAAGACAACCTCTGGATATGACGCTGATCACGTGACCTCAACTTCTTTGGTGGACCATGGCGAGGCCTGTTCTGAGTGCAACCTGTCCTGTTATACCTCTGTATGGTCTTGGCCACCGTGCTGCAGCTCAGTTTCAGGGTCTTGGCAATCTTCTTATAGCCTAGGCCATCTTTATGTAGAGCAACAATTCTTTTTTTCAGATCCTCAGAGAGTTCTTTGCCATGAGGTGCCATGTTGTACTTCCAGTGACCAGTATGAGAGAGTGAGAGCGATAACACCAAATTTAACACACCTGCTCCCCATTCACACCTGAGACCTTGTAATACTAACGAGTCACATGACACCGGGGAGGGAAAATGGCTAATTGGGCCCAATTTGGAGATTTTCACTTAGGGGTGTACTGACTTTTGTTGCCAGCGGTTTAGACATTAATGGCTATGTGTTGAGTTATTTTGAGGGGACAGCAAATTTACACTGTTATACAAGCTGTACACTCACTACTTTACATTGTAGACAAGTGTCATTTCTTCAGTGTTGTCACATGAAAAGATAGAAGAAAAGATTTACACAAATGTCACTGAGGGGTGTACTTACTTTTGTCATATACTGTAGGTAGGTCCCTCTGTATTCTCCGCAGAGGTTGTAGAAGAAGCCGCCGTCTCCTGCAATCAATAGAGGAGTATAGAGGAGATGGTGCGGCTCCTCTGGCGGAGGTACAGCTGTTGGATGCAATGCAGATCTCTGCACAACTCACCCGACCTCAGCAATGACATGAACCCTCCTGCCAGCCCGAGACCTGTGCAGACCGAGTACACAGGGGAGCGCAGTGACAGTATACGGCAGAGTGCAGTGACAGTATAGGGGGTGTAGTGACAGTATATAGCAGAGTGCAGTGACAGTATGGGGGGTGCAGTGACAGTATATAGCAGAGTGCAGTGACAGTATAGGGGGGTGCAGTGACAGTATATAGAAGAGTGCAGTGACAGTATATAGCAGAGTGCAGTGACAGTATATAGCAGAGTGCAGTGACAGTATATAGCAGAGTGCAGTGACAGTATAGGGGGGTGCAGTGACAGTATATAGCAGAGTGCAGTGACAGTATACAGCAGAGTGCTGTGACAGTATACGGGGATGCAGTGACAGTATAGGGGGGTGCAGTGACAATATATAGCAGAGTGCAGTGACAGTATGGGGGGTGCAGTGACAGTATATAGCAGAGTGCAGTGACAGTATGGGGGGTGCAGTGACAGTATATAGCAGAGTGCAGTGACAGTATATAGCAGAGTGCAGTGACAGTATGGGGGGTGCAGTGACAGTATACAGCAGAGTGCAGTGACAGTATGGGGGGTGCAGTGACAGTATAGGGGGTGCAGTGACAATATATAGCAGAGTGCAGTGACAGTATGGGGGGTGCAGTGACAGTATATAGCAGAGTGCAGTGACAGTATGGGGGGTGCAGTGACAGTATATAGCAGAGTGCAGTGACAGTATGGGGGGTGCAGTGACAGTATATAGCAGAGTGCAGTGACAGTATATAGCAGAGTGCAGTGACAGTATGGGGGGTGCAGTGACAGTATATAGCAGAGTGCAGTGACAGTATGGGGGGTGCAGTGACAGTATAGGGGGTGCAGTGACAATATATAGCAGAGTGCAGTGACAGTATGGGGGGTGCAGTGACAGTATATAGCAGAGTGCAGTGACAGTATGGGGGGTGCAGTGACAGTATAGGGGGGTGCAGTGACAGTATATAGCAGAGTGCAGTGACAGTATAGGGGGGTGCAGTGACACTATATAGCAGAGTGCAGTGACAGTATAGGGGGGTGCAGTGACAGTATATAGCAGAGTGCAGTGACAGTATACAGCAGAGTGCTGTGACAGTATACGGGGATGCAGTGACAGTATAGGGGGGTGCAGTGACAATATATAGCAGAGTGCAGTGACAGTATGGGGGGTGCAGTGACAGTATATAGCAGAGTGCAGTGACAGTATGGGGGGTGCAGTGACAGTATAGGGGGGTGCAGTGACAATATATAGCAGAGTGCAGTGACAGTATGGGGGGTGCAGTGACAGTATATAGCAGAGTGCAGTGACAGTATGGGGGGTGCAGTGACAGTATAGGGGGGTGCAGTGACAGTATATAGCAGAGTGCAGTGACAGTATACGGGGGGTGCAGTGACAGTATAGGGGGGTGCAGTGACAGTATATAGCAGAGTGCAGTGACAGTATACGGGGGGTGCAGTGACAGTATAGGGGGGTGCAGTGACAGTATATAGCAGAGTGCAGTGACAGTATGGGGGGTGCAGTGACAGTATATAGCAGAGTGCAGTGACAGTATGGGGGGTGCAGTGACAGTATATAGCAGAGTGCAGTGACAGTATACGGGGGGTGCAGTGACAGTATATAGCAGAGTGCAGTGACAGTATACGGGGGGGTGCAGTGACAGTATAGGGGGGGTGCAGTGACAGTATAGGGGGGGTGCAGTGACAGTATAGGGGGGTGCAGTGACAGTATAGGGGGGTGCAGTGACAGTATACGGGGGGTGCAGTGACAGTATAGGGGGTGCAGTGACAGTATACAGCAGAGTGCACTGACAGTATAGGGGGGTGCAGTGACAGTATACAGCAGAGCGCAGTGACAGTGTATAGGGGGGTGCAGTGACAGTATACAGCAGAGTGCAGTGACAGTATACAGCAGAGTGCACTGACAGTATAGGGGGTGCAGTGACAGTATACAGCAGAGTGCAGTGACAGTATACAGCAGAGTGCACTGACAGTATAGGGGGTGCAGTGACAGTATACAGCAGAGTGCAGTGACAGTATACAGCAGAGTGCAGTGACAGTATACAGCAGAGTGCAGTGACAGTATACAGCAGAGTGCAGTGACAGTATAGGGGGGGTGCAGTGACAGTATACAGCAGAGTGCAGTGACAGTATACGGGGGTGCAGGTGGCAGCAGACGGAGGAAGGTAGGTCGGCTCCATACACACCTGCGAGGCACCTGGTAGATGGGATAATTCACGCGGGGGAGGGAGTTGGAGTACGCCGGCTTCCACATCCTCTCCGGGTCTCAGATCCACTTTCCAGACACGATTCCATCCAGAGCCGGGGAGATCATCATCTACTGCAGCGTCCACCTCCCGCACTCCACAGCCGCTCACAAAGTGGATCCCAATAGTCCAGACAGCAGACGACACTTCATCCCCATAAATCCTCCGACTCACGGCGTGACAACACACATCCAGGTACGAGGCGATTCCTGCATGAGAGCCAACACACTGCTCCGTCTGAGAGCGAACGAATGAGAGCGAATGTGAGAGGGAGAGAGAGAGAGAGAGAGAGAGAGAGAGAGAGAGAGCGAGCGCTGCCTCCTCCTGGCAACCAGCCAACAGCACAACTTATTGCCAATGCTGCGAATGGCTCCAATCAGCTAATGATGCGCCGGGCGCGCTGCAGGTGAAACGTTCTTCTCACCGTCCACCTTCCACTGATCTATGACCTTGAGGGGTCCGCAGCGCCGAGCCCCAGAGACCCCCCACACAAAGGATGACATCTGTCTATGGAAGGATCACTCGGCACAGGGTCACTGCAGACATTCCGGGGACAATGGAGACGGGCGCAAGTCTCAGCTTGTCAGACAAAAGACACCATCCGGGAAATGGAGCCGCGACTGCGGACCCCCGAGAACTTCCACTGGAATCCTTCTATCACCACAGAATCCAATGTAGCCGTGTGATATCACAAGAAACAATGTATAACAATGTATCCCCATAGAATACAACGTATCAGTGTGATATCAGAAGAAACAATGTATAACAATGTATCCCCATAGAATACAACGTATCAGTGTGATATCAGAAGAAACAATGTATAACAACCTATAAAAATGTATCCCCATAGAATACAACGTATCAGTGTGACATCACAAGACACAATGTATCTCCAGAGATCTCTATCATTACATGGAATGTGCGTCACCGCCTGTATCACCACAGAGTATAACAATGTATTACCATGACATCACTGTGACATCACAACCCCATCTGACACATGTATCCCACATTAGAAAAAAAAAAACAAAAAACACTAAATTCTGGAGAATTATCAATCAATGATCGGGCAACGGCGCTCAGCCGTGCGACATAAGGCGACATTTATCCGCAAGACGCAATGTGTACGATCAGTGAAGGTGAAGAGATCGATGCGATGAGGAATTGGGTGTAATGAGGGGGAGACAAAACATTCATTAGGAACGAGAACTATGAAAGGCGTCCAATCCACACACGACGCACGCAGGCGCAGCGCTCAGGGCGCCGAGGTCGCTCTGTCTGGCAGCTGAGGAACAATCAGACGGCTCCTCAGAAGATTGCGAGTTTCCACAATGACGCAAAATACAAATCCCAATCTGGTGCCGTTCATGTTCAATGATATCCAATGAAACCTCACTGAGCAGCGCAACGCGACGCACTTCATTTGTGAACCATCTGTGCGAATTCCAACAATTATCACCGAACGTTCCAAATTACAGTCACATTGTTAGTCTGGCTGGAAAAAGACACAAATCCATCCAGTGCAACCAATAAAAAAGGGGGGGGAGGGGGGGGGGAATAATCATATAATTCCATATACACAAATTCTTCACCCGCCGCTGATCCAGAGGAAGGCGAAAACAAAGCACGATCCAATCTCCTCCAACAGGGGAAAAAAATCCTTCCTGATCCTCCGAGAGCCAATCAGATACTCCCTGGATCAACTTTACCTATAAATGTCACCCCGTTATATTCTGTACATTGAGGAAAGTATCCAGACCTGTCTTATAGAAATCTACCGAGCTGGACAGATCCACCTCTGGAGGGAGAATATTCCACATCCTCACAGCTCTTACTGTGAAGAAACCTTTCCGTATATGGAGATGAAATCTCATTTACTCCTAGATGTAAAGAGCCCCCCGTGTCCTCTGATGACCTTAAAGTGAATAACTCAACACCAAGTTCACTATATGGACCCCTTATATATTTATACATGGAGATCATGTCCCCCCTTATGTATTTATACATGGAGATCATATCCCCCCTTATATATTTATACATGGAGATCATATCCCCCCTTATGTATTTATACATGGAGATCATATCCCCCCCTTATATATTTATACATGAAGATCATATCCCCCCTTATGTATTTATACATGGAGATCATATCCCCCCCTTATATATTTATACATGGAGATCATATCCCCCTTATGTATTTATACATGGAGATCATATCCCCCCTTATGTATTTATACATGGAGATCATATCCCCCTTATATATTTATACATGGAGATCATATCCCCCCTTATGTATTTATACATGGAGATCATATCCCCCTTATGTATTTATAAATGGAGATCATATCCCCCTTATGTATTTATACATGGAGATCATATCCCTCCTTAATCTCTCCTCATAGCTGATCTCCTCCATGTCTCTTATCAGTTTGGTTGCTCTTCTTTGCACTTTCTCCAGTTCCCCGATATCCTTTTTGAGAACTGGAGCCCAAAACTGAACTGCATATTCCAGATGAGGTCTTACTAATGATTTGTACAGATGATGTCTCTCTCTCTGGATTAACGGCATGTCCCAACATGGAAGACCATGTGTGTTAATGGGCCCTCGGATGGAACAGGATATGACCCCATCATAATGGGCACAGCGGGTGTACAGACACAGGAACTCAGCACAGGGATGGTGAGAACCCCTCATAATGGGCACAGCGGGTGTACAGACCCGGGAACTCAGCACAGGGATGGTGGGAACCCCTCATAATGGGCACAGCGGGTGTACAGACCCGGGAACTCAGCACAGGGATGGTGGGAACCCCTCATAATGGGCACAGCGGGTGTACAGACACAGGAACTCAGCACAGGGATGGTGAGAACCCCTCATAATGGGCACAGCGGGTGTACAGACACAGGAACTCAGCACAGGGATGGTGGGAACCCCTCATAATGGGCACAGCGGGTGTACAGACCCGGGAACTCAGCACAGGGATGGTGGGAACCCCTCATAATGGGCACAGCGGGTGTACAGACCCGGGAACTCAGCACAGGGATGGTGGGAACCCCTCATAATGGGCACAGCGGGTGTACAGACCTGGGAACTCAGCACAGGGATGGTGAGAACCCCTCATAATGGGCACAGCGGGTGTACAGACCCGGGAACTCAGCACAGGGATGGTGGGAACCCCTCATAATGGGCACAGCGGGTGTACAGACCTGGGAACTCAGCACAGGGATGGTGAGAACCCCTCATAATGGGCACAGCGGGTGTACAGACCCGGGAACTCAGCACAGGGATGGTGGGAACCCCTCATAATGGGCACAGCGGGTGTACAGACCCGGGAACTCAGCACAGGGATGGTGGGAACCCCTCATAATGGGCACAGCGGGTGTACAGACCCGGGAACTCAGCACAGGGATGGTGGGAACCCCTCATAATGGGCACAGCGGGTGTACAGACCCGGGAACTCAGCACAGGGATGGTGGGAACCCCTCATAATGGGCACAGCGGGTGTACAGACCCGGGAACTCAGCACAGGGATGGTGAGAACCCCTCATAATGGGCACAGCGGGGGTACAGACCCGGGAACTCAGCACAGGGATGGTGGGAACCCCTCATAATGGGCACAGCGGGTGTACAGACCCGGGAACTCAGCACAGGGATGGTGGGAACCCCTCATAATGGGCACAGCGGGTGTACAGACCCGGGAACTCAGCACAGGGATGGTGAGAACCCCTCATAATGGGCACAGCGGGTGTACAGACCTGGGAACTCAGCACAGGGATGGTGAGAACCCCTCATAATGGGCACAGCGGGTGTACAGACCCGGGAACTCAGCACAGGGATGGTGGGAACCCCTCATAATGGGCACAGCAGGTGTACAGACCCGGGAACTCAGTACAGGGATGGTGGGAACCCCTCATAATGGGCACAGCGGGTGTACAGACCTGAGAACTCAGCACAGGGATGGTGGGAACCCCTCATAATGGGCACAGCAGGTGTACAGACCCGGGAACTCAGTACAGGGATGGTGGGAACCCCTCATAATGGGCACAGCGGGTGTACAGACCCGGGAACTCAGCACAGGGATGGTGGGAACCCCTCATAATGGGCACAGCGGGTGTACAGACCCGGGAACTCAGCACAGGGATGGTGAGAACCCCTCATAATGGGCACAGCGGGTGTACAGACCCGGGAACTCAGCACAGGGATGGTGAGAACCCCTCATAATGGGCACAGCAGGTGTACAGACCTGAGAACTCAGCACAGGGATGGGGGGAACCCCTCATATTGTATATGTCAGAGAAGGACGATGTCTGACCCCCCTCCCCCTCCCATCACACATTCTGTCTGTCAGATAAGAATGATCGATTTGCATTCTATGTTATGTTTTCCAGGCCGGGTTTCTGTGGGATTCTTGCAGGAGACGGAATGAGGAAACGTTGACTCCGCCAGCCACAGAATAGTTTCAGTGAGAAATTTGAAAACCTTACAGAGCAGGAACGCCAACCTGATCCCAATCATGGACAGATCTATGGGGGTGCTGGGGTGAGCTGTGCCCCCCCCCCCCAAAGCCAACAGCCCCTCTTCTGCCTCCATGTTGTGCCCGGCCATTGAACTCCTCCTCTCAAGGCCGGAACACGGAGGGTGCAGTAGGAAGACAACGGGGGTGCACTGGGGGGCTCCCTCTTCTTCTCAAAGAGGACAATCGCACAGCAATGAATCAATGGAAACAACTTTTACTACCAACAGCCTTATTTAATCGCTGAGCCGACTATCTCCATCTCCAATCTATGAGGAACGTTCACTGCACCGGCTGAAGGCAAGAAAATTGCCGGATTCCACCATCAGCACGTTCAGTGTTGGGGGAATCCCTCTTGGTGCGCTATTGTGTTCTGACAGTGGATGGTTTCCCCGCCATCAGAATCCAATTGTTACTGCTGCCACCTAGAGTCAGGGGCAGGGATCATATGAAATGACCTGCCAGGCTGGTTGTACTGAAGTCAATAGACCAACTTCAATACAACCAGCCTGCCCATGGATCTAAAATTCAGCCAGTTCAGCAAGAACCGAACAAATTTCAATCCATCTATGGCCGGGTTTAGAAGCACCCCTTGCTTTCATCTTTCATTCTTATTGGCTACAATTCAGCGGGGGCTTCTGGGACCCTGGAGGTCAAGGCAAGGTTCTGGGGACCCTGAGGTAAGGCTGAGAAAACCCCAAGAACCTGATGTAAGGGGGGTGGGGAGTCTCTAGGGACCCTGATGTTAGAGGGGTGACTCTGGGGACCCTGAGGTAAGACTGAGGAACCCCCAAGGACCTTGATGTAAGGGTGGGGGACTCTGGGGACCCTGGCATAAGGGGGAAGACTCTGGGACCCTGATGTTGGGGGGACATTGGGACCCCGATGTAGGGGTGCTCTGGGGACACTGCTTGAGGGGGAACTCCGATGGGATTCTTGATGTAAGGTGGACTTGTCCTGATGCTGAACTGTGTCATTTCGATGTTACTTACTCCTGACCCCCGCACTCTCTACATTACGTTGTACATTACGTGGTCCTGGCCATAGTGTTCATTGTCTTAAACAGTCGCTGGTATTAATGAAGTTTAAGGTCGGCTCAGACAAAGTGATTACTTTTAGTGTGCAGGAAGACATACGGGATGGGAATGTTTACACTTTTAAAAATGATCCTTTGTTCTGAGGTTTATGTGTAGCTGTGAGAATGTCCCTTGTGACACAGTAAATAGTATTTTGTGGGCACAAGGACTTTGCTATATGTGTGCAAAGTATACAGCAAATAGGCACAGATTCTGTTCAATCATCCCACTTTAGACTCCTCCCACTGTTCGGCAAAATCGGTACTCTGCGTCACTTACTACTGACCCGTCCTCCACCCTGCTGACCCCCATATACTGCCCTGCTGACCCCTGTCCTTCACCTTGCTGACCCCAGTGGACCCCCACCCCCCACTGACCCCATACACCACCCCACTGACCCCTGTCTTCAACCTCCTGACCCCATGCACTACCCTGCTGACCACTGTTCTCCACCCTGCCCTACAAACTACTAACCCTATCCTCTGCCCTACTGACCCCCCCATCCTCTGCCTGCCCCCACAGTAGACAGTGACCCCAATACAAGTAAAATCTAGACAGTCAATCACCATGAACACACAGAGATCTTTGCCTGCCAATCAAAACTATATCCCATCATCACCTTTATAATGTGGACCCGAGTTTGATGTTTGTATAAAACACTCATAAAAACGCAGGTCAGCAAGTCCATTAAACTGACAAAAATGGTACAAATGGAGAAGCAGCAAAGACCAAATGCAATGGAGGTACCTCTGTGGTGGAGGAACCATCTATACCGGACCTCCCTATGGGGGAAATGCTGAATTCGTTCAACGAGACAAAAACGAATCGCTTGGAAACCCCGTGACACCCGTTCTGCACTGCACACCGTCAACATGAGACCCCCTGTCTACATGCACCCCCCCTCAACATGAGACCCCCAGCTACATGAACCCCTCTTGTCTACAAGAACCCCCCTTGTGTCTACAAGGACCTCCATCTACATGAACCCTCCTAGTCTACAGGACCCTCTCTCGCCTACAAGAACCCCCTTCTACATGAACACCCCTCATCTTCAAGAACCACCATCGTCTACAAGAACCCCCATCTACATGAACTCCCTCGTCTACATGACTCCCCTTGTATACAAGAACCCCCATCCATGTCTACAAGAACCCCATCTACATGAATCCCCCTCATCTATAAGCAAGAACCCCCATCTACATGAACCCTGATCTACAAGAACCGCCATCTACATAAACTCCTTTGTCTACATGACCTCCCTTGTATATAAGAACCCCCCTCACCTACAAGAACCCTCCTCGTCTACAAGAGCCCTCCTTATCAATAAAAGAACTCCTTCATCTACATGAACCCCCATTGTCTACAAGAACCCCCATCTACATGAACCCTGATCTACAAGAACCGCCATCTACATAAACTCCTTTGTCTACATGACCTCCCTTGTTTATAAGAACCCCCCTCACCTACAAGAACCCTCCTCGTCTACAAGAGCCCTCCTTATCTACAAGAACTCCTTCATCTACATGAACCCCCATTGTCTACAAGAACCCCCATCTACATGAACCCCCATTGTCTACAAGCAAGATCCCCCATCTTAATGAACCCTCCTGCTTATGATTGGTCCAGTGCAGTGACCGCCTCCTGGAGGGCTCCGCTCAGGCGGGATCAGACTTCGATCCAAACATGCCCGAGCTCATCCCTACTCTAATGACAGACTGATTTCAGACTGCAGCTACGAGCTAAGCCCGCCAGTCACAGATTACTTCCCCCGCTCTCAGAACCGCCACAAAAAAAAAAAAAAATCAGATTCATTGTAACAATAAATCCTCCGCAGATAATGACGATAATTGGAGAAATTGACTCATATTCCCCCCCCTCCCCTGGAGGTCTGGCGGGATGAAGGATGGCGGCAGACACTCGGAGAAATGTATTGATATCTCTGACACAGACGACCGTCACGTTCAATACAGAATCATCTGGATAATTCGCTAATCGAAGTGTAATTGGCTGCAGACAAAAATGGAATTAGCGGATCCTGCGCTGCCAGGACAGCCATCACACCGCCTCCTCCAGACTGCCACCTTCACCGACATTACTAAAAGAGCCAATCAGCAAATCGCCTTTCTCTGGCCTGCCATCTCATTGGCTGCCACAGGTTTTCCACCATTTCTCTAAACTGTCTAAACTGGCCAGGTCGGGGCCCACAGCCAGGAGAGGCCTCGGGCCTACGAGGAACAAAATGGCTTCATAGAGATGTGTAAACCGGGGTGACCAAACTGGTGACCCCACTGGAGACCGAAGTCTTGCAGACCAAGGAGAATGTTTAACGTACGATATTATTATAGATGTATGGAGGAGACATAAGACAAAGAAGTGACTGCTGGGAGATGTGTGAGAATAGAAGTGGAATGAACATTGGATCCAGCTGACAGTATAATAAACTCCATTAATTGACCTGCGTTTTGCGCTAGCAGACACTGCCCCTTCATCCTCCTGGGGTACCAAACCCTTCCCCTCCATCTCCCTGGGATACCAGAACCTTCCCTTTCATCTACCTGGGGTACCAGAACCTTCTTCTTCACCTTCCATGGGTCGAAGACCTTTCCTCTCCATCTTCCTGGGGTACCAGAACCTACCCATTCATCTTCCTGAGGTACCAAAAACCTTCTCCTTCATCCTCCTGGGGTACCAAAGTGCCCTTTACCATCCTGGGGTACCAGAAGCTTCCCCTTCACCTTTCTGGGGTACCAGAACCTGCCCTTTCATTTTCCTGGGGTATCAGAACCTTTTCCTTCAGACCTTCCCCCCTTCATCTTCCTGGAGTATCAGACGGTTCCCCTCCATCTTCTTGGAGTATGAGACCCTACCTCTCCATCTTCTTGGGGTTTGCAGAACCTTTGCTTACATCTTACTGAGGTACTAGAACCTTTCCCTTCATCTTCCCTGGGGCTCCAGAACCTGCCCCATCATCACTCCTGGGTTACCAGTCCCTTCCAGACCCTTCCCCTCCATCTTTTTGAGGCACCAGAATCTGCCCCCTCATCGCTCCTGGGGTACCAGTCCCTTCCCTTCATCTTTCTGGAGTGTCGGACCCTTCCCCTCCATCTTCTTGGGGCACCAGAATCTGTCCCATCATCGCACCTGGGGTACCAGCTCCTTCCACTTCATTTTCTTGGGGTACAAGAACCTTCACTTCCATCTTTCTTGAGGCACCAGAACCTGCCCTCTCATTGTTAATGGGGTACCAGTCCCATCCCCTCCATCTTCTTGAAATATCAGACCTTTCCCCTCTTCTTGGGGTATGAAAACCTGTCCTATCATCGCTCCTGGGGTAACAGTCTCTTACAGTCCCTTCCTCTCCATCTTCCTTGGGTTACGGGAACCTTCACCTCCATCTACCTGAGGTACCAGAACCTTCTCCTTCATCCTCCTGGGGTACCAGAACGTACCCTTTACTATCCTGGGGTACCAGAAGATTCACCTTCACCTTTCTGGGGTATCAGAACCTTTCCTTTCAGACCTCCCCCCCCCCTCCATCTTCCTGAGGTATCGGACCCTTCCCCAGCCATCTTCCTGAAGTATTAGACCCTTCCCCTCAATCTTCAGAACCTTCCTGTCCATCTTCTTGGGGTTACCAGAACCTTCGCTTCCATCTTACTGAGGTACTAGAACCTTTCCCTTCATCTTCCTTGGGGCACCAGAACCTGTCCCATCATCGCTCCTGGGTTACTAGTCCCTTCCAGACCCTTCCCCTCTATCTTCTTGAGGCACCAGAACCTGCCCCCTTCATTGTTCCTGAGGTACCAATCCCTTCCCCTCCATCTTCCAGGAATATCAGACTTTTTCCCTACATCTTCTTGGGGTACCAGAACCTGTACTATCATTGCATCTGGGGTACCAGTCTCTTCCAGACCCTTCCCCTCCATCTTCTTGGGGCACCAGAATCTGCCAGATCATCACTCCTGGGGTACCAGTCCCTTCCCTTCATCTTCCTGGAGTGTCAGACCCTTCCCCTCCATCTTCCTGGGGCACCAGAATCTGTCCCATCATCGCACCTGGGGTACCAGCCCCTTCCACTTCATTTTCTTGGGGTACCAGAACCTTCACTTCCATCTTTCTTGAGGTACCAGAACCTGCCCCTTCATTGTTCCTGGGGTACCAGTCCCTTCCCTCCATCTTCCTGGAGTATAAGAATCTGTTTCTCCATCATCATGGGGTACCAGAATCTTTCCCCTTTAGGTTTCCTGGGTTACCAGACCTTTCCACCTCATCTTCTCTGGGGTACCAGAACCTGCCCCTTCATTGTTCCTGGGGTAACAGTCCGTTCCATCTCCCTAAGATACCAGACCCTGCCCCTTCCTAACTGCCGACTCTACAGAATCTCAAGCAATACTCCTTGGTATGTTGAGGGTGCAAGCTGCAGATCTTGCTGGAAGACCTGCAGTTTCCCCGAGCACCCAGTGCCAGCAGCCGAGGATGACATGAGACTCCCCAGCCACTGTCCCAGGATGTGATACACCCGCAGATGAGGAAGGATCAGAATGTGCTAAATATTTATACAATGCGGCAGCACCACCAGCCTTACCGCAGATAACCGGCAGAACGAGTCTGACATGTCACCCGACAACTGATTAATGTCTGCCAGATATCAGATTACTTCAAAAGACGAGGCGCGGCCCGGAAGATTCCGGGACACCATGAGGAAAACAAAGTCATGTGATGTCCACAGAAGACGCTCTATGACATCATAACCCGAGAAATCACAAATCCAGCCACTGAGGGGTTATGTACATTACAAGTTCTCTTTATACCCTGCAGCGCCTGCACTGACAATTACACATCAGTCCCCAGCAGCTGCAGATCCGTGCAGAGGAGGGGGAGGGGGGGTCACATTGTGTGTAATTGTCTAACAGAAGCCAATAATACAGGAAGACATTCGCTCTCTTTCAGACGCTCATTCGCTGCCCCCCCGATCGTCTCTCGATTAATCCGACGGGAGAGCGCAGTGCAGCACACCGGAGGATCTCGCCGGCCGGAATTCCATTTCCCATCAATCCCGAGTCAGCCTGAGAATAGCGCTTCTTTATACGGCGCGGCTGGGACCGCAGAGAAATAATGACATCGCTGTAACCCTGTAAAACATGGCCGCCGCGGGAGGGACTCTGCAGAGCCAATCACCGCACAATTACAGGAGGAGTGATTGGATGTGAAGGAGAGATATCCGGTCCATACAGGAGCTGGACGCACATGGCGAGATCGTGATTGGTCGGTTACACAAAATGTGATAAAAGAATTTTTCAGTCAAATCCTATAGGAGGCGCTCTGGGGAGACAAAAACCGAGCAGCCAATCAGAATGCTTCATTTTTTATATATTACTGATGTTTGTAGCGAATGCTTTTCATAGGTTCTCTTTACAACCCTGAAATAAAAAAAAAGTTCCAATGTGCGGCCATCTTTATGGCGCGACATGAAACATGTTACTGTCTGAAGCCAGAATCATAAAAACGGTCAATGTTGAGAGCTCCGCCCCTCTGCTATTATATCATTTCTTTTTTGTTTTGTGGGGAAAAGAACATTTGTAACAAACAAAAAAATTTTTTAAAAATGACATTCCCCTTTCTGTGTCTCGCTATTAACTGCCAATCAGCAGCAGCGGGAGTATGTAGAGGGGGAAGGAGTGGGTCATGTGATCTCTCAGCCACTGCCACCAGGAATAAGTCACGTGATCTCTCATCAGTTGGGACAAGGGGTTGGCAGGAGGGGGCGGTGGCATCATGTAAGATGGGGGGGGGGGGGTGCCACAAGTAGATTGGGGGGGAGGCGATTTGTGTAAGAAAGGGGAATTTGGGGGACTGCGGGGGGTAAGAATTGTTCTAGGAGGGGAGGGGGGGGGATGCTAAGATTGGTGATTTAGGGGGATTTGTGTTGTGAGGGGGAAGGAGATTTGTGCTAGGAGGGGGGATTTGGGGACATTTGTACTGGGAGGGGGCATTTGAAGTGGAGGGAGATGTGTACTGGGAGGGGAAATTTTATGGGTGGAGGATTTGTGCTAGGAGGGGGGGGATTAGGGTAAATTTGTGCTAGGAGGGGGGGGATTAGGGTAAATTTGTGCTAGGAGGGGGGGGGATTAGGGTAAATTTGTGCTAGGAGGGGGGGGATTAGGGTAAATTTGTGCTAGGAGGGGGGGGGATTAGGGTAAATTTGTGCTAGGAGGGGGGGGGATTAGGGTAAATTTGTGCTAGGAGGGGGGATTTGGAGTGGGGGCAGGGGAGGGAGAAGATGTGTACTAGGAGGGCGAATTTTTAATTTTAGGGGGGAGAGGAGTTGTGCTAGGAGGGGGGATTTTTTTTTGGGGGGGGGGGGGGGATTGGGGGATAGGGGGCAAAGATTTGTGATGAGATGGGGGTATTCAGCGGGGGGAGGGGGTGGATTTGTACTGGGGGAGGGGGAATTTATGCTGAGGGGTTAAGCTTGCAGATTAGTGCTCAGTGTTTTTGTGGGGGGTTCTTGCTGACACATATTGCTCATTCAGCTTTTGGGGGGCAGTTTGGCATGTTGGCCCCCCAGGCTCTAGATGGCCTTGTCCCGGCACCGGATGTAGAATTGAACTCACGTTACCATACAGGAGGCCAAATCCCCTCCCCCCACCACACAGAGTGAAGCTGAAGATTGTTACATTGTTGCAGCATCTCCATCCGGCTCCATTCACCTGACCAAAAAGAAGGGAATCAGAAGACCTGGAGAAATAATAAAATGGATAACACAGCCGTCATTTGACCCGTTATACGGAATTATCCGTGTCCTTTCGGCGGCGTATTAGCGGATTTGTTGTATCAGTGCGGATGAAGCGACAGCGGAGTGTCAGTGTCCCGGCCCTGGCAGCGGCTGGCTGATAACGCCGGGGGCCACAAGGATCGCCTCTCCATATTAAGAGCTGCCGAGCCGCGTCCTGCAATCTGACACATTCCAGATAAAATAGTTCTCGGATCGCCAGCGGCCTCTCCCGGGAAGGCGACAAGGTCGCTGTAAGGACGATGTCAGGCGTTGGAGATAAGGGCGACGCAGACATAATACGACGTCCGTCTGACAAACGCAGCGACTTTTCACCATATGGGACAAGAACCGTCACCGGAGACGGGAAAATCCAAACTTCATCTCCGATAATACACGGGAGGGTACATTGTCAGCATGCTGGGAGATCTCCGCATCATCCGACCCTCCAGAATATTATTATCTCCACAAACATGGCTTCCTCTCCGACTGTACATCACACACCGGAACCCCAAATCCCCCTGGAAACACTGGATACAGAGGACCCCATTCCACAGGAAACCATTGTCAATGTCATTTTATAGGAGAAGATTATGAATCAGGACTGAGCAAAGGTTACCTCTCAGGTTAACTGTCACCCCTCGATCCCCAGCCCTCAACACTACAACTGTCACCCCTGACCCCAACACTACACCTAACCCCTGATCCTCAACGCTAGGACCATCACCCCTTACCCTCAACACTACGACCGTCACCCCCGATCCCCAACACTAGGACCTTCACCCCTTACCCTCATCACTATAAACATCACCCCAACCCTCAATACTATGACCATCACCACAGCCCTCCACACTACAACTGTCATCCCAGATCCCTAACATTAGGGCCATCACCCCTGACCCCCAACACTACGACTAACTCCTGATCCCCAATAGGACCATCATACCTTACCCTCAACACTACGACCATCACCCCGATCCCCAACACTAGGACCTTCACCCCTTACCCTCATCACTATAAACATCACCCCCAACCCTCATCACTATAAACAACACCCCCAACCCTCAATACTATGACCATCACCCCAGCCCACCACACTACAACTGTCATCCCAGATCCCCAATGTTAGGGACCATCACCCCTGACCCCCAAACACTACGACTAACCCCTGATCCTCAAGGATAGGACCATCACCCCTGACCCTCAACACTACAACCATTACCCTGATGGTCCTAGCATTGGGTATCAGGGGTGACAGTCATAGTGTTGGGGATCATCGGGGTAATGGTTGTAGTGTTGAGGGTCAGGGATGATGGTCCTAGCATTAGGGATCTGGGATGACAGTTGTAGTGTGGAGGGCCGGGATGATGGTCATAGTATTGAGGGTGATATTTATAGTGATGAGGGTCAGAGGTGAAGGTCCTAGTGTTAGATCAGCGGTGAGGGTCAGGAATGATGGTCCTAGCGTTGAGTATTGGGGGTGACAGTCATAGTGTTGGGGATCATCACCCCTGACCCTCAACACTACAACTAACCCCTGACCCAACACTACAACTAACCCCTGATTCCCAAGGCTAGGTCCATCACCCCTGACCCTCAACACTACGACTAACCTCTGATCTCCAACACTAGGACCATCACCCCTGACCAACACTACGACTGTCACCCCCCGATACCCAGTGTTGGGGTCAGGGGTGATGGTCCTAGTGTTGGAAATCAGAGGTTAGTCATAGTGTTGTGGGTCAGGGGAGATGATTGTAGTGTTGGGGGTCAGAGGTGATGGCCCTAGCGTTGGGAATCAGGGGTTAGTTGTAGTGTTGGGGGTCAGGGGTGACAGTTGTAGTGTTGAGGGTCAGGGGTGATGATCCCCAACACTATGACTGTCACCCCCGATACCCAATGCTAGGACCATCATTCCTGACCCTCAACCCCCGATCCAACACTAGGACCTTCACCTCTGACCCTCATCACTATAAACAGCACTCCCAACCCTCAATACTATGACCATCATTCCAGCCCTCAACACTACAAGTGTCATCCCAGATCCCCAATGCTAGGAACATCACACCTGACCCTCAACACAATCAACATCACCCCAGACCCTCCACATTACGACCGTCACCCCTGACCCTCAACACTACGACCATCATTCCCAACCCTTAACAATATGACCGTCATTCCTGACCTTCCACACTACGACCATCACTCCAAACCCTCAACAGTGCAACCATCACTCCCGACCCTCAATACTGCGACCTTATGATCATCTCACCCAACTCTAAATACTACAACCATCACTCCCGATCCTCAACACTAAAACCATATGACCATCACCCCTGACCCTCAACCATCATTCTCAGCCCTAAACACTACTACCATAAAGCTCCTCCTCCTCAATACCAGGAACATTACCCCCAACACGTCAACCATTAGCCCTAACCCTCAAAATTACATTAACTTCTGAATCTCAACTTTACAACAGTCACCCCAACTCTCTATGCTATATCTGTATGACTGTCACCCCCAACACTGCAACCATATGGCCATCACCAATGAACCTCAACACTATGACTGTACGTCTGTCACCCACTACCCTCAACTCTACGACCGCAGGAAGATCCACAATTCAAGTCTGAGTAGAGGAGAAGCGTGCCAAAAACCCGCCAATCAGAATCCAGCAATTATTGTTCTGATTGGGTTACACAGATGAAAGAAGTCTTCTGATTGGCTGGGATAAGTGACTGCACTTTATCACCACACAAATCACTAACCTGCAATCACCCAGAACAGCCAATCAGAATTCACCAAGACGACAATAAGAACATTAATTGTGGCAATTCGCAACTTCTTGACCCCAGATCCTCTCCACCATTCACATAAAATCCTTCCCACTCACCGCTACCAGCAGAGGATGGAACTGTCACCGACACACTGACAATCATTCACCGAATATTCTCATCTACACAACGAACGCCACAGATCATTAATAGGAGGAAGTGAGGAGAAACAAATTGTCATATCCCAGAATCCTCTCTGTGTATCACCTGCACTGCTCCACGCCGTCCGCCATGTCTGCATCTTCCATATCACCGTTGTGTCTTCACCCACAATTACTATCCACCAGCCGCTGAGCCACCAATCCTGCACAATGAGGAGAGGCGATCGTCTGTACACCCCGGAGTGACGACCTTCTCCACTCTACAGGACTGATTGCTGAGACTTCCGAGAGACACTTATATCCCAGCCAAAAATATCCCAACCAATGGAGATAAGACGGCCCAGGAGACCAACTCAACCCACTCCCTGCCAGAGACCGCATGACTCCTAACGAATACTGCTGAGGGACCAATCCACCAACAACCAGGATTTCACTTGGATGCTGAAGAGTTAAAAACCATCAATTGTCTATCTCATGGAGAGATTCCTGCTGTGCCCATTATGAGGGGTTCCCACCATCCCTGTGCTGAGTTCCCGGGCCTGTACACCCGCTGTGCCCATTATGAGGGGTTCCCACCATCCCTGTACTGAGTTCCCGGGTCTGTACACCCGCTGTGCCCATTATGAGGGGTTCCCACCATCCCTGTGCTGAGTTCCCGGGTCTGTACACCCGCTGTGCCCATTATGAGGGGTTCCCACCATCCCTGTGCTGAGTTCCCAGGTCTATATCCCCGCTGTGCCCATTATGAGGAGTTCCCACCATCCCTGTGCTGAGTTCCCGGGTCTGTACACCCGCTGTGCCTATTATGAAGGGTTCCCACCATCCCTGTGCTGAGTTCCCGGGTCTGTACACCCGCTGTGCCCATTATGAGGGGTTCCCACCATCCCTGTGCTGAGTTCCCGGGTCTGTACACCCGCTGTGCCCATTATGAGGGGTTCCCACCATCCCTGTGCTGAGTTCCCGGGTCTGTACACCCGCTGTGCCCATTATGAGGAGTTCCCACCATCCCTGTGCTGAGTTCCCGGGCCTGTACACCCGCTGTGCCCATTATGAGGGGTTCCCACCATCCCTGTACTGAGTTCCCGGGTCTGTACACCCGCTGTGCCCATTATGAGGGGTTCCCACCATCCCTGTGCTGAGTTCCCGGGTCTGTACACCCGCTGTGCCCATTATGAGGGGTTCCCACCATCCCTGTGCTGAGTTCCCAGGTCTATATCCCCGCTGTGCCCATTATGAGGAGTTCCCACCATCCCTGTGCTGAGTTCCCGGGTCTGTACACCCGCTGTGCCTATTATGAAGGGTTCCCACCATCCCTGTGCTGAGTTCCCGGGTCTGTACACCCGCTGTGCCCATTATGAGGGGTTCCCACCATCCCTGTGCTGAGTTCCCGGGTCTGTACACCCGCCGTGCCAGTTGTATGTTGATGTACAAAAGGAAGATGTACCACCTGGCCGCTGTCACCATCTCTGATTTATGAAGTTCCCTCCGCTGTCCTCGTATTGATATTTCTGGAGCGGGAAGAGGGAGGACAAGGCTGACACACAATACTGAATTTCTAGTAAACAGATCGATGGCGGCAAATCAACCGCCCGATAAACGGCCGCCAAGGAGAAAAGAAATGTTTTTCTGACATTTATAGATATCAGATAAAACCATCAGAAGAGTGTAAATGATGGCAGAATGGGGGGAGGGGACATTAGAGTGTAAGCTCCTCTGTACAGAGACTGATGTGACTGTGGGGGAGGGGACATTAGAGTGTAAGCTCCTCTGTATAGAGACTGATGTGACTGTGGGGGGAGGGGTCATTAGAGTGTAAGCTCCTCTGTACAGAGACTGATGTGACTGTGGGGGAGGGGACATTAGAGTGTAAGCTCCTCTGTATAGAGACTGATGTGGCTGTGGGGGAGGGGACATTAGAGTGTAAGCTCCTCTGTACAGAGACTGATGTGACTGTGGGGGAGGAGACATTAGAGTGTAAGCTCCTCTGTACAGAGACTGATGTGACTGTGGGGGGAAGGGACATTAGAGTGTAAGCTCCTCTGTACAGAGACTGATGTGACTGTGGGGGGAGGGGACATTAGAGTGTAAGCTCCTCTGTACAGAGACTGATGTGACTGTGGGGGGAAGGGACATTAGAGTGTAAGCTCCTCTGTACAGAGACTGATGTGACTGTGGGGGGAGGGGACATTAGACTGTAAGCTCCTCTGGTACAGAGACTGATGTGACTGTGGGGGAGGGGACATTAGAGTGTAAGCTCCTCTGCACAGAGACTGATGTGACTGTGGGGGGAGGGGACATTAGAGTGTAAGCTCCTCTGTATAGAGACTGATGTGACTGTGGGGGGAGGGGACATTAGAGTGTAAGCTCCTCTGTACAGAGACTGATGTGACTGTGGGGGGAGGGGACATTAGAGTGTAAGCTCCTCTGTATAGAGACTGATGTGACTGTGGGGGGAGGGGACATTAGAGTGTAAGCTCCTCTGTACAGAGACTGATGCGACTGTGGGGGAGGGGACATTAGAGTGTAAGCTCCTCTGTACAGAGACTGATGTGACTGTGGGGGAGGGGACATTAGAGTGTAAGCTCCTCTGTATAGAGACTGATGTGACTGTGGGGGAGGGGACATTAGAGTGTAAGCTCCTCTGTACAGAGACTGATGTGATTGGCTCAGTGATCTCTGTACAGCACTGTGGTATATGTCAGAGCTATATAAAGGAGTTCATATGTCTCTCTTGGCGCCCCCAGGGATTAGTATCCACGCTCTGGCGTGCTCTGATTGGTCGGTCAGCGGCTCAATCTTCTCTAATTCAGACAATTCCGTCCTCGATGTGAAGACAGAAGACAATTGGCCTCAAATTGCCCCATAAAGCTCCTAGAAGCTGATTTATCTGTAATGTGTAAAAGCGATCGATGGAAGCTCCTCCACCAGGGAACACAAAGCAAATGGTTATTAATTTGCTCTTCTGTATAACGAGCGCCAGGCGAGGAGGACTGCATCCACCAATCAGATTCCATCTGCTGCCCTCTTAGCGCAGTGTGAACGATGGAAGGTCGCTACGGATTGGCTGCTGGGGGGACTAAATTTTAATGCGTTTTCTAACCCTTGTACTGTACAGGATGAGTGATGGGGATTGGTGGAGAATACAAATGAGGAGACGGACGCTGCGGACCCATCGCCTGTCCTCCGATCACACCGATAATAAGTCTTCCATGTAATCAGGGCAGTGCGGGGTCCCGGGATGATTGTACATCGGGATTAGTAAATTGGATGCAGAGAAGACAACGAGGAGCTCCGGGATATATGATGGAGGTTCACGTCAGCGATTGTATAGAAAATAACAGGCGCCGCGTGAAACCTCGCACATTTATAATTGATCCCGAAAATTCCCATCTGCTCCCTGAGGACGATCTGTGCGCAAAAAATATCAAAATGAGTTTTTTTTTTATTTCATTCGTCATTTCCCATCAAATGTGACGCTCATTTTATATCTATCTATATATACACACACACTATATATACATACATACATACATACACACACACCATCTGACAAAAGTAAGTACATCCCTCAGTGACATTTGTGTAAGTATTTTCTTCTCTTTTCATGTGACAACACTGAAGAAATGACACTTGTCTACAATGTAAAGTAGTGAGTGTACAGCTTGTATAACAGTGTAAATTTACTGTCCCCTCAAAATAACTCAACACACAGCCATTAATGTCTAAACCGCTGGCAACAAAAGTCAGTACACCCCTAAGTGAAAATCTCCAAATTGGGCCCAAAGTGTCAATATTTTGTGTGGCCTCCATTATTTTCCAGCACTGCCTTAACCCTCTTGGGCATGGAGGTCACCAGAGCTTCACAGGTTGTCACTGGAGTCCTCTTCCCCTCCTCCATGATGACATCACAGAGCTGGTGGATGTTAGAGACCTTGCGCTCCTCCATCTTCTGTTTGAGGATGTCCCACAGATGATCAATAGGGTTTAGGTCTGGAGACATGCTTGGCCAGTCCATCACCTTTACCCTCAGCTTCTTTAGCAAGGCAGTGGTGGTCTTGGAGGTGTGTTTGGGGTGGTTATCATGTTGGAATACTGCCCTGCGGTCCAGTCTCTGTAGGGAGGGGATCATGCTCTGCTTCAGTATATCACAGTACATGTTGGCATTCATGGTCCCCTCAATGATCTGTAGCCCCCCAGTGCCGGCAGCACTCATGCAGCCCCAGACCATGACACTCCTACCACCATGCTTGACTGTTAGCAAGATACACTTGGCAAGGTCCATAAAGACATGGAAGAACGAGTTTGGGGTGGAGGAACGTGACTGGCCTGCACAAAGTCCTGGCCTCAACCCGATTGAACACCTTTGGGATGAATTAGAGCAGAGACTGCGAGCCAGGCCTTCCTATTCAACATCAGTCCCTGACCTCACAAATGCGCTTCTGGAAGAATGATCAAACATTCCCATAGACACCCTCCTAAACCTTGTGGACGGCCTTCCCAGAAGAGGTGAAGCTGTTATAGCTGCAAAGGGCGGGGCCAACTCAATATTGAACCCTACGGACTAAAACTGGGATGTCACTAAAGTTCATGTGTGTGTAAAGGTAGGCGTCCCAATACTTTTGGCTATATAAACACACTTTTTATTTGTTTATACTGTATAATCAGACCTGATATGGATCGGTTATTGATCAGGAGAAAACACTTTTTTTTTTACTGACAGTTTACTGACTGGAATGGTACCAGCTGATTGGAGAAAAGCCAATGTAGCACCAATATTTAAAAAGGGCCCAAAATACATCCCTGGGAATTACAGACCAGTTAGCCTAACATCAATAGTATGTAAAGTCTTGGAGGGGATGATAAGGGACTATATACAAGATTTTAGTAATAAGAACGATATCATTAGTAGTAATCAGCATGGATTCATGAAGAATCATTCTTGCCAAACCAATCTATTAACCTTCTATGAGGAGGTGAGTTGCCATCTAGATAAAGGAAGGCCCGTAGACGTGGTGTATCTGGATTTTGCAAAAGCATTTGACACAGTTCACCATAAACGTTTACTGTACAAAATAAGGTGCGTTGGCAAGGACCATAGGGTGAGTACATGGATTGAAAACTGGCTACAAGGGTGTGTTCAGAGGGTGGTGATAAATGGGGAGTACTCAGAATGGTCAGGGGTGGGTAGTGGGGTCCCCCAGGGTTCTGTGCTGGGACCAATCCTATTTAATTGTTCATAAACGACCTGGAGGATGGGATAAACAGTTCAATCTCTGTATTTGTGGACGATACTAAGCTAAGCAGGGCAATAACTTCTCTGCAGGATGTGGGAACCTTGCAAAAAGATCTCAACAAATTAAAGGGGTTTTAAACCCTTACAATCCACTTTTTGCTACAGGTAAGCCTATAATAAGGACTATAATAAGGCTTACCTGTAGCTACTCCGGATATCTCCTAAACCTGCACGTATCACCTGTATCTTCATGTGCCGAAGTCATTGGCACATGCGCACTTAAGCAATGGCACGTACGTGTCATTTGCTCCAGTGAGTGTGCCGTCACCGGCGGCTGCCGCGCGCATGCGCGGGAGTGACGCCATCAGCCAATCACAGCGCCAGAGCCCCGATACCCAGAAGTAACTCCGGGGAGAAATGTCGCCGGCTGGTGCTGTGTATGTGGGGCTTCAATCTCAGGTGAGTATTACATAATGAGCTAGTATGCTATGCATACTAGCACATTACGTCTTTGTCTTGCAGGTCTTTTTTTTTTCATGTGGGTTTACAACCACTTTAATGGGGTGGCAACTACATGGCAAATGAGGTTCAATGTAGAAAAATGTAAAATAATGCATTTGGGTGTCAAAAATCTGAATGCAATCTATAGACTGGGGGGAGAACCTCTGGGGGGATCTAGGATGGAAAAGGACCTGGGGGTCCTAGTAGATGATAGGCTCAGCAATGACATGCAATGCCAAGCTGCTGCTAACAAAACAAACAGAATATTGGCATTAAAAAGGGATCAACTCCAGAGATAAAACGATAATTCTCCCGCTCTACAAGACTCTGGTCCGGCCGCACCTGGAGTATGCTGTCCAGTTCTGGGCACCAGTCCTCAGGAAGGATGTACTGGAAATGGAGCGAGTACAAAGAAGGGCAACAAAGCTAATAAAGGGTCTGGAGGATCTTAGTTATGAGGAAAGGTTGTGAGCTCTGAACTTATTCTCTCTGGAGAAGAGACGCTTGAGAGGGGATATGATTTCATTATATAAATACCGGACTGGTGACCCCACAATATACAAATACTGGACTGGTGACCCCACAATATATAAATACCGGACTGGTGACCCCACAATATACAAATACCGGACTGGTGACCCCACAATATACAAATACCGGACTGGTGACCCCACAATATATAAATACCGGACTGGTGACCCCACAATATACAAATACTGGACTGGTGACCCCACAATATACAAATACCGGACTGGTGACCCCACAATATACAAATACCGGACTGGTGACCCCACAATATACAAATACCGGACTGGTGACCCCACAATTTACAAATACCGGACTGGTGACCCCACAATATATAAATACCGGACTGGTGACCCCACAATATATAAATACCGGACTGGTGACCCCACAATAGGGATAAAACTTTTTCGCAGAAGAGAGTTTAATAAGACTCGTGGCCACTCATTAAAATTAGAAGAAAAGAGGTTTAACCTTAAACTACATAGAGGGTTCTTTACTGTAAGAGCGGCAAGGATGTGGAATTCCCTTCCACAGGCGGTGGTCTCAGCGGGGAGCATTGATAGTTTCAGAAAACTATTAGATAATCACCTGAATGACCACAACATACAGGGATATACAATGTAATACTGACATATAATCACACACATAGGTTGGACTTGATGGACTTGTGTCTTTTTTCAGTCTCACCTTCTATGTAACATTTATAAAACCGTTGCATGCTTTGTCTGTGTTAGGAGTGTATTCTGGAGACGCAGACAGCTGTCATTCACTCACAAACCAATGTCTTCGCTCCGTCCTGCTGACGGTCGGGTCACTCAGACGGAGGACAGGCGGGTACGAAGATCTTATCTGTGTGTGAATGGCGTCATCATAGATCGGATCACCTCCAGTGTGATCCTCCACTGCCAGCCATCCTCCTATTGGATAAGAGAGGAGAAGGATCGGGTCCTCAGTCCCCGGGGGCTCTAATCTTATCACTATGGGGGCCACAGTACACATTTTACAGATATTCACAGGCTGAAGTCAGCCCCCATTTTACATCACAATCTCCCCTTCACATGGTCATCTTATAACAGACATCGATGAAAAGGGGTCCCTAAAGCGGTCCCCACACAGAGCTCTCCAGTTCTTCAGCAGCGGTTTCCCCGGAACAGTCCGGCCCCGAGGAGATAATCCCATCAGATCCGATCATTAGACTCGCTTACATCCCGTCCACATTACCGCTTCACATTCCACATTACCAACCAGCCGAAAGAGCAAAACATTCAAAACTTCACCAACCGTGCAACCCAGGGGGGCAACAAGGGGGCGTCAGAGAGGATAAAGGGGGCAGAGAGGGGTATTCGATAGATGTATGGGCGGCAAGAGGTATCAGAGAAGATATAGGAACAGAGAAGGGCATCAGTTTTGTAGGGGGCAGAGATGGGCATCAGAGAAGGTGTAGAGGGCAGAGATGGGCATCAGAAGGAATGTAGGGGCAGAGGGGCATCCGAGTAGATGTAAGGCTAGAGAGGGGCATAAGAACGGGTGTAGGGGGCAGAGAGGGTGTAGGGGGCAGAGGAGCATCAGAGAGGATGTAGGGGGCAGAGGGGCATCAGAGGGGATGTAGGGGGCAGAGGGGCATCAGAGAGGATGTAGGGGGCAGAGGGGCATCAGAGAGGATGTAGGGGGCAGAGGGGCATCAGAGAGGATGTAGGGGGCAGAGGGGCATCAGAGAGGGTGTAGGGGGCAGAGGGGCATCAGAGAGGGTGTAGGGGGCAGAGGGGCATCAGAGAGGGTGTAGGGGGCAGAGGGGCATCAGAGAGGATGTAGGGGGCAGAGGGGCATCAGAGAGGATGTAGGGGGCAGAGGGGCATCAGAGAGGATGAAGGGGGCAGAGAGGCATCAGAGAGGATGTAGGAGGCAGATTGGCATCAGAGAGGATGTAGGGGGCAGAGGGGCATCAGAGAGGATGTAGGGGGCAGAGGGGCATCAGAGAGGATGTAGGGGGCAGAGGGGCATCAGAGAGGATGTAGGGGCAGAGGGGCATCAGAGAGGATGTAGGGGGCAGAGGGGCATCAGAGAGGGTGTAGGGGGTAGAGGGGCATCAGAGAGAATGTAGGGGGCAGAGGGTCATCAGAGAGGATGTAGGAGGCAGAGGGGCATCAGAGAGGATGTAGGGGGCAGAGGGGCATCAGAGAGGGTGTAGGGGGTAGAGGGGCATCAGAGAGAATGTAGGGGGCAGAGGGTCATCAGAGAGGATGTAGGAGGCAGAGGGGCATCAGAGAGGATGTAGGGGGCAGAGGGTCATCAGAGAGGATGTAGGAGGCAGAGGGGCATCAGAGAGGATGTAGGGGGCAGAGGGGCATCAGAGAGGGTGTAGAGGGCAGAGGGGCATCAGAGATGGTGTAGAGGGCAGAGGGGCATCAGAGATGGTGTAAGGGGTATAAAGGAGCATTAGAAAGGTTGGAGGCGGCAGATAGTGTCATCAGAGAGGATGTAGGAGTAGAGAGGGGCATTTGAAAGGATATAGGGGGCAGAGAGGGCATCAGAGAGGATGTAGAGGTAGAGAGGGGCATCAGAGAGGCTGTATAGGATGGGCATCAGAGAGGATGTAGGGGTCGAGAGGGGAATCAGAGAGGATGTAGGGGTTGAGAGGGGCATCAAAGAGGATGTAAAGGGGGTAGAGGGGCATCAGAGAGGATGTATAGGGGCAGAGAGGGGCATCAGAGAGGATGTATAGGGGGCAGAGAGGGGCATCAGAGAGGATGTATAGGGGGTAGAGAGGCATCGGAGAGGATGTATAGGGGGCAGAGAGGGGCATCAGAGAGGATGTAGGGGTAGAGAGGGGCATCAGAGAGGATGTATAGGGGGTAGAGAGGCATCGGAGAGGATGTATAGGGGGCAGAGAGGGGCATCAGAGAGGATGTAGGGGTAGAGAGGGGCATCAGAGAGGATGTAGGGGGCAGAGAGGGGCATCAGGGTGGATGTGGAGGCATAAAAGAAGATGCAGTGAACAATTAGAGATATAAAAGAAGATGTCAGGGAAAAGGGTATTAAAACAAATATAAGGGCATCAGGATAGATGTTGAGGTAGAAAGGGGTATTAAGGGGCATCAGTGAATGCAGAAGGCAGCAAAGGGCATCAGATGGTTTTCCTCAGCAACCAGCAGAAAAGCTGGCGGACCACCATCACCCCTTCAGGACAGGGTGTACCCCGCCCCCCGTGCTCCGGTGCTCCGGTTGGGATGAAGGAACTCTCCTGTACAGGATGTGGATGATCTCCGGCACGCCGGCACCAACCTCATACAAGGGGGAACTCCGCAGTGCGATTTCTCTGCCATCCGAGGACAAGAGATTATCAGACAATTCATCATTATCCGAACTGAAGAGGAATAAAACAGATTAAGAAAACCGCCGACGGCAAAGACGTTCCTGGAAGAGACGCGACGGTTCCACCAGAAATCAGCAATGTGGAGAAGTTTATTACAGTCATGACTGCAGCAAATCCTCCCCCACACAGATGGGGGGTGGGGGGGGGGGGAATGTACAAGTAGAGTTCCCCCTCACAGGAGAGGACCGGCAGGTGGGGCCCCCCAATAATGAGGAGCAGAGACTTCATTTCACATCTGGGAATCTCATCACGAGGCGATAGACCGGCCTATCGATCGCTCCTCTTTAGATCGCCATAGGACCCGTCTGACGGTGGTCAGGAGAGGAGAGCCCCATACAAGCGCAGCGAAGATTTTATTTTCCGCAATAAGACACAAAAGTGTCCGATGCATTTCGGGGGTTCGCCAGTCCTTCGTCAGGGTCATCAGAGTCCATGGTCGGCGAACGCATTAGAAGAACGCAGATAGTGATCGGGTCATCAGAAAACAAAATTCTCCCAAGATGGCGGCAGGTGAAGTAATCATAACTCATTATCATAACTCATTATAAAATACCGCCATCTTATTAGGAGAATGGCGCGGTGCGGCGCGGACGCAAAGATGACATCTATCTGAGATGAGCGCAGCGTGTCCGGGGATTTAATAAGGAGGCCGATGAACTGTCACTAAAAAGGAAATATTCCCCTCATCGCCGGAGCCCGCCGCAGCGCAGGACGCCAAGCAGAGACGCCGCAGGTAGACGTCTCTCCATTTCACAGACATTTGTTGGAAGTAATTGGGGAGCGGGCGCTCTGGAGGAACATCTGCTGCCACTCCAGGGGGGGGGGGGGGGTGAGCGGCGACGCAGCGTGTTGCAGAGAGCGCCGGTCTGGTTAGAGTTTTGTCATCTTCCCGTATTCATTACAGGTGGAGATTAAATCCTCATTAGAGAGAATGGCGCTCAGTGCGACCGAGGATGACGTGTTCGGGGTGACGGATGGCGGTAGCGTGAGCGGTGACTGATGCGGCCAGACCTCAGATGAACCCGAACCTGCAAATCACACACCAGAGAGGAAAACAGATTGTGACCTCAGGAATCCGTGACAGAGAAAAAGGGGGGCTCCCTGCAGAATAATGGGGTTCACCGGATCCAGGGGCAGAAGACAGTACCCCCTTGTACCCGGAAAGCCCACAAAAAAAAAAATGTGCTGATCAATTCCTCCGACCATCAAGAGGAGAGCGAATGTAATCTGCTACACCAACAGATCCCCCTTCTGTGGTCACCGGATCCCCCTTCTGCGGTCACCGGATCGATCCCCCTTCTGCGGTCACCGGATCCCCCTTCTGCGGTCACCGGATCCCCTTTTGCGGTCACCTGATCCCCCTTCTGCGGTCACCGGATCCCCCTTCTGCGGTCACCGGATCCCCTTTCTGCGATCACCGGATCCCCCTTCTGCGATCACCGGATCCCCCTTCTGCGGTCACCGGATCCCCCTTCTGCGGTCACCGGATCCCCCTTCTGCGGTCACCGGATCCCCCTTCTGCGGTCACCGGTTCCCCCTTCTGCGGTCACCGGATCCCCCTTCTGCGGTCACCGGATCCCCCTTCTGCGGTCACCGGATCCCCTTTCTGCGATCACCGGATCCCCCTTCTGCGATCACCGGATCCCCCTTCTGCGATCACCGGATCCCCCTTCTGCGGTCACCGGATCCCCTTTCTGCGGTCACCGGATCCCCCTTCTGCGATCACCGGATCCCCCTTCTGTGGTCACCGGATCCATGGGGCTGAAGACGGCGCCCCGTGTACCAGGAGAGAATCCAGAGCGCCCAAAAAACAAACATTTGCCATCCCGTGTAGCACACCACGGCACAACGCACGCTGTCCTGCACCAACCCCCCCCCCCATCCCCCATAGGGAATTCTTATTTCTTCCATATAAAAGTAATCAGCGATTTTATTTCTTCAATAATTGGTGCCGTCAGCCCGACCATGAAACAAATGGCGGTTTTATATTCCACAGATGGCGGGCCGAGTCCTGAGAAGACATCACTTCTATCCACTTCATGGGAAATTTACTCTGGCAGATTCCGGCAAGATGGACCTTAATGGAGGCCGTCCCCTCCCCCCCCACCTCATTCATTGTGTGCAGATAAATCGCTGCTCTGCGATCCGTTCACCACCATACATCCCATTACTGCAAATAAACGCCAAATAATTCCAATTCAGAGCCGCCATCCGTCATCAGCATGGCGCCAGGGCACACCGACTGAGAATCCTCCATGTGTGGGGGTATATAATGGGGTCCAGGGCCCCTCAAGTGTCAGGGTGTCATTGTTCTGGACCCCCAAGTGTCGGGTGTCATTGTTCTGGACCCCCAAGTGTCAGTGTGTCATTGTTCTGGGGACCCCCAAGTGTCAGTGTGTCATTGTTCTGGGGACCCCCAAGTGTCAGGGTGTCATTGTTCTGGGACCCCCAAGTGTCAGGGTGTCATTGTTCTGGGGACCCCCAAGTGTCAGTGTGTCATTGTTCTGGGGACCCCCAAGTGTCAGGGTGTCATTGTTCTGGACCCCCAAGTGTCAGGGTGTCATTGTTCTGGACCCCCAAGTGTCAGGGTGTCATTGTTCTGGACCCCCAAGTGTCGGGTGTCATTGTTCTGGACCCCCAGGTGTCAGTGTGTCATTGTTCTGGGGACCCCCAAGTGTCAGTGTGTCATTGTTCTGGGGACCCCCAAGTGTCAGTGTGTCATTGTTCTGGGGACCCCCAAGTGTCAGGGTGTCATTGTTCTGGGACCCCCAAGTGTCAGGGTGTCATTGTTCTGGACCCCCAAGTGTCGGGTGTCATTGTTCTGGACCCCCAAGTGTCAGTGTGTCATTGTTCTGGGGACCCCCAAGTGTCAGTGTGTCATTGTTCTGGGGACCCCCAAGTGTCAGGGTGTCATTGTTCTGGGACCCCCAAGTGTCAGGGTGTCATTGTTCTGGACCCCCAAGTGTCAGGGTGTCATTGTTCTGGACCCCCAAGTGTCAGGGTGTCATTGTTCTGGGACCCCCAAGTGTCAGTGTGTCATTGTTCTGGGACCCCCAAGTGTCAGGGTGTCATTGTTCTGGACCCCCAAGTGTCAGGGTGTCATTGTTCTGGACCCCCAAGTGTCACGGTGTCATTGTTCTGGACCCCCAAGTGTCAGGGTGTCATTGTTCTGGGCCCCCAAGTGTCAGGGTGTAATTGTTCTGGGGCCCCCAAGTAATGCAGAGGATTAGAGGTGAAATGTCGGGGTGATGGGGAGGATTAGAGGTGAAATGTCGGGGTGATGAGGAGGATTAGAGGTGAAATGTCGGGGTGATGGGAGGATTAGAGGTGAAATGTCGGGGTGATGGGAAGGATTAGAGGTGAAATGTCGGGGTGATGGGGGAGGATTAGAGGTGAAATGTCGGGGTGATGGGGAGGATTAGAGGTGAAATGTCGGGGTGATGGGGAGGATTAGAGGTGAAATGTCGGGGTGATGGGGAGGATTAGAGGTGAAATGTTGGGGTGATGGGAAGGATTAGAGGTGAAATGTCGGGGTGATGGGGAGGATTAGAGGTGAAATGTCGGGGTGATGGGGAGGATTAGAGGTGAAATGTCGGGGTGATGGGAAGGATTAGAGGTGAAATGTCGGGGTGATGGGGAGGATTAGAGGTGAAATGTTGGGGTGATGGGAAGGATTAGAGGTGAAATGTCGGGGTGATGGGGAGGATTAGAGGTGAAATGTCGGGGTGATGGGGAGGATTAGAGGTGAAATGTCGGGGTGATGGGAAGGATTAGAGGTGAAATGTCGGGGTGATGGGGAGGATTAGAGGTGAAATGTCGGGGTGATGGGGAGGATTAGAGGTGAAATGTCGGGGTGATGGGAAGGATTAGAGGTGAAATGTCGGGGTGATGGGGAGGATTAGAGGTGAAATGTCGGGGTGATGGGGGGGATTAGAGGTGAAATGTCGGGGTGATGAGGAGGATTAGGGGTGAAATGTCGGGGTGATGGGAAGGATTAGAGGTGAAATGTCGGGGTGATGAGGAGGATTAGAGGTGAAATGTCGGGGTGATGAGGAGGATTAGAGGTGAAATGTCGGGGTGATGGGGAGGATTAGAGGTGAAATGTCGGGGTGATGGGGAGGATTAGAGGTGAAATGTCGGGGTGATGGGGAGGATTAGAGGTGAAATGTCGGGGTGATGGGGAGGATTAGAGGTGAAATGTCGGGGTGATGGGAAGGATTAGAGGTGAAATGTCGGGGTGATGGGAAGGATTAGAGGTGAAATGTCGGGGTGATGAGGAGGATTAGAGGTGAAATGTCGGGGTGATGGGGAGGATTAGAGGTGAAATGTCGGGGTGATGGGGAGGATTAGAGGTGAAATGTCGGGGTGATGGGGGGGATTAGAGGTGAAATGTCGGGGTGATGGGGAGGATTAGAGGTGAAATGTCGGGGTGATGGGGGGGATTAGAGGTGAAATGTCGGGGTGATGGGGAGGATTAGAGGTGAAATGTCGGGGTGATGGGAAGGATTAGAGGTGAAATGTCGGGGTGATGGGAAGGATTAGAGGTGAAATGTCGGGGTGATGGGGAGGATTAGAGGTGAAATGTCGGGGTGATGGGAAGGATTAGAGGTGAAATGTCGGGGTGATGGGAAGGATTAGAGGTGAAATGTCGGGGTGATGGGGGAGGATTAGAGGTGAAATGTCGGGGTGATGGGGAGGATTAGAGGTGAAATGTCGGGGTGATGGGGGAGGATTAGAGGTGAAATGTCGGGGTGATGGGGAGGATTAGAGGTGAAATGTCGGGGTGATGAGGAGGATTAGAGGTGAAATGTCGGGGTGATGGGGAGGATTAGAGGTGAAATGTCGGGGTGATGGGAAGGATTAGAGGTGAAATGTCGGGGTGATGGGGGAGGATTAGAGGTGAAATGTCGGGGTGATGGGGAGGATTAGAGGTGAAATGTCGGGGTGATGGGGAGGATTAGAGGTGAAATGTCGGGGTGATGGGAAGGATTAGAGGTGAAATGTCGGGGTGATGGGGAGGATTAGAGGTGAAATGTCGGGGTGATGAGGAGGATTAGAGGTGAAATGTCGGGGTGATGGGAAGGATTAGAGGTGAAATGTCGGGGTGATGGGAAGGATTAGAGGTGAAATGTCGGGGTGATGGGAAGGATTAGAGGTGAAATGTCGGGGTGATGGGAAGGATTAGAGGTGAAATGTTGGGGTGATGGGAAGGATTAGAGGTGAAATGTCGGGGTGATGGGGAGGATTAGAGGTGAAATGTCGGGGTGATGGGGAGGATTAGAGGTGAAATGTCGGGGTGATGAGGAGGATTAGGGGTGAAATGTCGGGGTGATGGGGAGGATTAGAGGTGAAATGTCGGGGTGATGGGGAGGATTAGAGGTGAAATGTCGGGGTGATGAGGAGGATTAGAGGTGAAATGTCGGGGTGATGAGGAGGATTAGGGGTGAAATGTCGGGGTGATGAGGAGGATTAGGGGTGAAATGTCGGGGTGATGGGAAGGATTAGAGGTGAAATGTCGGGGTGATGAGGAGGATTAGGGGTGAAATGTCGGGGTGATGGGGAGGATTAGAGGTGAAATGTCGGGGTGATGGGGGAGGATTAGAGGTGAAATGTCGGGGTGATGGGGAGGATTAGAGGTGAAATGTCGGGGTGATGGGAAGGATTAGAGGTGAAATGTCGGGGTGATGGGGAGGATTAGAGGTGAAATGTCGGGGTGATGGGAAGGATTAGAGGTGAAATGTCGGGGTGATGAGGAGGATTAGAGGTGAAATGTTGGGGTGATGGGGGAGGATTAGAGGTGAAATGTTGGGGTGATGGGGAGGATTAGAGGTGAAATGTCGGGGTGATGGGAAGGATTAGAGGTGAAATGTCGGGGTGATGGGGAGGATTAGAGGTGAAATGTCGGGGTGATGGGGAGGATTAGAGGTGAAATGTCGGGGTGATGGGGAGGATTAGAGGTGAAATGTCGGGGTGATGGGAGGATTAGAGGTGAAATGTCGGGGTGATGAGGAGGATTAGAGGTGAAATGTTGGGGTGATGGGGGAGGATTAGAGGTGAAATGTTGGGGTGATGGGGGAGGATTAGAGGTGAAATGTCGGGGTGATGGGAAGGATTAGAGGTGAAATGTCGGGGTGATGGGAGGATTAGAGGTGAAATGTCGGGGTGATGGGAGGATTAGAGGTGAAATATCGGGGTGATGGGGAGGATTAGAGGTGAAATATCGGGGTGATGGGGAGGATTAGAGGTGAAATGTCGGGGTGATGAGGAGGATTAGAGGTGAAATGTCGGGGTGATGGGAAGGATTAGAGGTGAAATATCGGGGTGATGGGGAGGATTAGAGGTGAAATGTCGGGGTGATGAGGAGGATTAGAGGTGAAATGTCGGGGTGATGGGAAGGATTAGAGGTGAAATGTCGGGGTGATGGGGGAGGATTAGAGGTGAAATGTCGGGGTGATGGGAAAGATTAGAGGTGAAATGTCGGGGTGATGGGGAGGATTAGAGGTGAAATGTCGGGGTGATGGGGAGGATTAGAGGTGAAATGTCGGGGTGATGAGGAGGATTAGAGGTGAAATGTCGGGGTGATGGGAGGATTAGAGGTGAAATGTCGGGGTGATGGGGGAGGATTAGAGGTGAAATGTCGGGGTGATGGGAGGATTAGAGGTGAAATGTCGGGGTGATGGGGAGGATTAGAGGTGAAATGTCGGGGTGATGGGAAGGATTAGAGGTGAAATGTCGGGGTGATGGGAAGGATTAGAGGTGAAATGTCGGGGTGATGGGAAGGATTAGAGGTGAAATGTCGGGGTGATGAGGAGGATTAGAGGTGAAATGTCGGGGTGATGGGGAGGATTAGAGGTGAAATGTCGGGGTGATGGGGAGGATTAGAGGTGAAATGTCGGGGTGATGGGAGGATTAGAGGTGAAATGTCGGGGTGATGGGAAGGATTAGAGGTGAAATGTCGGGGTGATGGGGAGGATTAGAGGTGAAATGGGGTGATGGGAAGGATTAGAGGTGAAATGGGGTGATGGGGAGGATTAGAGGTGAAATGTCGGGGTGATGGGGAGGATTAGAGGTGAAATGTCGGGGTGATGAGGAGGATTAGAGGTGAAATGTCGGGGTGATGAGGAGGATTAGAGGTGAAATGTCGGGGTGATGGGGGAGGATTAGAGGTGAAATGTCGGGGTGATGGGGGGGATTAGAGGTGAAATGTCGGGGTGATGGGAAGGATTAGAGGTGAAATGTCGGGGTGATGGGAAGGATTAGAGGTGAAATGTCGGGGTGATGAGGAGGATTAGAGGTGAAATGTCGGGGTGATGAGGAGGATTAGAGGTGAAATGTCGGGGTGATGGGGAGGATTAGAGGTGAAATGTCGGGGTGATGGGGAGGATTAGAGGTGAAATGTCGGGGTGATGGGAAGGATTAGAGGTGAAATGTCGGGGTGATGGGGAGGATTAGAGGTGAAATGTCGGGGTGATGGGGAGGATTAGAGGTGAAATGTTGGGGTGATGGGGAGGATTAGAGGTGAAATGTCGGGGTGATGGGAAGGATTAGAGGTGAAATGTCGGGGTGATGAGGAGGATTAGAGGTGAAATGTCAGGGTGATGAGGAGGATTAGAGGTGAAATGTTGGGGTGATGGGGAGGATTAGAGGTGAAATGTCGGGGTGATGAGGATTAGAGGTGAAATGTCGGGGTGATGAGGAGGATTAGAGGTGAAATGTCGGGGTGATGGAAAGGATTTGGCGATAATCACTCCTACAAATGGTGAATAATCCGGCGTCATGCCCGGACGCGATCCCGGCTGCGTCTCCTTTAAGTGCGGAGTGACAATGACGGGGAATTAAGCGATTTGCTGCGGTAATTATGACACAAATCTCTCCATTTATCACCAATTAGAGGAGAAGAGAAAACGAGGTTTTTATTCCTCCCACACAGCGCTGATTGCTTGCACGTCACCTTCCCCGCGCCGCGCTCTGCATTGTGCCGCGTTCCTGACGCCAGCGCTCCCAGCCGACAAGTGTTCTGGCAAACGCCCAGCAGGTTCTCATCCGCCCACGGGCCGTCATTATCTCTCTGTATACAATATTATGGAATATGGGGGGGGGTGGAGGGGGACCCCACTGAGTGAGAGAACTTCTCAAACTTCTCTAACACCGAACAATGGAATTTACACAACGCCGGAAACTGCGAGCGCCAAATACAGAACTCAGCAATCATTATACACCGGGGGAGGGGGGGGAAAATCCGACAATTCTCTAGATGCATTCAACAAGTGAGAGAGTCCCAGGTGTCACAATCACTCATAGGGGTCCCCTGGGGGGGAAATCATTTATTGTATTCCCCTGGGGGTCACTTGGAGGAATGGCTCATTGTCATCCCAGGGGGTCACCTGGAGGAATGGCTCATTGTCTTTCTATGGGGGTCACCTGGAGGAATGGCTCATTGTCTTTCTATGGGGGTCACCTGGGAGGAATGGCTCATTGTCTTTCTACGCGGGTCACCTGGGAGGAATGGCTCATTGTCTTTCTACGGGGGTCACCTGGGTGGAATGGCTCATTGTCTTTCCAGGGGGTCACCTGGAGGAATGGCTCATTGTCTTCCCAGGGGGTCACTTGGAGGAATGGCTCATTGTCTTCCCAGGGGGTCACTTGGAGGAATGGCTCATTGTCTTCCCAGGGGGTCACTTGGAGGAATGGCTCATTGTCTTCCCAGGGGGTCACTTGGAGGAATGGCTCATTGTCTTCCTATGGGGGTTACCTGGAGGAATGGCTCATTGTCTTCCTATGGGGGTCACCTGGAGGAATGGCTCATTGTCTTCCTATGGGGGTCACCTGGAGGAATGGCTCATTGTCAGCCCCTGGGGGTCACCTGGAGGAATGGCTCATTGTCGTCCCCTGGGGGTCACCTGGAGGAATGGCTCATTGTCGTCCCCTGGGGGTCACCTGGAGGAATGGCTCATTGTCGTCCCCTGGGGGTCACCTGGAGGAATGGCTCATTGTCTTCCCAGGGGGTCACCTGGAGGAATGGCTCATTGTCTTCCCAGGGGGTCACTTGGAGGAATGGCTCATTGTCTTCCCAGGGGGTTACCTGGAGGAATGGCTCATTGTCTTCCCAGGGGGTCACTTGGAGGAATGGCTCATTGTCTTCCCAGGGGGTCACCTGCAGGAATGGCTCATTGTCTTCCCAGGGGGTCACCTGGAGGAATGGCTCATTGTCTTCCCAGGGGGTCACCTGCAGGAATGGCTCATTGTCTTCCCAGGGGGTCACCTGGGAGGAATGGCTCATTGTCTTCCCAGGGGGTCACCTGGAGGAATGGCTCATTGTCTTCCCAGGGGGTCACCTGGAGGAATGGTTCATTGTCTTTCTATGGGGGTCACCTGGGAGGAATGGCTCATTGTCTTCCCCTGGGGGTCACCTGGGAGGAATGGCTCATTGTCTTCCCAGGGGGTCACCTGGAGGAATGGCTCATTGTCTTCCCCTGGGGGTCACCTGGGAGGAATGGCTCATTGTCTTCCCAGGGGGTCACCTGGAGGAATGGCTCATTGTCTTTCTATGGGGGTCACCTGGGAGGAATGGCTCATTGTCTTCCCCAGGGGGTCACCTGGGAGGAATGGCTCATTGTCTTCCCCAGGAGGTCACCTGGGAGGAATGGCTCATTGTCTTTCTATGGGGGTCACCTGGGAGGAATGGCTCATTGTCTTTCTATGGGGGTCACCTGGGAGGAATGGCTCATTGTCTTTCTATGGGGGTCACCTGGGAGGAATGGCTCATTGTCTTTCTATGGGGGTCACCTGGGAGGAATGGCTCATTGTCTTTCTATGGGGGTCACCTGGGAGGAATGGCTCATTGTCTTCCCCTGGGGGTCACTTGGAGGAATGGCTCATTGTTGTCCCATGGGGGTCATCTGGAGGAATTGCTCACTGTCGGCCCCTGGGGGCCACTTGGGGGAATTACTCATTGTCATCCCCTAGGGGTAACTGGAGTAAAGGCCTATTGTTGGTCCCCAGGGGTCACTGGGAGAAAGAAAAAAAATGCTCATTGTGGGAATTACTCTTTGTGGGCTCCTGGGAGTCACTAGGGGGAATTGTTCACTGTCAGCCCCTGGGGGGGGGGTCACTGGGAGGGAGGATATTGGGCAATCTGTGGCTCCATAACAAAGAGGGGAGCAGCAAAGCACAATCACTACAACACAGGAACATCGACACACAATGAGAAGATCCATGTGATCCCTCACCTTTTAAAACAACCCATTCCATGTAAAACAGAAATGAGAGTTAAAACATTTGTATAAAAACATAAATACCTTTTTATGATCATTTTTGTGAAGTGATCACAATCTCTGTTCTCAGCTGCATAAGAGGCTTAGAGAGCTGGGGGAGGAGAAACAGCAGCACACTGATCTGATGGCTTTTTCAGCATAAGTCTTGGCCATTGAAGGATAGGCAGGCTGTTTCCCAGCACAGCCAGAAAACTGACCATGCTAGGAGGGGTGAGCTCTCATGCTTAGTGTGGTCAGTTAGAAATAGGAGTTACTGGCAGGATCACCGGGGATTTCACACACAGGAAGTAATACAAAGAGAACCGGATCCTCTATAAGACAATAGATGGTACGGCAGAGACAGATCAGGAATAGGAAATGTTGGGGGGATTGTATTCTATGACCAATCATTTGACATCTAACTCGTTATACGATCCCCCTCCCCCCAATCGTTTGCGGCAAATGTCTCAGAAATCGCGGCGACACCGAGAGGGCAAGACAAAACCTCCCAATGACCCGGTGCAGACCACTGCCAAATCCGCCACCTTCTTATCTGGAGTTATAATTAAACTCTGTGATGATTCTGAGAGAGTCCAGAGAGCGAAGCGCGCCGAGTACAAAGCTGACATCACAGAGGAAAAATGTCAGTCATGTGCGCAAGAAAACCGCGCCAACGCCACTCGCATTTACCGAATAGTACGGAACCCACCTATAAAACCGGGAATATGGAGATCACCAAAAAAACCTGGGGGGGGTTCAGTGTGGGGAGCTGGGGGATGGGCAGTGTGGGAATGAATGGATTTGGGGGTGCAGAGTGGGGGGGGGGGGTTCAGTGTGGGGAGCTGGGGGATGGGCAGTGTGGGAATGAATGGATTTGGGGGTGCAGAGTGGGGGGGGGGTTCAGTGTGGGGAGCTGGGGGATGGGCAGTGTGGGAATGTATGGATTTGGGGGTGCAGTGCAGAGTGGGGGGGGGTTCAGTGTGGGGAGCTGGGGGATGGGCAGTGTGGGAATGAATGGATTTGGGGGTGCAGTGCAGAGTGGGGGGGGTTCAGTGTGGGGAGCTGGGGGATGGGCAGTGAGGGAATGAACGGATTTAGAGGTGCAGAGTGGGGGGGTTCAGTGTGGGAATGAATGGATTTAGAGGTGCAGAGTGGGGGGGTTCAGTGTGGGGAGCTGGGGGATGGGCAGTGTGGGAATGTATGAATTTAGAGGTGCAGAGTGGGGGGGGGGGTTCAGTGTGGGAATGTATGGATTTGGGGGTGCAGTGCAGAGTGGGGGGGTTCGGTGTGGGGAGCTGGGGGATGGGCAGTGTGGGAATGAATGGATTTGGGGGTGCAGAGTGGGGGGGGGGTTCAGTGTGGGGGGCTGGGGGATGGGCAGTGTGGGAATGAATGGATTTGGGGGTGCAGAGTGGGGGGGGGGTTCAGTGTGGGGAGCTGGGGGATGGGCAGTGTGGGAATGAATGGATTTGGGGGTGCAGAGTGGGGGGGGGGGTTCAGTGTGGGGAGCTGGGGGATGGGCAGTGTGGGAATGAATGGATTTGGGGGTGCAGAGTGGGGGGGGGGGTTCAGTGTGGGGAGCTGGGGGATGGGCAGTGTGGGAATGTATGGATTTGGGGGTGCAGTGCAGAGTGGGGGGGGGGGGGGTTCAGTGTGGAGGGCTGGGGGATGGGCAGTGTGGGAATGAATGGATTTGGGGGTGCAGAGTGGGGGGGGGGGGGTTCAGTGTGGGGGGCTGGGGGATGGGCAGTGTGGGAATGAATGGATTTGGGGGTGCAGAGTGGGGGGGGGGTTCAGTGTGGGGAGCTGGGGGATGGGCAGTGTGGGAATGAATGGATTTGGGGGTGCAGAGTGGGGGGGTTCAGTGTGGGAATGAATGGATTTGGGGGTGCAGTGCAGAGTGGGGGGGTTCAGTGTGGGGAGCTGGGGGATGGGCAGTGTGGGAATGAACGGAATTAGAGGTGCAGAGTGGGGGGGTTCAGTGTGGGAATGAATGGATTTGGGGGTGCAGTGCAGAGTGGGGGGGTTCAGTGTGGGGAGCTGGGGGATGGGCAGTGTGGGAATGTATGGATTTGGGGGTGCAGAGTGGGGGGGGGGGTTCAGTGTGGGGAGCTGGGGGATGGGCAGTGTGGGAATGAATGGATTTGGGGGTGCAGAGTGGGGGGGGGGTTCAGTGTGGGGAGCTGGGGGATGGGCAGTGTGGGAATGAATGGATTTGGGGGTGCAGTGCAGAGTGGGGGGGTTCAGTGTGGGGAGCTGGGGGATGGGCAGTGAGGGAATGAACGGATTTAGAGGTGCAGAGTGGGGGGGTTCAGTGTGGGAATGAATGGATTTGGGGGTGCAGTGCAGAGTGGGGGGGTTCAGTGTGGGGAGCTGGGGGATGGACAGTGTGGGAATGTATGGATTTGGGGGTGCAGAGTGGGGGGGGGGGGTTCAGTGTGGGGAGCTGGGGGATGGGCAGTGTGGGAATGTATGAATTTAGAGGTGCAGAGTGGGGGGGGGGTTCAGTGTGGGAATGTATGGATTTGGGGGTGCAGTGCAGAGTGGGGGGGTTCGGTGTGGGGAGCTGGGGGATGGGCAGTGTGGGAATGAATGGATTTGGGGGTGCAGAGTGGGGGGGGGTTCAGTGTGGGGGGCTGGGGGATGGGCAGTGTGGGAATGAATGGATTTGGGGGTGCAGAGTGGGGGGGGGGTTCAGTGTGGGGAGCTGGGGGATGGGCAGTGTGGGAATGAATGGATTTGGGGGTGCAGAGTGGGGGGGGGGGTTCAGTGTGGGGAGCTGGGGGATGGGCAGTGTGGGAATGAATGGATTTGGGGGTGCAGAGTGGGGGGGGGGGGTTCAGTGTGGGGAGCTGGGGGATGGGCAGTGTGGGAATGTATGGATTTGGGGGTGCAGTGCAGAGTGGGGGGGGGGTTCAGTGTGGGGGGCTGGGGGATGGGCAGTGTGGGAATGAATGGATTTGGGGGTGCAGAGTGGGGGGGGGGGTTCAGTGTGGGGAGCTGGGGGATGGGCAGTGTGGGAATGAATGGATTTGGGGGTGCAGAGTGGGGGGGGGGTTCAGTGTGGGGAGCTGGGGGATGGGCAGTGTGGGAATGAATGGATTTGGGGGTGCAGAGTGGGGGGGGGGGTTCAGTGTGGGGGGCTGGGGGATGGGCAGTGTGGGAATGAATGGATTTGGGGGTGCAGAGTGGGGGGGGGGGGGTTCAGTGTGGGGAGCTGGGGGATGGGCAGTGTGGGAATGAATGGATTTGGGGGTGCAGAGTGGGGGGGGGGTTCAGTGTGGGGAGCTGGGGGATGGGCAGTGTGGGAATGTATGGATTTGGGGGTGCAGTGCAGAGTGGGGGGGGGTTCAGTGTGGGGAGCTGGGGGATGGGCAGTGAGGGAATGAACGGATTTAGAGGTGCAGAGTGGGGGGGTTCAGTGTGGGAATGAATGGATTTGGGGGTGCAGTGCAGAGTGGGGGGGTTCAGTGTGGGGAGCTGGGGGATGGGCAGTGTGGGAATGTATGGATTTGGGGGTGCAGAGTGGGGGGGGGGTTCAGTGTGGGGAGCTGGGGGATGGGCAGTGTGGGAATGTATGGATTTAGAGGTGCAGAGTGGGGGGGGGGTTCAGTGTGGGAATGTATGGATTTGGGGGTGCAGTGCAGAGTGGGGGGGTTCGGTGTGGGGAGCTGGGGGATGGGCAGTGTGGGAATGTATGGATTTGGGGGTGCAGTGCAGAGTGGGGGGGTTCAGTGCAGAGTGGGGGGGTTCAGTGTGGGGAGCTGGGGGATGGGCAGTGTGGGAATGTATGGATTTGGGGGTGCAGTGCAGAGTGGGGGGGGGGGGTTCAGTGTGGGAATGAATGGATTCGGCCTCTGATGAAGTATGGCCATCTAGGGGTTAAGGTTGGTATTACAGGTCCCCAGGGGGATAAAGAGAACCGGTCACAGGACTGAAGACGTATTAGGCGGAGTGCAGTCACCGGGAGGGACCGGCTCATCCAATAACATGCAAGAACTCGGGATTACTTGCCGGCATGGCAGGTGATCATGTCATCTGCAGTAGCAATGCATTGTGGGAACTGATGTCATTTCATTCACCTGCAGACTAATCAGTGACATCATCAGTGTCTGAGCACACGGCTGCCATGGCATTCAGTCACATGACCAAGAACGCTGATTATGGTAGTCAGGTACACGTATAATTCCCCCTCAACACACGATGTGTCTAATACTAATGATAAATTCCTCCATCTACAGCCGGCCATATACCATACAATCTGATTGTACAATCTGTGATGTCGGAATCCATGTCTATCCCATCCGGTATCGTCATTGCAGCCGTGGCAAAAAGGTTCGGGAATGACGCAAATATTAATTGTCAAAGTCTGCCGCCTCAGCGTTCATGATGGTAATTTGCATATAGTGCAGAATGTTATGAAGAGCGATCAGAGGAATGAAGTCGCTCTTTGCCATGAAATGGAACTTAATCCCCCAAAAATGCCATGTCCATTGTATTTGTAAAGAAGGCTTCAGGAAGGGCGCCCAAGAAAGTCCAGCAAGCGCCAGGAACGATTCAGCTGTTGGACTGGGGCACCACTAGTGCAGAGGGGGGGGGGGATGGGGGCATCACCAGTGCAGAAGGGGGGGGGGGGCACCACCAGTGCAGAGGGGGGGTGGGGGCACCACCAGTGCAGAGGGGGGGGGGGGATGGGGGCACCACCAGTGCAGAGGGGGGAGGTCGCTCACAATTTGCCATGAATAAAGAATGGTACAAAACCATCCTCTGAGAGGCAACTTCTCCCAACCATCCAAGAAGAGTTTGGTGAGGAACATGGTCTTCTCCACCATTGTTCAAAATACTAACCACAACATACAAAGCCATTCACAACTCTTCCCCGAGCTACATCATCAATCTTGTCTCCAAATATCACCCAAATCCTCCTCTCCGCTCTTCTCAAGACCTCCTACTCTAAAGCTCTCTCTCGTCTCCTCCTCCCATGCTCTTCTCCAGGATTTCTCCAGAGCCTCTCCCATCCTCTGGAACTCGCTACCTCCATCTATCCTGCTATCTTCTACTCTTCTACCTTTAGGCTATCAATGAAAACTCATCTCTTCAGGAAAGCCGATCACGTCTCCAACTAATCTCCTACCACTTCCACCAGCTCATCCCCCACAGTTACAACCTTTTGTACCACCTGCCCCACCATATTAGATAGTAAGCTCTTCTGAGAAGGGCCCTCTTAATCCCCCTGTATTTTATTGCATTGTCTCCCTTTTATATTGTAAAGTAATGTGTAAACTGTTGGCACTATATAAATCCTGTATAATAATAATAATGGAGCACCTGCCATAAGGCAAAAGTCCATAACTAAGTTGTTTGGGGAACAAAATATGGAAATTTTGGTCCATGGCCAGGAAACTCCCAAACTTGAATCCCCTTGAGAACTTGTGGTCAACCCTCAGGAGGGGACAAAAGACCCCACAAAATCTGATAAACTCCAAGCATTGATTATGGAAGGATGGGGGGCGGCCATCCATCGGGGTGTGACCCAGAAGTTGAGTGACATGTCGGGGGGATCGCAGAGGTCTGGAAGAAGAAGAAGGGTCACCGCTGTCTTTGCATCAACTTCATGTCATTGTCAATAGAAGCCTCTGACATTTATGGAATACTTGTAATTATACTTCAGTATCCCATAATAACATCTGACACAAAGATCTACAAACACCGAGGCGGCAGACTGATACAAATATGAATTGTCACGTTCTCAAAACTTTTGGTCACAGTTGTACAGAGTCTGGAGGGGATTGTACAATCTGATTGGAAGGTTTGTAGCCAAATGTAGATGGAGGTGTTGGATAGAATCACATACATTGTCCGGTTCAGGGGTGGAAGCAGACGGGTCGCGGGGTCAGTAGAGGCATCAGTCCGGGTCTGGATGTCCGGAGGAAATCTTCTTATACCCGGGCCGGCCACACACACAGCTGCAGCGCAATCCCATTGTGGTTGGAGAAGGTGAGGGTCCGGGATGGGCGGGGGTCTGCAGAATACGGCCCCCTCTCCTCTGGGGTCCCCCCTCTTCAGTTATGGCCGGAGACGGTGAGGGTGCAGGGGTCTGCAGAATACGGCTCCCTCCGGGGTCCCCTCTTAAGTTATGGTTGGAGAAGGTGAGGGTCCGGGGTGGGCGGGGGTCTGCAGAATACGGCTCCCTCTCCTCTGGGGTCGGCTCTTCAGTTATGGTTGGAGACGGTGAGGGTCCGGGTGGGCGGGGGTCTGCAGAATACGGCTCCCTCCGGGGTCCCTTCTTCAGTTCTGGTTGGATACGGTGCGGTTTCGGATCGGTCAGGTCTCTGCAGGACGTGGATGGAATGCGGCTCCCACCGGGGTCGGCTCCACCATTGTGCTTTGTGCGGATTGTTTTCTGCAGTGTGAAGGAGTCTCCATTAGCATAGCTGACAATACCGACATTATACCGAGGATTCCGGACTGTCACCGAACTCCCAAGTCTGCCACCAGATGGCGCTGTACATCACTACGGGACACAGACTCCACCCTTATCTCTAACCATTGTACTGATAATGCTGAGTAAATAGCAGTGGAAAGTTGCGCATTTGGTGGCCTGCAATTCCCATCTCTCAGTCAGACCTCTGATGGGGGTCGGGGGCTCCATATGCTGCCGATATTTAATAGCAGACCCCAGACACTGACTGACGCAGCTTTGATGAGTGACCTGCTGCAGGTCCAGCCGCTCTTCACTGCTGCCGATCAATGTGACTTTAGTTCTCAGCCAATCAGATGTTCCTGGCAATTCTATGTCACATGAGAAACTTCTCCAGCAATCGTCACCAATACCCCAATACCAACAGATCCCCCCCCCCGACAATCACCAAAACCTGGAAAGAGGAGAAACCAGAGAACAAAAAAAACATCATCCAATCAAAAGGTCTCATTTCTCCACTTACAACCAATCAGAATCCAATCTGCTGAGGCGATGTGATGATCAATAAGTGATCACCTGACAGATCTCCCTCTCCTCCTCCCCTCTGACCTCTCCTCCTCACCTCCCCACCTCTGACCTCTCCACCTCTGACCTCTCCTCCTCCCCTCACCACCTCTGACCTCTCCTCCTCCCCTCACCACCTCTGACCTCTCCACCTCTGACCTCTCCTCCTCCCCTCACCACCTCTGACCTCTCCACCTCTGACCTCTCCTCCTCCCCTCACCACCTCTGACCTCTCCACCTCTGACCTCTCCTCCTCACCTCCCCACCTCTGACCTCTCCACCTCTGACCTCTCCTCCTCCCCTCACCACCTCTGACCTCTCCACCTCTGACCTCTCCTCCTCACCTCCCCACCTCTGACCTCTCCAGCTTTGACCTCTCCTCCTCCCCTCACCACCTCTGACCTCTCCACCTCTGACCTCTCCTCCTCACCTCCCCACCTCTGACCTCTCCACCTCTGACCTCTCCTCCTCCCCTCACCACCTCTGACCTCTCCACCTCTGACCTCTCCTCCTCCCCTCACCACCTCTGACCTCTCCTCCTCCCCTCACCACCTCTGACCTCTCCACCTCTGACCTCTCCTCCTCCCCTCACCACCTCTGACCTCTCCACCTCTGACCTCTCCTCCTCCCCTCACCACCTCTGACCTCTCCACCTCTGACCTCTCCTCCTCACCTCCCCACCTCTGACCTCTCCAGCTTTGACCTCTCCTCCTCCCCTCACCACCTCTGACCTCTCCTCCTCCCCTCACCACCTCTGACCTCTCCTCCTCACCTCCCCACCTCTGACCTCTCCACCTCTGACCTCTCCTCCTCCCCTCACCACCTCTGACCTCTCCACCTCTGACCTCTCCTCCTCACCTCCGACCTCTCCTCACCACCTATGACCTATCCTCATCTCTACCGCTGACCCCTCCTCTCCACATTTGACCTCTCCTCCTCCCCTCTGACCGATAACTCGGTGTCTCCAGTATTCCGGCCGCACTCTGAACTGCTGGAAATCCTATTCACATGGAAGCTGACAGAACCTGAAGAATCGGCAGCCGCTGTCTCCCCGAACCGCCTCCTGACCACCGAGACATTTCCTCCGAGCACCAACTGTCACTTTATGTCAGCCGTGACCAATCAGGAGAGACAGAACCGCGCAATTCTCTGATTGGGGAAATCACAGAGCTGACACATCATCACCCTCCATACTACCTACCTGCAGCAGTGTAGATCCAGAAGAAGCAGAAAACAGGGAGCCGACAGACTGCACCCGCTACAATGTTTATAAACAATGTTACTTTGTATCTCTCTCTCCTGTCTGATCAATGTTTATAAACAATGTTACTTTGTATCTCTATCTCCTGTCTGATCAATGTTTATAAACAATGTTACTTTGTATCTCTCCATCTCCCGTCTGATCAATGTTTATAAACAATGTTACTTTGTATCTCTCTATCTCCCATCTGATCAATGTTTATAAACAATGCTACTTTGTATCTCTATCTCCTGTCTGATCAATGTTTATAAACAATGTTACTTTGTATCTCTCCATCTCCCGTCTGATCAATGTTTATAAACAATGTTACTTTGTATCTCTCTATCTCCCGTCTAAACAATGTTTATAAACAATGCTACTTTGTATCTCTCTCTCCTGTCTGATCAATGTTTATAAACAATGTTACTTTGTATCTCTCTCTGTCTGATCAATGTCTATAAACAATGTTACTTTGTATCTCTCTCTGTCTGATCAATGTTTATAAACAATGTTACTTTGTATCTCTCTCTGTCTGATCAATGTTTATAAACAATGTTACTTTGTATCTCTCTGTCTCCTGTCTGATCAATGTTTATAAACAATGTTACTTTGTATCTCTCTGTCTCCTGTCTGATCAATGTTTATAAACAATGTTACTTTGTATCTCTCTATCTCACGTCTGATCAATGTTTATAAACAATGTTACTTTGTATCTCTCGATCTCCCGTCTGATCAATGTTTATAAACAATGTTACTTTGTTCCTCACAGCTCTGTCAGAGGAAATCCTGGTCACCACATTACGATAACCTCCATGGTGAGCAGATTTTCTGATTACCCCGGTTAGGGCCCATTCAGAAGGAGGGGGATATAATAAGACAAGAATGACCCGGGCAGTAAATGAAGCCGCCCCGGGAGATTTAATACACAGTCCTCCCAGACAGACACTCCCTGGACTCGGCCTGGATGGGAGAAGTCGGAATACCCCTTTAAGTTGAAGTCCATGAGATGTGGTGGGGTGGAGGAGCCTCGTACCTCTGTGCCCCATTGTGGAATATAACGATTTCTGCATGGATGGGGGGGGGGCAGGTCCGTGTATTATCTGCTCCTCATATCTCACACAGATCTGGGGTGGATGACAGTGACCCCCCAGAGAAGACGATCCCCATCAGATCATCTGTAGATCGATATTCCCGGGAGAACGACTCTCATCCTATTCCAGGGAAAGTCAGGCTGTAATAATGTCACAGAGGTGAGGCGCCACCTGCTGGGGATCCACTGCAACTACAACTTCTGCAGTCCCTTCAGTCCTTTCATATCCCCGGCTGTCATCAGACACCACCTATAGGACGAGTTCACCGTAACCCATAGCAACCACCCCACCGGGGGCTACTGACTGCTGTCAGTTATCACTCTGCATTGTCATCATTACAGGAAATCCCAATTTATAAACATGACGTTCTCACTGAGATATAAACGATCAATAATGTCTGAGGAGGCTCCGCCCTCCCACCGATGGTCTGCGGAGGAGGAACCATTATCCTACATATAGCACCAACATAGGCCGGAGCGCAGCTAATAAAATACAGATACAAGTTATCCTACATATAGCACCAACATAGGCCGGAGCGCAGCTAATAAAATACAGATACAAGTTATCCTACATATAGCACCAACATAGGCCGGAGCGCAGCTAATAAAATACAGATACAAGTTATCCTACATATAGCACCAACATAGGCCGGAGCGCAGTATTCTCTCATTTAATACAGATACATATTATCCTACATATAGCACCAACATAGGCCGGAGTGCAGCATTCTCTCATATACCATGACCCTACCTGCCTAAAGTTTGCATGTTCTCCCTGTGCCTGCGTGGGTTTCCTCCCACACTACAAAAACATGCTGGTAGGTTAATTGGATCCTCTCTAAATTGTCCCTAGGATGTATGAATGTGAGTTAGGGACCTTAGATTGTAAGCTCCTTGAGGGTAGGGACTGATGTGAATGTACAATGTATATGTAAAGCGCTGCGTAAATTGACGGCACTATATAAGTATATAAGTATAAATAAAGATAAATTTAATACAGATACATATTATCCTACATATAGCACAAACATAGGCCAGAGCGCAGTATTCTCTCATATAATACAGATACAGGTTATCCATGTAGCACATATCAATGTGACATTTAACAAGTGCATATAAAACGCCCCGGAAGCTGCGAATCGGGAAGCGTCCAATCAGAGCCCGGAAACCTTAATCAGGTTCTTCCTCCCTATTGGATGATACGATTTCTCATTAACTAGTGATGATTGCTCCAGTGTGATGTAGATGGCCTCTTTAGCACCTCTTGTGAACCTAATGACCCCGGTCTAGAATGTGACCTCCCTGTCCTCGGAGGAATGTCCCTTTTCCATAATGTGTAGAAAGACTGCCAAGTCCTGACCTGTAGAATTTGTCCTCATATGTTGGATCATGCATATGTTGAGAGGTCTCTGCATTTCTGGAGAGGTCTCTGCATTTCTGGAGAGGTCTCTGCATTTCTGGAGAGGTCTCTGCATTTCTGGAGAGGTCTCTGCATTTCTGGAGAGGTCTCTGCATTTCTGGAGAGGTCTCTGCATTTCTGGAGAGGTCTCTGCATTTCTGGAGAGGTCTCTGCATTTCTGGAGAGGTCTCTGCATTTCTGGAGAGGTCTCTGCATTTCTGGAGAGGTCTCTGCATTTCTGGAGAGGTCTCTGCATTTCTGGAGAGGTCTCTGCATTTCTGGAGAGGTCTCTGCATTTCTGGAGAGGTCTCTGCATTTCTGGAGAGGTCTCTGCATTTCTGGAGAGGTCTCTGCATTTCTGGAGAGGTCTCTGCATTTCTGGAGAGGTCTCTGCATTTCTGGAGAGGTCTCTGCATTTCTGGAGAGGTCTCTGCATTTCTGGAGAGGTCTCTGCATTTCTGGAGAGGTCTCTGCATTTCTGGAGAGGTCTCTGCATTTCTGGAGAGGTCTCTGCATTTCTGGAGAGGTCTCTGCATTTCTGGAGAGGTCTCTGCATTTCTGGAGAGGTCTCTGCATTTCTGGAGAGGTCTCTGCATTTCTGGAGAGGTCTCTGCATTTCTGGAGAGGTCTCTGCATTTCTGGAGAGGTCTCTGCATTTCTGGAGAGGTCTCTGCATTTCTGGAGAGGTCTCTGCATTTCTGGAGAGGTCTCTGCATTTCTGGAGAGGTCTCTGCATTTCTGGAGAGGTCTCTGCATTTCTGGAGAGGTCTCTGCATTTCTGGAGAGGTCTCTGCATTTCTGGAGAGGTCTCTGCATTTCTGGAGAGGTCTCTGCATTTCTGGAGAGGTCTCTGCATTTCTGGAGAGGTCTCTGCATTTCTGGAGAGGTCTCTGCATTTCTGGAGAGGTCTCTGCATTTCTGGAGAGGTCTCCGCATTTCTGGAGAGGTCTCCGCATTTCTGGAGAGGTCTCCGCATTTCTGGAGAGGTCTCCGCATTTCTGGAGAGGTCTCCGCATTTCTGGAGAGGTCTCCGCATTTCTGGAGAGGTGCCCTCATCTCTCCAATCTTCAGGTCCTCTCTTCATTCCCCTGCACTGTATGTACGGAGTCACTTCCCTGGTTTTTCTAGATGAATCTATCACTGTAGAGCAGAAATCTCCAAACTACGGCCCTCCAGCTGTTGCGGAACTACACGTGCCATGAGGCATTGTAAAACTCTGACATGCACAGACATGACTAGGAATGATGGGAATTGTAGTTCCTGAACAACTGGAGGGCCGTAGTTTGGAGACCCCCGCTATAGAGGATCTAAAACAGCATCATTCCAGAACAAGTCTGGATGAAGGACTTCTACTAGATGGACTGCGACTCACGATAGACCGCAAACGGGACCCACGATAGACCGCAAACGGGACCCACGAGAACCTCCACAGAGGTGGAACATAGAGTCCAGTTCTCCAACTCTAAGAACACGATGCAAAGTTCTGGAAAGGTCAGAAACCTGAGAACGATATCCAAAGAGCGGGCACTGGGCAGGTGATACAAGGGGCAAGTGATGGGAGGGTGATACGAGGAGCGGGCGATGGAATTATGGAATCTATCTGCTGCTATAACCCCGGTATTCTACGTCAAAGTACCAACGTACAGCTACGGCGGTTTGCGGTAAGTGGCTAAACAGGTAAACGGTCTGCCATGGATTCTATGCTGGTCATACACTATGCAAAAAATCGTTTGAACCCATTTTTCCAAAAACGAACATTTAGCCGTGAGAGCAAACGATAGTGCCATCATGTAATGACCGATAAATTGTTGAATGGACATAAATGAATCAATTTTTTGTTAGTTTTTTCACATATACCTACTGCAAACAGTTCGAACGAGAAACATATTAACCTTTCAATTTATTGTTCATTTGGCAGAAAATTTCCAAACTCGTCCTTCGTTTTTTTTTGGCTCAAAAACGTTGCCCAACCGATTACCAATTTTTGCCTATTAACCAGCCAAAAAACAAACAAACTGTCTAAATGACTGAATGTCGGACAATTTTTCGTATAGTATTTGGCCAGCATAAGTGTGGTATTTGCATTTGGAATTTATTGCTATGAACCGACATCAAGCGTTCAAAGTACCTGTCCATCCATGCAAGTGAAACAGGCCATTGTAAAGCTTCAAAAACCAAGCAAATCCATCAGAGAGATAGCAGCAACAACAAGGAGGTGGAGACAAGTGAAGGACCCTCTCCAGGAGGTGGAGACAAGTGAAGGACCCTCTCCAGGAGGTGGAGACAAGTGAAGGACCCTCTCCAGGAGGTGGAGACAAGTGAAGGACCCTCTCCAGGAGGTGGAGACAAGTGAAGGACCCTCTCCAGGAGGTGGAGACAAGTGAAGGACCCTCTCCAGGAGGTGGAGACAAGTGAAGGACCCTCTCCAGGAGGTGGAGACAAGTGAAGGACCCTCTCCAGGAGGTGGAGACAAGTGAAGGACCTTCTCCAGGAGGTGGAGACAAGTGAAGGACCCTCTCCAGGAGGTGGAGACAAGTGAAGGACCCTCTCCAGGAGGTGGAGACAAGTGAAGGACCCTCTCCAGGAGGTGGAGACAAGTGGAGGAACCTCTCCAGGAGGTGGAGGCAAGTGAAGGACCCTCTCCAGGAGGCAGAGACAAGTGAAGGACCCTCTCCAGGAGGCGGAGACAAGTGGAGGACCCTCTCCAGGAGGCGGAGACAAGTGGAGGACCCTCTCCAGGAGGCGGAGACAAGTGGAGGACCCTCTCCAGGAGGCGGAGACAAGTGGAGGACCCTCTCCAGGAGGCGGAGACAAGTGGAGGACCCTCTCCAGGAGGCGGAGACAAGTGGAGGACCCTCTCCAGGAGGCGGAGACAAGTGGAGGACCCTCTCCAGGAGGCGGAGACAAGTGGAGGACCCTCTCCAGGAGGCGGAGACAAGTGGAGGACCCTCTCCAGGAGGCGGAGACAAGTGGAGGACCCTCTCCAGGAGGCGGAGACAAGTGGAGGACCCTCTCCAGGAGGCGGAGACAAGTGGAGGACCCTCTCCAGGAGGCGGAGACAAGTGGAGGACCCTCTCCAGGGGGTGGAGACAAGTGGAGGACCCTCTCCAGGAGGTGGAGACAAGTGGAGGACCCTCTCCAGGAGGTGGAGACAAGTGGAGGACCCTCTCCAGGAGGTGGAGACAAGTGGAGGACCCTCTCCAGGAGGTGGAGACAAGTGGAGGACCCTCTCCAGGAGGTGGAGACAAGTGGAGGACCCTCTCCAGGAGGTGGAGACAAGTGGAGGACTCTCTCCAGGAGGTGGAGACAAGTGGAGGACCCTCTCCAGGAGGTGGAGACAAGTGGAGGACCCTCTCCAGGAGGTGGAGACAAGTGGAGGACCCTCTCCAGGAGGTGGAGACAAGTGGAGGACCCTCTCCAGGAGGTGGACACAAGTGAAGGACACTCCCCAGGAGGTGGACACAAGTGAAGGACACTCCCCAGGGAGGTGGACACAAGTGAAGGACACTCCCTAGGGAGGTGGACACAAGTGAAGGACACTCCCTAGGGAGGTGGACACAAGTGAAGGACACTCCCCAGGAGGTGGACACAAGTGAAGGCCACTCCCCAGGAGGTGGACACAAGTGAAGGCGTATCATTGTCAGTCTAAAATCAAGAGAAGACTTTACAAGAGCAAATACAGAGGGTTCACCACAAGGTGCAAAGCATTCATAAGCCTGAAGAATAGAAAAGCAAGATTAAACTTTGCTAAAAAACATCTAAAAAACCAAGAGTAGTTTTGGAAAAGTTATTCTTTGGACGTATTTAATGAAGATTAAGCTGTAGCAGAATAACCGAAAGAAAAAAAAAGTGTGGAGAAGGCTTGGGACAGCTCACGATTCAAAGCACACAACGTCATCTGTGGTTACGTGGTGGAGCTTGCAGTGTGGTGGCATGGGCATGCATGGCTTCCAGTGGCACTGAGTCCCTAAATCATCACTGACTGTGGAAGATTTTGCATTTTAGTTGGAAATCGCGGTCCCAGAGTCTGGAGGAGTGGAGAGGCACAGAATCCAATGTTCCATGAGGTCCAATGTGAAGTTTCCACAGTCAGTGATGATTTGGGGAGTCGTGTCATCTGCTGGTGTTGGTCCTCCTGTGTTTTATCAAATCCAAAGTCAGCGCAGCCCTCTACCAGGAGATTCCATAACTCTTCAGGCTTCCCTCTGCTGACCAGATTTATGGAGATGCTGATTTCATTTTCCACCAGGTCTTGGCCCCTCCCACACTGCCAAATCTACCAATACCTGGTCACATGACCATGGGATCACTGTGCTTGATTGGCCATTAAACCTGCCTGACCTAAATCCCATAGAGAATCTGTGGAGGAAGATGAGAGACACCAAACCCAACAATGCAGACGAGGTGAAGACCGATATCAAAGGAACCTGACCTTCCATCACACCTCAGCAGTGCCCCAGACTGATCTCCTCCATGCCACGCCGTATTGATGCCGGAATTCACGCCAAAGGATCCCCGACCAAGTATTGGGTGTATCCTACACTGTACATGGACAGACTTCTCACCAACACAACATTTCGGGATTACAAAATACTTTTTTTTTATTGATCTTCTGTAATATTCAAACTTTCTGAGACACAGAATTTTGGGGTGTCACTCGCTGGAAGCCAAAATCATCAAAATTAGAAGAAAGAAATGCCTGAAATCTATCACTCTGTGTGTAATATATATATCTATATCTATCTCTCTATCTATCTATATATATTACATATACACCCCACCCCCCTATATACAAACCATTCCCCCACTATATATATATATATATATATATATATATATATATAAATAACTCTGTGTGTAACACACATACATATATATATATATATATATATATATATATATATATATATATATATATATCTCTCTATATCTATATACACACATACACCCCACCTCTATAACACATCTATATAAGAGTTTCACTTTTTGAATTGAAATACCGAAATAAATAACTTTTTGATATTCTAATGTTATGAGATGCCCCTGTGTGTATATACTGTATATATATATATATATATATATATATATATATATATATATATATATATATATATATATATATATATATATATATATATATATATATATATATATATATATATATATATATATATATATATATATATATATATATATATATATATCTCTTCTGTGATTCTCGGATCGGATATTTCGGATATTTGTATTGATCTCTCCATAGAGATATTTAAGAAGAAATTGTCTTTTTTTTTAAACTTTAAATAATAACTAAATTAAGCACCAAACTGAGTTTTTTTTATCCAATCAAAACAATAAAATTGCCCAACTAATCGATGATGAAAATATTCGTTAGTTGCAGCTCTAATTATCTATATGAGATCTGTACAGGGGGGGGGGTCACTGCAGAGCATTCCCACCTCTCCAACTAGAATGTCAGAAATGTCATCTTCACAGCTTTATAAATCCCCCCCCATAGCTGATATTGGGGGGCATTTGTGGGGGGTGGGGAGCAATGACACGCAAAGCTGACAATCTATAGAGATCGGGGAACAGAGGTGTCATTGTGTGAGCGGGGGCTGGGAATGAGGACTCGCTGTCATCACTCTGGAATGTGGGGAGGGGCTCAGCGCTGAATAGACCCCCCCCACACTGGAGGTCCGCTCCGCTACACAACAATATGGGCTGAATGGACTGCCGCAGAGCATTACACCCTCTCCAACTAGATCACCCCGCAGAGCATTACACCCCCACCTCTCCAACTAGATCACCCCGCAGAGCATTACACCTCCACCTCTCCAACTAGATCACCCCGCAGAGCATTACACCCCCACCTCTCCAACTAGATCACCCCGCAGAGCATTACACCTCCACCTCTCCAACTAGATCACCCCGCAGAGCATTACACCTCCACCTCTCCAACTAGATCACCCCGCAGAGCATTACACCTCCACCTCTCCAACTAGATCCCCCCGCAGAGCATTACACCCTCTCCAACTAGATCACCCCGCAGAGCATTACACCTCCACCTCTCCAACTAGATCACCCCGCAGAGCATTACACCCTCTCCAACTAGATCACCCCGCAGAGCATTACACCTCCACCTCTCCAACTAGATCACCCCGCAGAGCATTACACCCCCACCTCTCCAACTAGATCACCCCGCAGAGCATTACACCTCCACCTCTCCAACTAGATCCCCCCACAGAGCATTACACCTCCACCTCTCCAACTAGATCACCCCGCAGAGCATTACACCTCCACCTCTCCAACTAGATCCCCCCGCAGAGCATTACACCCCCACCTCTCCAACTAGATCACCCCGCAGAGCATTACACCTCCACCTCTCCAACTAGATCACCCCACAGAGCATTACACCTCCACCTCTCCAACTAGATCACCCCGCAGAGCATTACACCCCCACCTCTCCAACTAGATCACCCCGCAGAGCATTACACCCCCACCTCTCCAACTAGATCACCCCGCAGAGCATTACACCCCCACCTCTCCAACTAGATCACCCCACAGAGCATTACACCCCCACCTCTCCAACTAGATCACCCCGCAGAGCATTACACCCCCACCTCTCCAACTAGATCCCCCTGCAGAGCATTACACCTCCACCTCTCCAACTAGATCCCCCCACAGAGCATTACACCCCCACCTCTCCAACTAGATCACCCCGCAGAGCATTACACCTCCACCTCTCCAACTAGATCACCCCGCAGAGCATTACACCTCCACCTCTCCAACTAGATCACCCCGCAGAGCATTACACCTCCACCTCTCCAACTAGATCACCCCGCAGAGCATTACACCTCCACCTCTCCAACTAGATCACCCCGCAGAGCATTACACCTCCACCTCTCCAACTAGATCACCCCGCAGAGCATTACACCTCCACCTCTCCAACTAGATCACCCCGCAGAGCATTACACCTCCACCTCTCCAACTGGATCACCCCGCAGAGCATTACACCTCCACCTCTCCAACTAGATCCCCCTGCAGAGCATTACACCTCCACCTCTCCAACTAGATCACCCCGCAGAGCATTACACCTCCACCTCTCCAACTAGATCACCCCGCAGAGCATTACACCTCCACCTCTCCAACTAGATCACCCCGCAGAGCATTACACCTCCACCTCTCCAACTAGATCACCCCGCAGAGCATTACACCTCCACCTCTCCAACTAGATCACCCCGCAGAGCATTACACCTCCACCTCTCCAACTAGATCACCCCGCAGAGCATTACACCCTCTCCAACTAGATCACCCCGCAGAGCATTACACCCTCTCCAACTAGATCACCCCGCAGAGCATTACACCCTCTCCAACTAGATCACCCCGCAGAGCATTACACCTCCACCTCTCCAACTAGATCACCCCGCAGAGCATTACACCCCCACCTCTCCAACTAGATCACCCCGCAGAGCATTACACCCCCACCTCTCCAACTAGATCACCCCGCAGAGCATTACACCTCCACCTCTCCAACTAGATCACCCCACAGAGCATTACACCCTCTCCAACTAGATCACCCCGCAGAGCATTACACCCCCACCTCTCCAACTAGATCACCCCACAGAGCATTACACCCTCTCCAACTAGATCCCCCTGCAGAGCATTACACCTCCACCTCTCCAACTAGATCACCCCGCAGAGCATTACACCCCCACCTCTCCAACTAGATCACCCCGCAGAGCATTACAGCCCCACCTCTCCAACTAGATCCCCCTGCAGAGCATTACACCTCCACCTCTCCAACTAGATCCCCCCACAGAGCATTACACCCTCTCCAACTAGATCACCCCGCAGAGCATTACACCGTCTCCAACTAGATCACCCCGCAGAGCATTACACCCTCTCCAACTAGATCACCCCGCAGAGCATTACACCCTCTCCAACTAGATCACCCCGCAGAGCATTACACCTCCACCTCTCCAACTAGATCACCCCGCAGAGCATTACACCCCCACCTCTCCAACTAGATCACCCCGCAGAGCATTACACCTCCACCTCTCCAACTAGATCACCCCACAGAGCATTACACCCCCACCTCTCCAACTAGATCCCCCTGCAGAGCATTACACCTCCACCTCTCCAACTAGATCACCCCGCAGAGCATTACACCCCCACCTCTCCAACTAGATCACCCCGCAGAGCATTACACCTCCACCTCTCCAACTAGATCACCCCACAGAGCATTACACCTCCACCTCTCCAACTAGATCCCCCTGCAGAGCATTACACCTCCACCTCTCCAACTAGATCCCCCCACAGAGCATTACACCCCCACCTCTCCAACTAGATCCCCCCACAGAGCATTACACCTCCACCTCTCCAACTAGATCACCCCGCAGAGCATTACACCCCCACCTCTCCAACTAGATCACCCCGCAGAGCATTACACCTCCACCTCTCCAACTAGATCACCCCACAGAGCATTACACCCCCACCTCTCCAACTAGATCCCCCCGCAGAGCATTACACCTCCACCTCTCCAACTAGATCACCCCGCAGAGCATTACACCCCCACCTCTCCAACTAGATCCCCCCACAGAGCATTACACCTCCACCTCTCCAACTAGATCACCCCGCAGAGCATTACACCCCCACTTCTCCAACTAGATCACCCCGCAGAGCATTACACCTCCACCTCTCCAACTAGATCACCCCACAGAGCATTACACCTCCACCTCTCCAACTAGATCACCCCACAGAGCATTACACCCCCACCTCTCCAACTAGATCACCCCGCAGAGCATTACACCCCCACCTCTCCAACTAGATCACCCCGCAGAGCATTACACCCCCACCTCTCCAACTAGATCACCTCGCAGAGCATTACACCCCCACCTCTCCAACTAGATCCCCCCACAGAGCATTACACCCCCACCTCTCCAACTAGATCACCCCGCAGAGCATTACACCCCCACCTCTCCAACTAGATCCCCCCACAGAGCATTACACCCCCACCTCTCCAACTAGATCACCCCGCAGAGCATTACACCCCCACCTCTCCAACTAGATCCCCCCACAGAGCATTACACCCCCACCTCTCCAACTAGATCACCCCGCAGAGCATTACACCCCCACCTCTCCAACTAGATCACCTCGCAGAGCATTACACCTCCACCTCTCCAACTAGATCACCCCGCAGAGCATTACACCTCCACCTCTCCAACTGGATCACCCCGCAGAGCATTACACCCCCACCTCTCCAACTAGATCACCCCGCAGAGCATTACACCTCCACCTCTCCAACTAGATCACCCCGCAGAGCATTACACCTCCACCTCTCCAACTAGATCACCCCGCAGAGCATTACACCTCCACCTCTCCAACTGGATCACCCCGCAGAGCATTACACCTCCACCTCTCCAACTAGATCACCCCGCAGAGCATTACACCCCCACCTCTCCAACTAGATCACCCCGCAGAGCATTACACCCCCACCTCTCCAACTGGATCACCCCGCAGAGCATTACACCTTCACCTCTCCAACTAGATCACCCCGCAGAGCATTACACCTCCACCTCTCCAACTAGATCACCCCGCAGAGCATTACACCTCCACCTCTCCAACTAGATCACCCCGCAGAGCATTACACCTCCACCTCTCCAACTGGATCACCCCGCAGAGCATTACACCTTCACCTCTCCAACTAGATCACCCCGCAGAGCATTACACCTCCACCTCTCCAACTAGATCACCCCGCAGAGCATTACACCTCCACCTCTCCAACTAGATCACCGCAGAGCATTACACCCTCTCCAACTAGATCACCCCGCAGAGCATTACACCCCCACCTCTCCAACTAGATCACCCCGTTCATCCAAACAGAGAAACTTCTAACTGGGAAAGTTGTACAGATTGTATGGTGTGTGTGAGACCCGGAGGATGATGTTCCGGTGATGGAGATCCGGATACAAAGGTTCAGGTGATACAAAGTAACAGAAGTAGATGTGGGGGGGGGGGGGGGGAGCAGAAATAATGTGGAAATACTTTACGTTTCCTTCTCTATGGTCAGCCACTTTTTGGAGATTCTGGTTGTTCAGGGAGAACCTCACACACCACACGATTGGTACAATGATGGTCACACAGATCGTACATCTCATCCACGAGATGATGGTATTTTCCTCCTGGTTGACGTCATCACGTTGTGCAATTTCAGATCATGGCGGACGTTCTTTCCCTTGTTTACATCATTTTATACATTGATTTAAGATTATTATTTTCTATAGTTTGCTGACATCTAGTGGAAGTTTAGGGACACTACAACCCGTTTATTATGTCATTTTGGTATCCTCCTCCTTCCTTCCCTCCTATTTAATGCTAGTTAGTCTCAGACAATTCCCGTTTCTTCCATGTTCCCTCAGTAGTGTAAAGCAGCCCATAGATGATGATTTGATGTTGGTGGAGGGAAAAAAAAAAATCGTTCGATTCCCCCCATTATCACATGTCAGTGTTGGAGGAATTCCCCCCACTTATCCGTCGTGTTCAGATTACTAGAGCTGCCGGCAGTAATCACACGTAAATCCGACTGGCTGGTTATACACCCAAGATGACCAATGGATTGATTTGGGTACAATCGGCCTTCCCATAGATGGATCGAATCTCGGCCGGTCCCTGCTGAACTGGCCAAATTGTAATCCACGAATGGCCGGATTTAGTTATTCACAATAAAAGTGTAAAGTCATCATCTTCTCACACTTCTAAATACCGGAAAAAAACTTCCTCTGAAGTAAAATTGTGTTGGATTCAACTTCTGTATCTTATTGAAGAGTGAAGCTCTTGGGAGCCAATCAGCTTCCAGCTTTTATTGTCAAAGCTTAACTGAACAAGCTGAAGTTAGAAGCTGATTGGCTGCCATGCGGAGCTGCACCAGAGTTAGTACATCTCCCCCACTGGCTCTATAGAGGTAAGTAAAGGAGGTAAGTGACGGCATAAAGCGGGTATTTCTGGATCTGCCCCGGGTGGGCGGAGTCTAGAAGTCACATGGTTTCACTCTGTCGCTGTTTTTTTGCTTTGATTTATAAAACTCGGGAAATCGAGAATCTTCGATCTCCTCCAATACACTGGCTCCGGATCTTCCTCGCTCTCGGCTCTCCATGGGGGCCGGAAGGGGGGCCAGTACATCTGGAATAGAAGACTCATCGCTGAGAACCTCCTCGCAGGTTTACAATCGTTATTTACGGCTTCCTATATAAAGTCCAGGTTTTATCCGGCATGTTCCGGCGTCTGCTCGCCGGTGATAAGGCGTCCATTGAACGGACGGAGTCGTAATTCTTTCTCTGAAGAATAACTCGCGCTTTGTGCCGGCGGCGGTCACTGCGTCCCGTTATCAGCGGACATTCGTCACGGAGAGACAGTTACCATCTGGATAACGGGTGATGGCACACAGATACCGCCAATCCTGGACAAAGCCGCTCAACGCGTTTCACCTGGAAAACCCGCAATGGCAGCAGAGAAGCGAGAACCATTTGTAGGTGTGTATGGGGCAAGATCAGGGGGGGAGGGGGTCACCGCAATCATATTGGGGTGGCGGGTGTAGTACATCAAATCAAACATATAAAAGTGGGTGATGTCATATGATGAGGTCATTCGGATGGTTATGATGTGAGATCTCTGATAGAAGAGACGTCCCCAATGATCACATCTACATTCCAATTCATCATTGTCACCCGAGTCGGGGGAGGGGAGCGCAGAATTCTCAGCTGATGCACATCATCACCGTCTGGGGACCGGAGCCGGAGGAATGTCCTGTATATGGGGGGACCGGGACCCCAACATGGAGGGCCTGACAGCATGCATGGGGTGTGAGAAGAATGAAGGGATAGTTGATGACCCCAGAGGGGAATGAAGTGATAGTTGAGGACTCCAGAGGGGAATGAAGTGATAGTTGATGACTCCAGAGAGGAATGAAGTGATAGTTGAGGACTCCAGAGGGGAATGAAGTGATAGTTGATGACTCCAGAGAGGAATGAAGTGATAGTTGAGGACTCCAGAGGGGAATGAAGTGATAGTTGATGACCCCAGAGGGGAATGAAGTGATAGTTGAGGACTCCAGAGGGGAATGAAGTGATAGTTGAGGACTGCAGAGGGGAATGAAGTGATAGTTGAGGACTCCAGAGGGGAATGAAGTGATAGTTGAGGACTCCAGAGGGGAATGAAGTGATAGTTGATGACCTCAGAGGGGAATGAAGTGATAGTTGATGACCCCAGAGGGGAATGAAGTGATAGTTGAGGACTGTAGAGGGGAATGCAGTGATAGTTGAGGACCCCAGAGGGGAATGAAGTGATAGTTGAGGACCCCAGAGGGGAATGAAGTGATAGTTGATGACCCCAGAGGGGAATGAAGTGATAGTTGAGGACCCCAGAGGGGAATGAAGTGATAGTTGAGGACTCCAGAGGGGAATGAAGTGATAGTTGATGACCCCAGAGGGGAATGAAGTGATAGTTGAGGACTCCAGAGGGGAATGAAGTGATAGTTGAGGACTGCAGAGGGGAATGAAGTGATAGTTGAGGACTCCAGAGGGGAATGAAGTGATAGTTGATGACCTCAGAGAAGTATGAAGTGATAATTGACTCCTGTCAGATTTACTTCATTGATCAGCGCTGCAGGCTATAGCCGACCGCGCTGATCAGTGTATTCCTACTGGGGGAGGGGGGTAAAGCTCCTTACTGTCAGAATACAAAGACACATACAAAGACACATGGGGAGGATTCGCTCATAGAGTGTGTGGGTGGGGGAACCAAGTATTTTTTTGTTCAATGGAAAAAAAAAAAAAAAAGACTCATCTATGGGCTGCCTAATACACAGAATTATATATATATATATATATATATATATATATATATATATATATATATATATATATATATATATATATATATATATATATATATATTACACACACACACACACACACACACACATACATACATATATACACAGGCACACAATACACAATAACCTGATAATATACAGGGGGGGGGGGGGATTTCTGTGTGTGACTCCATAGAACAGCACAGAGGTATCCTCCCTCCACCCAAACTTCACCTACAATATCCAGATATCACTATGGCTCCACCTGCTGGCGAAACCTGGCACTGCAGACATTCTGACATTTATTGTATTTTTATGGCTGAATTTAAGTCCATCAACAATCAGATACGGTGAGCCAAGGGATGTAAGCGAGGGATTCACATCATTTACTGAGTAAATCCTCTTTAGATTCGGTGTCATCTGATATATGGAGCCGTGCTGATGTCACAGATGTAAAACCCTGCTGTCTGTATATCTACTGATCAGTGATGTCGTCACTATACACATAATTTATGTCACATGACCAGCGGGTAGCATTCTCTGTCATGATGTCATTTTATTGTTTAATATGGAGATCAGGGAACTCCTAATTATATAACATGGCAAGGAATCCTCCACCCTCTTCCCCACTATCCCACTACTGTCCTCCAACAGTCCCACCTCTACCCTCCTACTGTCCTTCCATTATCATTCCACCACTGTCCTTCCATTATCGTCCCACCACTGTCCTTCCATTATCGTCCCACCACTGTCCTTCCATTATCGTCCCACCACTGTCCTTCCATTATCGTCCCACCACTGTCCTTCCATTATCGTCCCACCACTGTCCTTCCATTATCGTCCCACCACTGTCCTTCCATTATCGTCCCACCACTGTCCTTCCATTATCGTCCCACCACTGTCCTCCAACCATCCCACCACTGTCCTCCAACCATCCCACCACTGTCCTTCCATTATCGTCCCACCACTGTCCTCCAACCATCCCACCACTGTCCTCCAACCATCCCACCACTGTCCTTCCATTATCGTCCCACCACTGTCCTTCCATTATCATCCCATCACTGTCCTTCCATTATCGTCCCACCACTGTCCTTCCATTATCGTCCCACCACTGTCCTTCCATTATCTTCCCACCACTGTCCTTCCATTATCATCCCACCACTGTCCTCCAACCATCCCACCACTGTCCTTCCATTATCATCCCACCACTGTCCTCCAACCACCCCACCACTGTCCTTCCATTATCATCCCACCACTGTCCTACCATTATCATCCCACCACTGCCCTTCCATTATCATCCCACCACTGCCCTTCCATTATCATCCCACCACTGCCCTTCCATTATCATCCCACCACTGCCCTTCCATTATCATCCCACCACTGTCCTTTCATTATTGTCCCACAGCCCCACTCACTGTCGTCCCACCACTGTCCTCCCATTTTTGTCCCGCCACCGTCCCAACACTCGTCCCGCCACCGTCCCAACACTCGTCCCTCCAACCATCCCAACACTCGTCCCTCCAACCATCCCAACACTCGTCCCTCCAACCATCCCAACACTCGTCCCTCCAACCATCCCAACACTCGTCCCTCCAACCATCCCAACACTCGTCCCTCCAACCATCCCAACACTCGTCCCTCCAACCATCCCAACACTCGTCCTCCAATTCTCCATAGAGAACAGGACAGAGATATCAGTGATCAGTGAAGGGCAATACAGATGGCGTCCACGGAGATTCTCAACGTACCATTTGTGGCAATCGCAGGTAACACAGAGGGAGTGGTTACCAGACGGTGGGAGTGGTTACACGTATGGAGGGATCGGTGTCTGGACACATCGGTCTTATTCCTGACCACCTCCTGGGTATAATCCACTGAAACATGAACATGTAGCTCAGAGGACGCACATCGTCTCCATCATCCCCTCCACATCCCTCACCTGCAGTCACCTGTCTTGGAATTGCCGGTAATCCTCTGGATTGCACTGTAGAAATACAGCCAGTGTGTTCTCTAGTTCCAGCCCTGCCCACTCAGTGCACGGTACCTCCAACCAACCACACACACACACACACACACACACACACACACACAGTAGCATGAGAGGGAGGTTGCACAGCACAATCATGTGACAAGAGCCTGCGTTCCCCTCAGAAGGGAGAAGCCTGCTGAATATAAAGGTCACGGGTTTTAAAGAATCGTAATCCAATGATTTTGCAGTTTCCGGACCCGTATTACCGGCTTTATTTCAGTTCCTGCCTTCAGCCCCTGAAAATCAATGTAGACGTAAACCTGAAATCCATGACATTAGTTTGCTCTGTGTTTCATAAATGTTATTTTGTAAAATATCCTGTTTTCACCCTTTTTTCCATCCTTTGTTAGGACTTATTATGGCGGATCTCCTGCAGCCTCTTTGCAGCCACTTCCTGTCTACATCCACTCTAATATAATGTGTGCTGAAACAGCCACTTGTGGTCTCCATCAGAAGCTTATGTGACAGGGTGACAACGCAGGAGCACGATTCAGAGACAGGAACGGAGTGTTGTCACCATATAACAGGAAGTACCTAAAAAAGGACCTCCATGGCGGGATCTCCCGGGATTTATTATAAGGAAATCTGCAGATTCACATAGAATGACCATGTTGAAGCCTCTATGAGATTTTACCGATTGGGTTCAGTTATATTTTTAGCCCTGCGTCATTGCCGATCTCCGGCATCCTCCATATCACATCTGGTGGGAATTTATTGCGAGTATTTGCGGCGCTCCCAGAACGGGCCGGCGTTGTTCTACACCATCCTGGCGGAATACCGATGAAATACAGACATTCAGCTCCTATTAAAAGGCAGAATTTAAATTCAATGTGACTGACAATAACATCCCTTTAACAAAACCGCGTCCCAATTCCCCCGGCAATCCGCGAGCGATAGAATAAAATTCATGAGTCGGGATGCTGGAAGCCGGCCAGCCGCTGCCCCGGACAAAATAAATGTATATTCGGCTCGTTCAGAGCGGAGTGACGGGCAGAATGTCGGAAGTGCGGCATTACACGCGGGACCATCTCCATTTGTCAGCCATGACACTAAATCTTGGCGGCGTATGAAGAGACACACGGCGCTATTTTTACTCTATAAGTATAAATTCCAGAGACAATGACGGCACGCCGGGGCAGGTTTTTATGGCAGGAAAGATTTATAGTCGGGTTTCAGGTGATGCTACAAAGAAATTGGAGAGAAATAAAACACCTTGAGCCTCACCTATGAACGTCCTCAGGAAATGTTTCACTCCAAACTTGGCGCCAATCTAAAAAATGTCGTCAATTTAACGGCCAACCAGCATAGTTTTCCATGAAATGTAGTAAATGTCGATTGACGAACACCGCCGGGCTTCATAATCTGCCAGAAAGCCTTTCCAAACAGGCCATGACCTGAAAGTGAATTACATGGACGGAATACGGGTCCCAAAGAGTGGCCAGCCTGGGGACATCGGCTTCACATGAAATATAAGTCCCAGCAAGTCCACCATCACAAAAAAAAAAAAAAAAAAAACACAACAGAATAAAAAGGAGGCTGCAAAGGACCTTCAAGACTCAAGGCCAGCGTAAAAGAACCCCATGACCTGGACTGGTGTAGAAGAACTGCAACCTTTGGGCAGGTGTAGAGGAACCCAAAAGGTCCTTGGTGGTCTAGAGCAGTTTTTCTCAACTCTAGTCCTCAAGGCGCACCAACAGGTCATGTTTTCAGGATTTCCACGATTTTGCACAGGTGATTTGATCAGTTTCACTGCCTTAGTAATTACCACAGCCGTTTCATCTGAGGGAAATCCTGAAAACATGACCTGTTGGTGCGCCTTGAGGACTGGAGTTGAGAAACACTGGTCTAGAGGAACCCCACACCCTGGGCCTTCATAGAGGGAACTCAACCCTCATGCCAGTGCAGTGGAGCTGCAACCCCAAGGCTGATGTACAGAAACCCCAAGCTTGGGGTTTTAGAGGACCCCAAGGTCTGGACATGTGTACAGGAAGTAACTGCAGCCTCAGGACTGGTGTACAGGAACTCTAAGCTCCATGGTGGTCTAGAGGAACCCCAGGCTGATGAAAAGGGCCTGCAAGGCTTGGACTGGTGTAGAGGAACCCCAAAACCCTGGATCAGTATAAAGAACCTTCAAGGCCCAGGGCTAGTGTAGAGGAACCCCAAGTCCTGTACCAGAATAGAGCAAACCCCAAGGCTTGGACCAGTGTACATGAACCCCAAGCCCAAGGGGCGGTATAGAAGAACTTTAAGACCTGGACCAGCGTAGAGGAACTCAAAACCCCCAAACTGGTTTAGAGATATCCCAAGCCCCAAACTGGTATCGAGAAACCTCAGGCCCTGGACCAGTGTGGAGGACCCCAAAGCCCCAGGGCCAGTGTAGTGGAACCCCAATTCCCAAACCAGTATAGAGCAACCTTAAGGCCCAGACCAGTGAAGAGGAAACCCAGCTCTGAGTAGGTATGGGGAAACCCCAAGTTCCATGATGATGTAAAAGAACTGCAACCTCAGGGCCAGCGAAGAGAAACCGCAAAGTCTTGGCTCAATGAAGGACAACCCAAACCCCCTGGCTGGTGTAAAGGAACCTCAAGCTCCAGGCCGATGTAAAGTAACTTCAACCCCAGGGCCAGTCTAGCGTCCCAAACCCTGGTCTGATGTAGAAGGACCACAAAACTTGAGATGGTGTAGCGCAACTGCAAACCCCAAGCCTGTGTATGGGGTCCACAAGTCCTGGGATGGTGTAGAAGAAGGAGTCCCAAGGCTCTGGCTGGTGAAGAACTGAAAATCCAGGGCTGGTGAAGGGGGACAACAAGGCTCTGACCAGTGAAGAGGAACACAAAGCCCCCAAGCTGCTATAGAGAAGAGGGACTGCAAGGCTTGGGATGCGGAAGAGGAACCCCAAGCCCTGGGCTTCTACAGAGAAACTGTAAGGCCTGGGCTGTGGAAAAGGGACCCAAGGACTGGGTCACTGTAGAGGAACCACAACCCCAGAACCAGTGCAGAGGAACCCCAAGGCATGGGCCACTGTAGAGGAATCTCAACATCAGGACTGGTGTAGAGGAACCCCAAGGCCCGAGTCACTGGAGAGGAACCACAACAACGCTGTAGAGCAGGGATATGCAATTAGCAGACCTCCAGCTGTTGCAAAACTACAAGTCCCATCATGCCTCTGCCTCTGGGTGTCATGCTTGTGGCTGTCAGAGTCTTGCTTTGCCTCATGGGAGTTGTAGTTCTGCAACTGCTGAAGGTCCGCTAATTGCATATTCCTGGTGTAGAGGAACACTAAGGCCTGGGTCATTGTAGAGGAACCACAACCCCAGGACTGGTGTAGAGGAACTCCAAGGCCTAGGACCATGTAGAGGAACTCCAAGCCTTGGGCTGTGGAAAAGGAACCCCAAGGCCTGGGCCATTATAGAGGTACCACAACCCCAGGACCGGTGTAGAGGAACCCCAAGCCCTGGGCTTCTACAGAGGTACTGCAGGGCTTGGGCTGTGGAAAAGGAACCCCATGGCCTGGGCCACTGTAGAGGAACCACAACCCTAGGACTGGTGTAGAGGAACCCCAAGGCCTGGATCACTGTAGAGGAACCCCAAACCCTGTGCTTCTACCCCAAGGCTTAGGTCATTGTGGCCTAGGTAATTGTAGAGGATCCACAACCCCAGGACCAGTGTAGAGGAATCCCAAGCCCTACCACCGTGTAGCGGAACTGCAACCCTTTCATCAGTAAAATGGGATAGTCTGCTGAAGGAAGGATCTATATGGAACTTTTTGCTGCTGGATTCATTTGATTTCAGCACATTTTGACCTTTCTATCTTTAGGGGTCTAAAACATCCAAGGAGCCCCTTTTCCAAAGGTGGTGGCTGTGGGTGATGAAATTTTTTTTTTGCACAGATTTTGCGTTAGATCGGGGCTCTTCTGTTTTTGAAAATCGATAAATTTGCTTTTGATGTTTTTGGAAATTTTTTTTCTGGTTTGTGACACATTGTTTTATTTTGTATCACATTCACTTCTTAAAGAACTTTTTCTGAAATAAGTTCCGGAGCTCTCTGCTACCAATGTGGCTCCCCGTGGCCCCTCTACCCCCCCAGTCAGGTGTTTGCACGCACTGAATACTTGTACAAAAGTTGCTCCTTCAGGTTTATTGGCCCCCAACAACCTGCTGCAAGTCAGCCGGGTAACGATGCAACAATACGGCATTGTGCGTCTGCTGGAGAGGAATTCCCTCCTTTGTCTCTGGTGGGGTTTGTTTGCCGGCTCGGAGGTCTCCATAAAGAGAACCACCCACGTACCCGGCAAGACGTGGCACGCTGCAGACAAGGACGGCACTGAGCAAATATTGTGAGAGGCTCATTCAGCACCGACGGAGGCTGCAGGCACACTGTACACACAGACTTCTATACGGCGGAGATCGGCGGTCAGGATTACGGCGCGGTCCCCCGATCACACAGAACAGACCACAGGAGATTAAAAATGCAAAGCACTAAGTGCGCTAAATAATACATGATCCGGCTCCAACTTTCATCTGGGATCCGCCGGGTTCCCAGGCAACCTCAGGTCTCTTGGACGTGATCCCGTGGGCGCACAATGCCTCGCTCTGGCCAAGCTGGCCGCCGACTTCACTGGGCCCAGAAACCACTAAAACCCGAATGAGCCCGATGCCAGCAAAGAGAACCTGTCTAATGAAAGACTACAACCAATCATCACACTGATCACCTATGCAACCTGACCATTCATAGCCCCAACACCTACACACGCTATGACATCACACAACATTCTCCCCTATGAAAAACACACTGACATCATCTCCCCCTATGAAATCACACTGACATCATACAATATTCCCCCCCTATGACATCACACTGACATCACACAACATTCTCCCCCTATGACATCACACAACATTCTCCCCCCCCATGACATCACACTGACATCACACAATATTCCCCCCTATGACATCACACTGACATCATACAATATTCTCCCCTATGACATTCTGAGAAGTGTGTGTCAGAGATCAGTGCACAGAGCTCGCAGTGTCGGGGATCGGTGAACCCAGCTCTCAGTGTCGGGGATCGGTGCACCCAGCTCTCAGTGTCGGGGATCGGTGCACCCAGCTCTCAGTGTCGGGGATCGGTGCACCCAGCTCTCAGTGTCGGGGATCGGTGCACCCAGCTCTCAGTGTCGGGGATCGGTGCACCCAGCTCTCAGTGTCGGGGATCGGTGCACCCAGCTCTCAGTGTCGGGGATCGGTGCACCCAGCTCTCAGTGTCGGGGATCGGTGCACCCAGCTCTCAGTGTCGGGGATCGGTGCACCCAGCTCTCAGTGTCGGGGATCGGTGCACCCAGCTCTCAGTGTCGGGGATCGGTGCACCCAGCTCTCAGTGTCGGGGATCGGTGCACCCAGCTCTCAGTGTCGGGGATCGGTGCACCCAGCTCTCAGTGTCGGGGATCGGTGCACCCAGCTCTCAGTGTCGGGGATCGGTGCACAGAGCTCTCAGTGTCAGAGATCGGTGCACAGAGCTCTCAGTGTCGGGGATCGGTGCACAGAGCTCTCAGTGTCGGGGATCGGTGCACAGAGCTCTCAGTGTCGGGGATCGGTGCACAGAGCTCTCAGTGTCGGGGATCGGTGCACAGAGCTCTCAGTGTCGGGGATCGGTGCACAGAGCTCTCAGTGTCGGGGATCGGTGCACAGAGCTCTCAGTGTCGGGGATCGGTGCACAGAGCTCTCAGTGTCAGAGATCGGTGCACAGAGCTCTCAGTGTCGGGGATCGGTGCACAGAGCTCTCAGTGTCGGGGATCGGTGCACAGAGCTCTCAGTGTCGGGGATCGGTGCACAGAGCTCTCAGTGTCGGGGATCGGTGCACAGAGCTCTCAGTGTCGGGGATCAGTGTACAGAGCTCGCAGTGTCGGGGATCGGTGCACAGAGCTCTCAGTGTCGGGGATCAGTGTACAGAGCTCTCAGTGTCGGGGATCAGTGCACAGAGCTCTCAGTGTCGGGGATCAGTGCACAGAGCTCTCAGTGTCGGGGATCAGTGCACGGAGCTCTCAGTGTCGGGGATCAGTGCACGGAGCTCTCAGTGTCGGGGATCAGTGCACGGAGCTCTCAGTGTCGGGGATCAGTGCACGGAGCTCTCAGTGTCGGGGATCAGTGCACAGAGCTCTCAGTGTCGGAGATCAGTGCACAGAGCTCTCAGTGTCGGGGATCAGTGCACAGAGCTCTCAGTGTCGGGGATCAGTGTACAGAGCTCGCAGTGTCGGGGATCAGTGCACGGAGCTCTCAGTGTCGGGGATCAGTGCACGGAGCTCTCAGTGTCGGGGATCAGTGCACAGAGCTCTCAGTGTCGGAGATCAGTGCACAGAGCTCTCAGTGTCGGGGATCAGTGCACAGAGCTCTCAGTGTCGGGGATCAGTGTACAGAGCTCGCAGTGTCGGGGATCAGTGTACGGAGCTCGCAGTGTCGGGGATCAGTGCACAGAGCTCGCAGTGTCGGGGATCAGTGCACAGAGCTCTCAGTGTCGGGGATCAGTGCACAGAGCTCGCAGTGTCGGGGATCAGTGCACGGAGCTCTCAGTGTCGGGGATCAGTGTACGGAGCTCTCAGTGTCGGGGATCAGTGTACGGAGCTCTCAGTGTCGGGGATCAGTGTACGGAGCTCTCAGTGTCGGAGATCAGTGTACGGAGCTCTCAGTGTCGGAGATCAGTGTACGGAGCTCTCAGTGTCGGAGATCAGTGTACGGAGCTCTCAGTGTCGGAGATCAGTGTACGGAGCTCTCAGTGTCGGAGATCAGTGCACAGAGCTCTCAGTGTCGGAGATCAGTGCACAGAGCTCTCAGTGTCGGAGATCAGTGCACAGAGCTCGCAGTGTCGGGGATCAGTGTACGGAGCTCTCAGTGTCGGAGATCGGTGCACAGAGCTCTCAGTGTCGGAGATCAGTGTACGGAGCTCTCAGTGTCGGAGATCAGTGCACAGAGCTCTCAGTGTCGGAGATCAGTGCACAGAGCTCTCAGTGTCGGAGATCAGTGCACAGAGCTCTCAGTGTCGGAGATCGGTGCACAGAGCTCTCAGTGTCGGAGATCAGTGCACAGAGCTCTCAGTGTCGGAGATCAGTGTACGGAGCTCTCAGTGTCGGAGATCAGTGTACGGAGCTCTCAGTGTCGGAGATCAGTGTACGGAGCTCTCAGTGTCGGAGATCAGCGCACAGAGCTCTCAGTGTCGGAGATCAGTGCACAGAGCTCTCAGTGTCGGAGATCAGTGCACAGAGCTCTCAGTGTCGGAGATCAGTGCACAGAGCTCTCAGTGTCGGAGATCAGCGCACAGAGCTCTCAGTGTCGGAGATCGGTGCACAGAGCTCTCAGTGTCGGAGATCAGTGTACGGAGCTCTCAGTGTCGGAGATCAGTGCACAGAGCTCTCAGTGTCGGAGATCAGTGCACAGAGCTCTCAGTGTCGGAGATCAGTGCACAGAGCTCTCAGTGTCGGAGATCAGTGCACAGAGCTCTCAGTGTCGGAGATCGGTGCACAGAGCTCTCAGTGTCGGAGATCAGTGCACAGAGCTCTCAGTGTCGGAGATCAGTGTACGGAGCTCTCAGTGTCGGAGATCAGTGTACGGAGCTCTCAGTGTCGGAGATCAGTGTACGGAGCTCTCAGTGTCGGAGATCAGCGCACAGAGCTCTCAGTGTCGGAGATCAGTGCACAGAGCTCTCAGTGTCGGAGATCAGTGCACAGAGCTCTCAGTGTCGGAGATCAGCGCACAGAGCTCTCAGTGTCGGAGATCAGTGCACAGAGCTCTCAGTGTCGGAGATCAGTGCACAGAGCTCTCAGTGTCGGAGATCAGTGCACAGAGCTCTCAGTGTCGGGGATCAGTGCACAGAGCTCGCAGTGTCAAGGATCAGTGTACAGAGCTCTCAGTGTCGGAGATCAGTGTACGGAGCTCTCAGTGTCGGAGATCGGTGCACCGAGTGGCACTGACATCATATTCATTCTGCAGGAAGAGCTGCGGGGGAAGTTAATTATTAACAACTCTGACAGGAGAAATATCGATCAATAATGTGCCTGGAATGTCAGTGAGGAACATACCTAGAATAAGATCTCTTCCTGCACTGAAATACACTATATTACCAAAAGTATTGGGACGCCTGCCTTTATACACACATGAACTTTAATGGCATCCCAGTCTTAGTCCTAAAAGCAAGGTCTATAAAGACATGGAGGAGCGAGTTTGGGGTGGAGGAACTTGACTGGCCTGCACAGAGTCCTGACTTCAACCCCACAGAACATCTTTGGGATGAATTAGAGCAGAGACTGCGAGCCAGACCTTCTCATCCAACATCAGTGCCTGACCTCACAAATGCTCTTCTGGAAGAATGGTCAAACATTCCCATAGACACCCTCCTAAACCTTGTGGACGGCCTTCCCAGAAGAGGTGAAGCTGTTATAGCTGCAAAGGGCGGAGCCAACTCAATATTGAACCCTACGGACTAAGACTGGGAGGTCATTAAAGGTCATGTGTGTGTAAAGGCAGGGGGACCAATACTTTTGGTAACACAGTGTGCCTCCTATAAGATCTGTCCCTGCACTGATAGCACACAGTCAGTCCTTGCAGTCAGGAGCGGAGCCCCCCACACATCAGTCTGCGGATCACGTCCGGTCCCATCACACACAATGGAGCCGTGTGGAGGACGGAGAGGCAGCAGCCGAATCTCATTCAATTCTTATGTAGAATGAGGAGGAACCCCCCCCCCCCCCCCGATCTGCTCCCCGACATTCACTGCAAACTGGAACTGCCCCCAATCTGCAGACCCCCCCCCAATCTGCACCCCCCCCCAACCACAACTATAGGACCCCCCCAATCTACACACCCCCCAACCACAACTATAGGACCCCCCCAATCTGCAGACCCCCCCCCCACCAACCACAATTATAGGACCCCCCCAATCTGCAGACCCCCCCCCCACCAACCACAATTATAGGACCCCCCCAATCTGCAGACACCCCCCAACCACAACTATAGGACCCCCCCAATCTGCAGACCCCCCCCCCACCAACCACAATTATAGGACCCCCCCAATCTGCAGACCCCCCCCCCACCAACCACAATTATAGGACCCCCCCAATCTGCAGACACCCACCAACCACAATTATAGGACCCCCCCAATCTGCAGACCCCCCCCCCCAACCACAATTATACGACCCCCCCAATCTGCAGACCCCCCCCCCACCAACCACAATTATAGGACCCCCCCAATCTGCAGACACCCACCAACCACAATTATAGGACCCCCCCAATCTGCAGACCCCCCCCAACCACAATTACAGGACCCCCCCAATCTGCAGACACCCACCAACCACAATTATAGGTCCCCCCCAATCTGCAGACACCCACCAACCACAATTATAGGACCCCCCCAATCTGCAGACCCCCCCCAACCACAATTACAGGACCCCCCCAATCTGCAGACACCCACCAACCACAATTATAGGTCCCCCCCAATCTGCAGACACCCACCAACCACAATTATAGGACCCCCCCAATCTGCAGACACCCACCAACCACAATTACAGGACCCCCCCAATCTGCAGACCCCCCCAACCACAATTACAGGACCCCCCCAATCTGCAGACCCCCCCAACCACAATTATAGGACCCCCCCAATCTGCAGACCCGCCCCCCAACCACAATTATAGGACCCCCCCCTCAATCTGCAGACACCCACCAACCACAATTATAGGACCCCCCCCCCCCCCAATCTGCAGACCCCCACCAACCACAATTATAGGACCCCCCCCCCCAATCTGCAGACCCCCACCAACCACAATTATAGGACCCCCCCCCCCAATCTGCAGACCCCCACCAACCACAATTGATTTATTTTGTAAAAATATAGAAGATTGCACAATCTGATTACAATGTGTGCAGCAGCCTAAAGATGACCATACACTATACAATCCGATTGTACCTTCTTCAGATCTCTCATCAGATGGAGGGATTCCTAATCACGGCGCCATCTTGTGGTCTGGGGTCCTCTTAGTACCTGGAGTGCAGACCTGTAGGGGGTCCCGTCCGGCTCCGGAGGGGTCCTGTAGCTCCAGGTGGAGTGTCGGTCACCTGACACGGAGGAGGCAGATAATCTCATTTCACAGTCGGTTGGACGGCGGTTCAGTCGGAATTCCTCTTCTCTAAGCCGTTTATAAAATTCTTATTTCACAACAAGATTATCGCCAAATACCGACCCCGACGATCGACCCGACTGATCCGCCTTTATTCCGCTACTTTGTTATTCTCTGTACATGAAATCTTCATTTTACAATAAACATTGATGAGGCTGCCCCCCCTCCCCCCCCACCCCGCTGCCCCCCCCCACCCCGACCCGCTGCCCCCCCCCCCCGACTAACGGGGACACCCGCCATCACATTATCACACAATATTATTACTGCAACACAATGGCGGGAGGACGGCATGAATCTGATTGGCTGCTGGAGGGCAATACAGAGAGTTCTCACCCATCACAACTCTGACAAACGGCGGTGCGCTGTATATATATATATCCAGAGGACGGTCAGCCGGCCTCCGTGTTCTGCCTCCATTTTATTCCCTCGTTAACGAAAATAATCGGAGATAATGATGAGAGCAATTGACCCCGTAAGTACCCGCCGCGCTCTACAATAAAACTTTATTGGCCATTAGACTGAACAAAATGGACAGCATGGTGCGGAATGATGAAAATTCATAATATACCAAAACACCGGGGAACAGTTCATACCGCCGATCCCTCCGAGCCGATCGTAGATCATCCTAATGAGGCCGGGGCCCGACCTCCCTCACCACCATCATATATACATCACCCCAATGAGGCCGGGGCCCGACCTCCCTCACCACCATCATATATACATCACCCCAATGAGGCCGGGGCCCGGCCTCCCTCACCACCACCATCATATATACATCACCCCAACGAGGCCGGGGCCCGACCTCCCTCACCACCATCATCATATATACATCACCCCAACAAGGCTGGGGCCCGACCTCCCTCACCACCATCATATATACATCACCCCAACAAGGCTGGGGCCCGGCCTCCCTCACCACCATCATATATACATCACCCCAACAAGGCTGGGGCCCGACCTCCCTCACCACCATCATATATACATCACCGCAACAAGGCTGGGGCCCGGTCTCCCTCACCACCACCATCATATATACATCACCCCAACAAGGCTGGGGCCCGGCCTCCCTCACCACCACCATCATATATACATCACCCCACCGAGGCCAGGGCCCGGCCTCCCTCACCACCGCCATCATATATACACCACCCCACCGAGGCCAGGGCCCGGCCTCCCTTATCACCACCATCATATATACATCACTCCAACAAGGCCAGGGCCCGGCCTCCCTCACCACCACCATCATATGTACATCACCCCAATGAGGCTGGGGCCCGGTCTCCCTCACCACCATCATATATACATCACCCCAACAAGGCTGGGGCCCAGCCTCCCTTATCACCACCATCATATATACATCACTCCGACAAGGCTGGGGCCCGGCCTCCCTTATCACCACCATCATATATACATCACTCCGACAAGGCTGGGGCCCGGCCTCCCTCACCACCATCATCATATATACATCACCCCAACAAGGCTGGGGCCCGGCCTCCCTCACTACCACCACCATCATATATACATCTCCCCAACAAGGCTGGGGCCCGGCCTCCCTCACTACCACCACCATCATATATACATCTCCCCAACAAGGCTGGGGCCCGGCCTCCCTCACTACCACCACCATCATATATACATCTCCCCAACAAGGCTGGGGCCCGGCCTCCCTCACTACCACCACCATCATATATACATCTCCCCAACAAGGCTGGGGCCCGGCCTCCCTTATCACCACATCATATAAACATCACCCCAACAAGGCTGGGGCCCGGCCTCCCTCACTACCACCACCATCTTATATACATCTCCCCAACAATGCTGGGGCCCGGCCTCCCTTATCACCATCATATATACATCACCCCAATGAGGCCGGGGCCCGACCTCCCTCACCACCATCATATATACATCACCCCACCGAGGCCAGGGCCCGGCCTCCCTCACCACCGCCATCATATATACATCACCCCAACAAGGCCGGGGCCCGGCCTCCCTTATCACCACCATCATATATACATCACTCCAACAAGGCCGGGGCCCGGCCTCCCTCACCACCACCATCATATATACATCACTCCAACGAGGCCGGGGCCCGGCCTCCCTCACCACCATCATATATACATCACCCCAACAAGGCCGGGGCCCGGCCTCCCTCACCGCCACCATCATCTATACATCACCCCAACAAGGCTGGGGCCCAGCCTCCCTTATCACCACCATCATACATACATCACCCCAACAAGGCTGGGGCCCGGCCTCCCTCACCACCATCATCATATATACATCACCCCAACAAGGCTGGGGCCCAGCCTCCCTTATCACCACCATCATATATACATCACTCCGACAAGGCTGGGGCCCGGCCTCCCTCACCACCATCATCATATATACATCACCCCAACAAGGCTGGGGCCCGGCCTCCCTCACTACCACCACCATCATATATACATCTCCCCAACAAGGCTGGGGCCCGGCCTCCCTCACTACCACCACCATCATATATACATCTCCCCAACAAGGCTGGGGCCCGGCCTCCCTCACTACCACCACCATCATATATACATCTCCCCAACAAGGCTGGGGCCCGGCCTCCCTTATCACCACATCATATAAACATCACCCCAACAAGGCTGGGGCCCGGCCTCCCTTATCACCATCATATATACATCACCCCAACAAGGCTGGGACCCGGTCTCCCTCACCACCATCATATATACACCACCCCAACAAGGCCGGGGCCCGGCCTCCCTCACCACCATCATATATACATCACCCCAACAAGGCCGGGGCCCGGCCTCCCTCACCACCATCATCATATATACATCCCCCCGACAAGGCTGGGGCCCAGCCTCCCTTATCACCATCATATATATATAACCTCAAGAAGGCTGGGGCCCGGCCTCCCTTATCACCACCGCCACCATATATACATCATCCCAACGAGGCTGGGGCCCAGTATCCCTTATTACAACCATCATATACATCACCCAGACAAGGCTGGGGGTCCGGCCTCCCTCACCACCGCCATCATATATACATCACTCCAACGAGGCTGGGGCCCGGCCTCCCTCACCAATGCCGCTGTCCTATATATACACACACACACACACACACACACACACATCACCCCAACGAGGCTGGGGCCTGACCACCCTCACCACGGCCACTATATATACACACACACACACACACACACACACACACATCACCCCAAGGCTGGGGCTCGGCCTCCTTCACCACAGCGGTCATATATACATCACCCAAACAAGGCTGTAGCCCGGCCCCCCTCACCACCAATGTGACACATACATAACACCATGACCCTAAGGATCAAGCTCTGTAGGATATGTTGTGTACTCCCGTGTTGTGGGCCCTGTGGACCGTGTTGTATATTCCCATGTTGTGAGCCGCGTTGTATATTTCCGTGTTGTATATTCTCGTGTTGTGGGCCATGTTGTATATTCCTGTGTTGTGGGCCCTGTAGGCCATGTTGTATATTTCCACGTTGTGGGCCCTGAGGGCCGTGTTGTGTTATCCCATGTTGTTGGCCCTGTGGGTCGTGTTGTGTTATCCCATGCTGTGGGCCCTGTTGTATATTTCCACTTGGTGGGCCCTGTAGGCCACATTGTGTTATGCCATGTTGTGGGCCCTGTGGGTCATGTTGTTTTATCCCATGTTGTGGGCCCTGTAGACCATATTGTATATTCCTATGTTGTGGGCCGTGGTGTTATGCCATGTTGTGGGCCCTGTAGACCATATTGTATATCCATATCCCTGTGTTGTGGGCCCTGTTGGCCGTGTTGTGTCATCCCATGTTGTCGGCCCTGAAGACCATATTGTATATCCCTGTGTTGTGGGCCCTGCTGTGTTATCCCATGTTGTGGGCCCTAAAGACCATGTTGTATATCCCTGTGTTGTGGGCCCTGTTGGCCGTGTTTTGTTATCCCATGTTGTGGGCCCTGAAGACCATATTGTATATTCCTGTGTTGTGGGCCCTGTTGGCCGTGTTGTGTCATCCCATGTTGTGGGCCCTGAAGACCATATTGTATATTCCTGTATTGTGGGCCCTGAAGACCATATTGTATATTCCTGTGTTGTGGGCCCTGCTGTGTTATCCCATGTTGTGGGCCCCGCAGGCTGTATTGTGGGCCCTCATCTCAAAGCACACAGTGTCATGAAAGGAAAACAAGGAAGGAGCTGAAGTGACATTCCTGAGAGCGGAGAAAGGTCACCACACTGAATAACACAACATTAACCCTTCCCTGGCCATCGGTGGAGTGTGCAGAGCGGGAGTGGTGTGCAGAGCGTTATCTCCGCAGAGAACAAACCCCCAAACACAACACCCAGCACACAGGTGTGGAAGGGAAATGATTGACAGAACGGGTGTGCAGAGGAGTAAACCTTCCCTGGAGTTATTCTACACCGCTCACACCCATACAAAGGTCACCACCACAAAAATAAAAGCAGGTGCTACACAATACACCAACCTTCCTCAACCTGCTCACCGCAGAGGAACCGAAAATAACCGGCAGGGCTCAGGGAACCCCCACCACTAATTATGTACAGATCAGAGTACATGGACATGAAGATGTAGAAAGTTTAAATAAAAGAATGCAACGTCCCCATGGTACACGACATCCCCAGGGGATTATTTTACAACACCCCCCCCCCCCCCCCTCTATACTGCAAAAATATTGCTATTGTAATAAAGACCAGTAAAAAACAAAGGCAGGAACCGTTCTTCTGTCCTCATAAACTTGTGATCACTGAAGGAAGACCCTTCATCGGTGGTCAGATGAGGTCACCACCATGACATTCATCAGAGTTGAGCAATGAAGAATTGCGCCCCCCCCCCCACTTGATGATCAGCAGAGGAACTCCTCACATTGGTGGTCAGATGAGGTCACCACTACTATGCCTCCTTGTGAAGATGGGCAATTAAGAATTTACCCTACTTGGTGGCAAATGGAAGAACAGCCCTTAACCTTGGTGGTCAGATAAAATCAGCTGTACCTTGCACCTCCTTCTGAAGATGGGTAAGAATTGCCTCCACTTGGTGATCAGTGGTGAAAGCCTCCCCACATTGGTGGTCAGATGATGTCACCACTACTAAGAATAATCATTCAAGACATGCCTCCTTGTGCAGATGGATAATGAAGAATTGCCTCCATTTGGTGATCAGTGGAGGTAGACCCCTCACATTAGTCATCAGATAAGGTCACCTCTACCATGATAATCATTTGAGATGTTCCTCCGTATGAAGATGGATAATAAAAAATTGCCCCCACTTGGTGATCAGTGGAGGTAGACCCATCACCTTGGTTGTCCGATAAAGTCACCACTACCATGACATTCACTGAAGGTGTGCCTCCTTATAATGAAGAGTTACCCCCACCTAATGATCAGCAGGGGAAGACCCCTCACATTGGTAGTCAGATGAGGTCACCAGTATCTTGTGCCTCCTTATACAGATGGGTAATGAAGAACTGCCCCCACTTAGTGGTCAATGAAGGCAGGAGAACAATCCACCATTGCTCAAGAGGAGTAACCCTAGTTGAGAAAGGCTGGCATAGAGTGTTCAGGGCCCCTCCTTAAATGCCACACAGGGGCCACAGTAATCTTACTTCACTGGCTGCAAACTGTTAACTACAAAAATCCTGATATATTCAGAGTATCCCGACCCTCCAGGACTGGAGATTAGTAGACCCAGAACTATACTGCCACAATGGTAACGATAAGATGATGGATGAGGGGGTTAATCACACATAATGAGGAACCAACCTGGCCTGCAACAAGTGTACCTGTCATCAATACGTTCCACTGGCAGCCATTTCTGAAACTTGACCACACAACCAGGGAAAACATCCAATCCGATAACTGGGAAGCAGTGACATCACAGCATCAGAAAGGACATCTATAGGCGTACCCATCCCACACACCAGACACTTACCTTATATTCATCTCACACACCCTGGGAACTTACCTTACTGGGGCTTAAAGCCCAACTCCGGGCACAATAAACTAACTCAGGTTCATCTAGTTATGGGGGGTGGGGGGAGAGGGAGGCAGAGACATGGCTGTAGGGCTGGGGGTCAATGAGACATCATTAGTCTGGAAGTACGGCAGAAGCTCTACTTATCCGGGTATGTAGATGGGCAGATTTATCTAATATGGAAGAAAGCCCTTGTGACCGGGGAATGACTACATAGTCACATTGTGTCCCATCATCACATTGTGACGTCCATTGGACAAATGGTGAAGGGGGGGGGTGTCATTAGGGATAGTATTGTATGGAAAGCAATTAAAACAGAAGCTGGAGCCCTTCCACATGTGTCCTCACTGGAGGGATTTCTTAACATTTCCTGTGCTAGGAGGTAAAAAAAAAAAAAAAAAATCACCAAAAAAGGGACAAAGTAGGCAATAAAAACCAGACAAAGAATCTAACCCTCCCTCACTCAGTCCAGCACAAAGTAATTATTGTCTGAAAATGGGCTTTAACGATTCAGAACTAGAATCTGTGAACACAGAGGGACCCATTGAGGGATGGAGATATACTGGGGGTCGATTTATAGAAGGGTCCATTGAGGGATGGAGATATACTGGTGGTCGATTTATAGAAGGGTCCATTGAGGGATGGAGATATACTGGGGGTCGATTTATAGAAGGGTCCATTGAGGGATGGAGATATACTGGGGGGCGATTTATAGAAGGGTCCATTGAGGGATGGAGATATACTGGGGAGGTGATTTATAGAAGGGCCCATTGGGGGATGGAGATATACTGGGGAGGTGATTTATAGAAGGGCCCATTGGGGGATGGAGATATACTGGGGGGCGATTTATAGAAGGGCCCATTGAGGGATGGAGATATACTGGGGGTGATTTATAGAAGGGCCCATTGAGGGATGGAGATATACTGGGGGGGGGGGGCGATTTATAGAAGGGTCCATTGAGGGATGGAGATATACTGGGGAGGTGATTTATAGAAGGGCCCGTTGAGGGATGGAGATATACTGGGGGTGATTTATAGAAGGGTCCATTGAGGGATGGAGATATACTGGGGTGATTTATAGAAGGGTCCATTGGGGGATGGAGATATACTGGGGAGGTGATTTATAGAAGGGTCCATTGAGGGATGGAGATATACTGGGGGGTAATTTATAGAAGGGCTCATTGAGGGATGGAGATATACTGGGGGGTAATTTATAGAAGGGCCCATTGAGGGATGGAGATATACTGGGGGGGGGCGATTTATAGAAGGGTCCATTGAGGGATGGAGATATACTGGGGGGTGATTTACAGAAGGGCCCATTGAGGGATGGAGATATACGGGGGGGGGGGGTGATTTATAGAAGGGTCCATTGAGTGATGGAGATATACTGGGGGGGGGGTAATTTATAGAAGGGTCCATTGAGGGATGGAGATATACTGGGGAGTGATTTATAGAAGGACCCATTAGGGGATGGAAATATACTGGGGGTGATTTATAGAAGGGCCCATTGAGTGATGAACTATCCTGGGGGGACATGGGGATAATGACCGCACACAGAGAAGAGATTTGGGGATTGAACGGTTTGAAGAGAATAGAATTGCTATAACATAAAATGAACAATAAAGTAACTTGCGGCTGTCGGAATCCAGAGACCTCACACAATAAAATGTGTTTTATGGTCATTTCATCTAGAAATGTTCTGAGAGGAGCAGCCTGGCAATAAAATGAAAAAAACATTTCTTCTCCAAGCGATTATCTCCTATAAAATGTGGAGGGAGATAGAGGCTGCTATCACTGACCTCCTGTGATAAGACCGCTTTCCTGGCTGTCTCTGCCTTGACATTGGTCACTCTTGATATATTTCAGTCCTTAGTCCCAGAATCACATGCCTGACGAAGGGGTCCTACGTGACTCCGAAACGTTGCGCCTTTTTGTGTTGTGATCATGTAATAAATTACACCATTTGGACGCCACCTTGTGCTGATCCTTGGTGTGCTGGCAAGTATCTACATAGTCCCAGAATCAGTCCCTGGGCTTCAACCATCAATTCACATATTGGTGTTCATCCCTCCCCCTACGAGGACCAACACCAACCAACTGTGGCCAACGCCAAACGTGAGAACCATAACTGACCAAATGTACCCTACACCAGACACGAGGGCCATCACTGACCAACTGTACCCAACACCAGATACGAGGACTGTCACTGACCAACTGTACCCTACACCAGACATGAGGACCATCACTGACCAACTGTACCCTACACCAGATACGAGGACCATCACTGACCAACTGTACCCTACACCAGGCATGAGGACCATCACTGACCAACTGTACCCTACACCAGGCATGAGGACCATCACTGACCAACTGTACCCTACACCAGACACGAGGACCATCACTGACCAACTGTACCCAACACCAGACATGAGGACCATCACTGACCAACTGTACCCTACACCAGATACGAGGACCATCACTGACCAACTGTACCCTACACCAGGCATGAGGACCATCACTGACCAACTGTACCCTACACCAGACACGAGGACCATCACTGACCAACTGTACCCAACACCAGACACGAGGATTGGACCATCAATGACTAACTGTACCAAACACCAGACATGAGGACCATCACTGATCAGTGCTACTGGGATAAAGCTGGAGATGTGTGCTAAGCAGGGAAGAAGTACAATGCAATGGATATGATTTTCTGTTAAAAGCGTTCAGGACGTCATTTGCCTTCAGCTAGAGATGGAGTAACGTGTGAAATCCACCATCTGCAAAATACGTTGGAGTCGGCGGTGGAGGTGAAACGATAGTGTTTTTATTTTGTTTTTTAATACTGCTTATATTTTGCCTTCCCGTGTTCCCTCCTCCCCCTCATCAACATGATAATGACATTATAAAATAACCTTGTTCCATTTTTATTACATATCTTTTTTTAGACTGTGATGTCATCACTGGTTCTCTTGATGAGTGGGTGTCAGTCTGGAGGAGTGGGCGTTCCTAGGCAGGCTGTATCTGTATAGGTAACGCCCACACGTGAGGCTGAGCCTCAATGATTGAAAGAACTGGAATTCAATGAATGAGGATGGGCCCAAGGGCAGTCAGGGTGAGGAGGAAAGGGCTGGATGATGCGCAATGTCCTCCAGCCAGGAAATGACAGGGGGGGGGGGGGGGGGGGGAGCTCTACCTGACTTTGTGCAGCTTTTAATGCACATTGTGAGAAGCTCAATGTCCCCCCCCCCAAATATTAGGAAGTATCAAAATACAGAATAAAACGTTCACTTTGTGCCGGATGGACGCACCCGGAGAGTTTACGGCAAAAACACTTTAAAATGATTTCCATCAATAATAATGACAGAAGTGTGACAATGGCGAGACGCGGAGCGGAGGAGTGATGGATTTCTCCAGCAAGACAACCAGACTTGATTTAGGAAAGTTCTCTTCTCCCGTCTCCTCCCACCAATCCTGGCACAGAAGCTCCGGCGCTCTGAACACGCCCGGGGCGGTTGGCGCACACGGTGGCAGCGTCGCCAGCATTGATAAACACTCACAAAACAAACATCTCCCTCCTTCCTGTTGCTGGGCACGCTGCAAAACTGTAATCACCGGAACAAACTCGCTAATCACCAGGAAGACTCCGTACAAACAAACCGCAGCCCCCTACCCCACCCACAGAGAGGCCGGGGAACTACAAGTCCCAGATCACCCGGGACATGCAATGCAACAATTGTGACAGTGCGTCTATACAGAGGCCGGGGAACTACAAGTCCCAGATCACCCGGGACATGCAATGCGACAATTGTGACAGTGTGTCTATCCAGGGGCTGGGGAACTACAAGTCCCAGATCACCCGGGACATGCAATGCGACAATTGTGACAGTGTGTCTATCCAGGGGCTGGGGAACTACAAGTCCCAGATCACCCGGGACAAGCAATGCGACAATTGTGACAGTGTGTCTATCCAGAGGCTGGGGAACTACAAGTCCCAGATCACCCGGGACAAGCAATGCGACAATTGTGACAGTGTGTCTATCCAGGGGCCGGGGAACTACAAGTTCCAGATCACCCGGGACATGCAATTCAACAATTGTGACAGTGTGTCTATCCAGAGGCCGGGGAACTACAAGTTCCAGATCACCCGGGACATGCAATTCAACAATTGTGACAGTGTGTCTATCCAGAGGCCGGGGAACTACAAGTCCCAGATCACCCGGGACAAGCAATGCGACAATTGTGACAGCATGCCTATCCAGGGGCCGGGGAACTACAAGTCCCAGATCACCCGGGACATGTAATTCAACAATTGTGACAGTGTGTCTATCCAGGGGCCGGGGAACTACAAGTTCCAGATCACCCGGGACATGCAATTCAACAATTGTGACAGTGTGTCTATCCAGAGGCCGGGGAACTACAAGTCCCAGATCACCCGGGACATGTAATGTGACAATTGTGACAGTGTGTCTATCCAGGGGCTGGGGAACTACAAGTCCCAGATCACCCGGGACATGCAATGTGACAATTGTGACAGTGTGTCTATCCAGAGGCCGGGGAACTACAAGTCCCAGATCACCCGGGACATGTAATGTGACAATTGTGACAGTGTGTCTATCCAGAGGCCGGGGAACTACAAGTCCCAGATCACCCGGGACAAGCACTGCAACAATTGTGACAGCATGCCTATCCAGGGGCCGGGGAACTACAAGTCCCAGATCACCCGGGACATGTAATGTGACAATTGTGACAGTGTGTCTATCCAGGGGCTGGGGAACTACAAGTCCCAGATCACCCGGGACATGCAATGTGACAATTGTGACAGTGTGTCTATCCAGAGGCCGGGGAACTACAAGTCCCAGATCACCCGGGACATGTAATGTGACAATTGTGACAGTGTGTCTATCCAGAGGCCGGGGAACTACAAGTCCCAGATCACCCGGGACAAGCACTGCAACAATTGTGACAGCATGCCTATCCAGGGGCCGGGGAACTACAAGTCCCAGATCACCCGGGACATGCAATGTGACAATTGTGACAGTGTGTCTATCCAGGGGCCGGGGAACTACAAGTCCCAGATCACCGGGACATGCAATGCAACCAACACCGCTCTGCCATACCAGACTCTGAATGTACACCAGCATGTCCCGGGTGGTCTGGGACTTACAATGGCTTACATAGGAGGTATGGAACTACAAGTCCCACATCAGCCAGGACATGTAAACGTTCTTCTTGCCAAGAGACCGTAACACTATAAAGCACACAGTGACAGCGGACCATGACGGGGTGCCGTCCACTATTGGAGTGCAGTTTTGCCGCCTCTCGTGATAGGGAAGTTTACAGGGTCCGGCTGATCTGGGACTTGTAGTTCCTCAGCCTCTGTAGTCTATGAAGGTGGAAAGGTGTTGGTGTTATATGGAGGTTTGGGTTGTTGTACTAAACATCCTGGCTGATCTGGGACTTGTAGTTCCCCACATCCTATATAACCCGGTAGAGGTCCCAGACCAGCCAGGACATGCTGAGATTTGTAGTTCCTCAGTAAACTGGACAGCCAATCACAAAAGCCCTAAAATATTTCTGCGCTCATTTACAGGCTGGAAACGGCAGTGGAGAATACTGCGGCTTAAAAACAAATTTTACAATAAAATAAAATTCCTCTTCATATAACAAACATCGATCACATGACACCCGACACTCCGCTCTGATTGGAAGACGTAGAAACAAAAAAGTCACATATCAAAAATAATGAGAAATATCACTCTGTATAGAAATAAATAAAACATATAAAACAGAAGACAAAGAAATAAATGTCAGAATCATTGGGGGTTTTACTAAAAGAGGCGGAGCACACAGCAAAATCAATGTTATCCAATCATGTAAGAGAATTTTTTTTTTTTTTTTTTAAAAAGCCTCTTTGCTGACACATGATTGGACGATTGGAGCGAGCGCAGCGTCATCCCATTTGCTAAGCTCGGGGAACGGTCTCTTTTCTTTTAGTGAATCGATCACATTGTATCGCTGATCTGATGACACATAATATCGGAGAAACAGTTTATAACAATTCAACAATCAATTCTGGATTCTCAGCGCCTCCGACCGACGCAGGGAGAGGACTCCACCCCCTTTTCTCATATATCTTATTGGTTTTTATACCAACCCCGCCACAGACACAGAGCAGGAGAACAACTTATTATACGAACAGATACAACAAAAAATACACCCCTACACACAACACCGAGCCAATAACACTGACCCAGAGAGAATCCGACCAATCAGATCCCTTGCTTTATCTGAAAGCTGTTCTCTGATTGGTTAGCTCTTTTTGTGTTCAAGTTTGTAAAACATTTTTTAGGGATCCCAGTGAGCCCAACATACTGGATGACACCACTATGAGGGGAGGGAGGGGTGGAGGGAGAGGGGGAGGGAGAGAGACTCATGACTCCAACATCATCTCCATCAACTCCACTGGACTTCTCCAAACGATGGAAGAGAACCGTCCTGGGGAACTGTCCCGGGGGAACCTCCCTAGGAACCGTCCCGGGGGGAACCTCCCTGGGAACCGTCCCGGGGGGGGGGGGGGAACCTCCCTGGGTACCATCCCGGGGGGGGGGGGGGGAACCTCCCTGGGAACCGTCCCGGGGGGGGGGGAACCTCCCTGGGAACCGTCCCGGGGGGGAACCTCCCTGGGAGCCGTCCCGGGGGGGGAACCTCCCTGGGAGCCGTCCCGGGGGGGGAACCTCCCTGGGAGCCGTCCCGGGGGGGGAACCTCCCTGGGAGCCGTCCCGGGGGGGGAACCTCCCTGGGAGCCGTCCCGGGGGGGGAACCTCCCTGGGAGCCGTCCCGGGGGGGGGGAACCTCCTTGGGAACCGTCCCGGGGGGAACCTCCTTAGGGAATTGTCCTGGAGAAGACTTCTACTGACCCTCAAACCTTTCCATATCACCATCCATGACTTCAGCTCCCTGCTCACCAGTCATCTATCAATCTTGGGAAGAAGTAGCAGGCACTGGGATCTGTGGAGAAGGGGCAGGGGGGATCCTCTTCTGAGCCAGGCCCAGATCAAGGGGTTGCTAGGGAGGGCTGTACCCCCAAGTCCCCCAAGATTTAGGTTGCACCCTTCCAGGTCCCTCAGGGGGCATTCAAGGATCCAAAAGCCAGTCTGATGGGGCAGCTGATGTAAAGGGGCACTCTAATGGGGGCAGCTGTATGGGGCAGTTGATATAAGGGGGCAGAGATTCTGTTTAATCATGATAATCTAATGACAGCCCGACACATACTTAGCTGTCAGGCGTTACTTCCAGGTGGCACACACATTGATGACAGAATGTCCCCAGATTTTTTAACTGCACCCCCAAATCAGGTAGGACCCCTACATCCCTGGGGTAAACCATGCTTCACTGATGGCAGCCAAACACCCAGAGGTACAGTCCTGGTCCTGGTGGAAGAGGACTTTTCGATGCAACCTGCCTCTTCCGATCACTTCCCACAAATAACTGACACATGGAGTCTGTAGACAAATAGACAATAACATACTAACACCCCCCCCCCCCACACAAATCCCACTCCCCCCATGTGAGGCTATGGACTGCTGGATCACCAACCATAAAACTGCCCGGCACCCCCCGATTTGAAGCAGACACAAAGGGCTCCTCAGGTATCTCAACAACAATAAAACACCAAATTATGGAGGAGTCCCTGCAGAGCATCGCACACTCTGCAGATCTCAGCAATTATCAGAGAACCGCCTGCCACACAGGGCGATGTCCACCGACACCACGGAAATGTACTCACTCTATGAAGAAGCTGGCCCCTTCCTCCGTGAATCCTTCTTCCCAACCGCGGGGGAGATCTGAGAAGAGAAAAACAGGAAGATATCAGATACAAGTACCATAGAGAAGTACAAAATACGACATCAAGAACGGGGAGGACTCATGTGTAATAAGGATGGGGGGGGGGGGGGGGACATGGGCGCTCCTTGGGGCCACATTCACTCATCACTATTACCGATCGTTCAGCACTCTCCCTCCGTGTACGGGGCTTATCTATTCAATCAGACACAAGGGTAACACTAGTGATCGGGGGTGTGGGCTCATAGTGTACATTTGTGGCTCTTAGATCCACGTTGAGGGCCCACTGAAAACAAATGTGCACACACAAGTGTGAAAGCATCCTTGTACAGGCTCTGGAAGTGTCAGTGTATCCAAAAGGAAGGGTTACTAAATCTGCACAGAGGAGCAGACCAGATCCTATTCAGGAAAGCAGATACTTCAAGAGCCTTTACAGGAACAGTAGAACAAAGCACAGTATACATTCAAACTTCATTATTTCACAAACCTGCAATATTAAAAAGTGGCCCCGACCACATTCTGGGGTGCCAGACCTGCTGGTATACAGAAGCCCCGACCACATTCTGGGGTGCCAGACGTGCTGGTATACAGAGGCCCCGACCACATTCTGGGGTGCCAGACGTGCTGGTATACAGAGGCCCCGACCACATTCTGGGGTGCCAGACGTGCTGGTATACAGAAGCCCTGACCACATTCTGGGGTGCCAGACGTGCTGGTATACAGAGGCCCCGACCACATTCTGGGGTGCCAGACGTGCTGGTATACAGAGGCCCCGACCACATTCTGGGGTGCCAGACGTGCTGGTATACAGAGGCCCCGACCACATTCTGGGGTGCCAGACGTGCTGGTATACAGAGGCCCCGACCACATTCTGGGGTGCCAAACCTGCTGGTATACAGAGGCCCCGACCACATTCTGGGGTGCCAGACGTGCTGGTATACAGAGGCCCCGACCAGATTTGGGGTTTTCAATATTTGTCATGTCGTGCACACAGGTGAAGAGATTTGGCATGGATTAGGGTTGGGTCCGGCAGGGAGAGGGTTAATGGTGGTTATGGTCCGGTGTTCGGCAGGGAGAGGGTTAATGATGGTTATGGTTGGGTGTTCGGCAGGGAGAGGGTTAATGGTGGTTATGGTTGGTTGTCTGGCAGGGAGAGGGTTAATGGTGGTTATGGTTGGGTGTCTGGCAGGGAGAGGGTTAATGGTGGTTATGGTTGGGTGTCTGGCAGGGAGAGGGTTAATGGTGGTTATGGTTGGGTGTCTGGCAGGGAGAGGGTTAATGGTGGTTATGGTTGGGTGTCTGGCAGGGAGAGGGTTAATGGTGGTTATGGTTGGGTGTCTGGCAGGGAGAGGGTTAATGGTGGTTATGGTTGGGTGTCTGGCAGGGAGAGGGTTAATGGTGGTTATGGTTGGGTGTCTGGCAGGGAGAGGGTTAATGGTGGTTATGGTTGGGTGTCTGGCAGGGAGAGGGTTAATGGTGGTTATGGTTGGGTGTCTGGCAGGGAGAGGGTTAATGGTGGTTATGGTTGGGTGTCTGGCAGGGAGAGGGTTAATGGTGGTTATGGTTGGGTGTCTGGCAGGGAGAGGGTTAATGGTGGTTATGGTTGGGTGTCTGGCAGGGAGAGGGTTAATGGTGGTTATGGTTGGGTGTCTGGCAGGGAGAGGGTTAATGGTGGTTATGGTTGGGTGTCTGGCAGGGAGAGGGTTAATGGTGGTTATGGTTGGGTGTCTGGCAGGGAGAGGGTTAATGGTGGTTATGGTTGGGTGTCTGGCAGGGAGAGGGTTAATGGTGGTTATGGTTGGGTGTCTGGCAGGGAGAGGGTTAATGGTGGTTATGGTTGGGTGTCTGGCAGGGAGAGGGTTAATGGTGGTTATGGTTGGGTGTCTGGCAGGGAGAGGGTTAATGGTGGTTATGGTTGGGTGTCTGGCAGGGAGAGGGTTAATGGTGGTTATGGTTGGGTGTCTGGCAGGGAGAGGGTTAATGGTGGTTATGGTTGGGTGTCTGGCAGGGAGAGGGTTAATGGTGGTTATGGTTGGGTGTCTGGCAGGGAGAGGGTTAATGGTGGTTATGGTTGGGTGTCTGGCAGGGAGAGGGTTAATGGTGGTTATGGTTGGGTGTCTGGCAGGGAGAGGGTTAATGGTGGTTATGGTTGGGTGTCTGGCAGGGAGAGGGTTAATGGTGGTTATGGTTGGGTGTCTGGCAGGGAGAGGGTTAATGGTGGTTATGGTTGGGTGTCTGGCAGGGAGAGGGTTAATGGTGGTTATGGTTGGGTGTCTGGCAGGGAGAGGGTTAATGGTGGTTATGGTTGGGTGTCTGGCAGGGAGAGGGTTAATGGTGGTTATGGTTGGGTGTCTGGCAGGGAGAGGGTTAATGGTGGTTATGGTTGGGTGTCTGGCAGGGAGAGGGTTAATGGTGGTTATGGTTGGGTGTCTGGCAGGGAGAGGGTTAATGGTGGTTATGGTTGGGTGTCTGGCAGGGAGAGGGTTAATGGTGGTTATGGTTGGGTGTCTGGCAGGGAGAGGGTTAATGGTGGTTATGGTTGGGTGTTCGGCAGGGAGAGGGTTAATGGTGGTTATGGTTGGGTGTTCGGCGGGGAGAGGATTAATGGTGGTTATGGTTGGGTGTCTGGCAGGGAGAGGGTTAATGGTGGTTATGGTTGGGTGTCTGGCAGGGAGAGGGTTAATGGTGGTTATGGTTGGGTGTCTGGCAGGGAGAGGGTTAATGGTGGTTATGGTTGGGTGTCTGGCAGGGAGAGGGTTAATGGTGGTTATGGTTGGGTGTTCGGCAGGGAGAGGGTTAATGGTGGTTATGGTTGGGCATCCGGCAGGGAGAGGGTTAATGGTGGTTATGGTTGGGTGTTCGGCAGGGAGAGGGTTAATGGTGGTTATGGTTGGGTGTTCGGCAGGGAGAGGGTTAATGGTGGTTATGGTTGGGTGTTCGGCAGGGAGAGGGTTAATGGTGGTTATGGTTGGGTGTTCGGCAGGGAGAGGGTTAATGGTGGTTATGGTTGGGTGTTCGGCAGGGAGAGGGTTAATGGTGGTTATGGTTGGGTGTTCGGCAGGGAGAGGGTTAATGGTGGTTATGGTTGGGTGTTCGGCGGGGAGAGGGTTAATGGTGGTTATGGTTGGGTGTCCGGCAGGGAGAGGGTTAACGGCTGGCATGCTGATCATTTAGTGAGGATGCGGACAGAAGGTGGCGAGGGGCGACATTCTCCAGATTAGTGACTCGCCAGACGGACGGTAATTAAATGTGAGCGCCGAGCGGTGAGGATTAATCAGACAGAGCGGTCAGGAGGGGAAACGCCATCAATGCCGGATTCACCAACCAGACTTATCTCCCCGAAACAAACACACTGCACCCCGACCAATCACCCGCCAGGACACATCATCCCCCGCACTGTGACATCACAGGAGTCTCACATTGGCTGAGGACAAAATTAGTAACTGCTGGGTACATGTGCGGGAAAATAAATGTCATTATTATAACCCCCCTGTACCTGGAGATGGGGGGCTGTGCAGGAGTGACATGACCCCCTTCATTGCTTGGTGACCCCCCTGTACCTGGGGGAGGGGGGGGGGCTGTGCAGGAGTGACATGACCCCCTTTATTGGCTTGGTGACCCCCCTGTACCTGGAGATGGGGGGGGGGCTGTGCAGGAGTGACATGACCCCCTTCATTGCTTGGTGACCCCCCTGTACCTGGGGGAGGGGGGGGGCTGTGCAGGAGTGACATGACCCCCTTTATTGGCTTGGTGACCCCCCCTGTACCTGGAGATGGGGGGGTGGGGCTGTGCAGGAGTGACATGACCCCCTTCATTGGCTTGGTGACCCCCCCTGTACCTGGAGATGGGGGGGGGGCTGTGCAGGAGTGACATGACCCCCTTCATTGGCTTGGTGACCCCCCCTGTACCTGGAGATGGGGGGGGCTGTGCAGGAGTGACATGACCCCCTTCATTGGCTTGGTGACCCCCCCTGTACCTGGAGATGGGGGGGGGGGCTGTGCAGGAGTGACATGACCTCCTTCATTGGCTTGGTGACGGACCCCCCCTGTACCTGGAGATGGGGGGGGCTGTGCAGGAGTGACATGACCCCCTTCATTGGCTTGGTGACCCCCCCCTGTACCTGGAGATGGGAGGGCTGTGCAGGAGTGACATGACCCCCTTCATTGGCTTGGTGACCCCCCTGTACCTGGAGATGGGGGGGGCTGTGCAGGAGTGACATGACCCCCTTCATTGGCTTGGTGACCCCCCCCTGTACCTGGGGGGGGGGGGGGCTGTGCAGGAGTGACATGACCCCCTTCATTGGCTTGGTGACCCCCCCTGTACCTGGGGGGGGGGGGGGGCTGTGCAGGAGTGACATGACCCCCTTCATTGGCTTGGTGACCCCCCCTGTACCTGGGGGGGGGCTGTGCAGGAGTGACATGACCCCCTTCATTGGCTTGGTGACCCCCCTGTTCCTGGGGGGGGGCTGTGCAGGAGTGACATGACCCCCTTCATTGGCTTGGTGACCCCCCCTGTACCTGGAGATGGGGGGGTGGGGCTGTGCAGGAGTGACATGACCCCCTTCATTGGCTTGGTGACCCCCCCTGTACCTGGAGATGGGGGGGTGGGGCTGTGCAGGAGTGACATGACCCCCTTCATTGGCTTGGTGACCCCCCCTGTACCTGGAGATGGGGGGGGGGCTGTGCAGGAGTGACATGACCCCCTTCATTGGCTTGGTGACCCCCCCTGTACCTGGAGATGGGGGGGGCTGTGCAGGAGTGACATGACCCCCTTCATTGGCTTGGTGACCCCCCTGTACCTGGAGATGGGGGGGGGGGGCTGTGCAGGAGTGACATGACCCCCTTCATTGGCTTGGTGACCCCCCCTGTACCTGGAGATGGGGGGGGGGGGGGCTGTGCAGGAGTGACATGACCTCCTTCATTGGCTTGGTGACGGACCCCCCCTGTACCTGGAGATGGGGGGGGCTGTGCAGGAGTGACATGACCCCCTTCATTGGCTTGGTGACCCCCCTGTACCTGGAGATGGGGGGGGCTGTGCAGGAGTGACATGACCCCCTTCATTGGCTTGGTGACCCCCCCTGTACCTGGGGGGGGGGGGGGGGTCTGCGCAGGAGTGACATGACCCCCTTCATTGGCTTGGTGACCCCCCCCTGTACCTGGGGGGGGGGGCTGTGCAGGAGTGACATGACCCCCTTCATTGGCTTGGTGACCCCCCCTGTACCTGGGGGGGGGCTGTGCAGGAGTGACATGACCCCCTTCATTGGCTTGGTGACCCCCCCTGTTCCTGGGGGGGGGCTGTGCAGGAGTGACATGACCCCCTTCATTGGCTTGGTGACCCCCCTGTACCTGGAGATGGGGGGGGGGCTGTGCAGGAGTGACATGACCCCCTTCATTGGCTTGGTGACCCCCCCTGTACCTGGAGATGGGGGGGACTGTGCAGGAGTGACATGACCCCCTTCATTGCTTGGTGAGGATATTCTAGACAATAGGAAAAGAAGGTGAGTGATGGAACCAGGTAGGCTGGGAATGGACTCCTCTCAGGGGCTCCTCGGCTCGCCGATCGTGTAATTTGGATAAAGGGAGTGGATGGTTACACACCGAGGTCATGATGAATCTCTTTATTGAAAAATCTGTTACATGAATAACACCAGAGGAGAGGTACAGGACGACGCGTTTCATAAAGTGACGCTGCGCTTATTACTCTGAAATGTTCCACTGACATCCCATAAATAGGGGATTATAAAGACAGAAGACCCCACAGATCCCTCCTCTGCATTGTATGAACCCCGAAGAAGGATCCGAGGGAATCCTATGTTATAAATATATCAGGATCACCGAACTCCCAACATTCCAGAGAAATGACCGACACAGTACAAGTGAGGAGCCGACAATACGGGACACAAGGCAGGCCAGGCACCGGTCAGCAGGAACCGGCTGACATTCAAACCGTGTATGGGCAAGCTGAATGTACCAGATCGATCTGTCAGCTTGGGTACAACCAGCAACAATCACCGTCTTCTCCCGATGGGGACGGCTTCTTGATGTCACATCTATCACCGTCCACAACCAACACACTGCAAGGAACAGAAATCTGACAACAGATCCCAATCTTACTGAGAGAAAACCGAGCCAAGCCAGGAGGAACCCCCCCCACCCACATCTTCAGGCTGACCACTGGGTCCACCAAACAGGGATCCAAGTATTGTCACAAAAGGTGAAGCCCAACAACAGACACCTTCTCCAACCATAAACCAGACACCCCCCCACAAGCCGACCACCCTCCCCAACCACCGACTAACCACCCTTCCCCAGCCACAGACTAGATACCCAACCATGGACACCCTCCCCAACCACCTATCCCCAACCACAGCCCAGACACCTATCCCCAACCACAGCCCAGACATCTCTCCCCGGCCACAGGCCAGACACCCTCCCCGGCCACAGCCCAGCCACAGCCCAGCCACAGCCCAGACGCCCTCCCCGGCCGCAGCCCAGACGCCCTCCCCGGCCGCAGCCCAGACGCCCTCCCCGGCCGCAGCCCAGACGCCCACCAGCCCAGACACCCTCCCCAGCCACAGCTCAGACGCCCTCCCCAGCCGCAGCTCAGACGCCCTCCCCAGCCGCAGCCCAGACGCCCTCCCCAGCCGCAGCCCAGACGCCCTCCCCAGCCGCAGCCCAGACGCCCTCCCCAGCCGCAGCCCAGACGCCCACCAGCCCAGACACCCTCCCCAGCCACAGCTCAGACGCCCTCCCCAGCCGCAGCCCAGACGCCCTCCCCAGCCGCAGCCCAGACGCCCTCCCCAGCCGCAGCCCAGACGCCCTCCCCAGCCGCAGCCCAGACGCCCTCCCCAGCCGCAGCCCAGACGCCCTCCCCAGCCGCAGCCCAGACGCCCTCCCCAGCCGCAGCCCAGACGCCCACCAGCCCAGACACCCTCCCCAGCCGCAGCCCAGACGCCCTCCCCAGCCGCAGCCCAGACGCCCTCCCCAGCCGCAGCCCAGACGCCCTCCCCAGCCGCAGCCCAGACGCCCTCCCCAGCCGCAGCCCAGACGCCCTCCCCAGCCGCAGCCCAGACGCCCTCCCCAGCCGCAGCCCAGACGCCCTCCCCAGCCGCAGCCCAGACGCCCTCCCCAGCCCAGACGCCCTCCCCAGCCGCAGCCCAGACGCCCTCCCCAGCCGCAGCCCAGACGCCCTCCCCAGCCGCAGCCCAGACGCCCTCCCCAGCCGCAGCCCAGACGCCCTCCCCAGCCGCAGCTCAGACGCCCTCCCCAGCCGCAGCCCAGACGACCTCCAGCCCAGACGCCCTCCCCAGCCGCAGCCCAGACGCCCTCCCCAGCCGCAGCCCAGACGCCCTCCCCAGCCGCAGCCCAGACGCCCTCCCCAGCCGCAGCCCAGACGCCCTCCCCAGCCGCAGCCCAGACGCCCTCCCCAGCCGCAGCCCAGACGCCCTCCCCAGCCGCAGCCCAGACGCCCTCCCCAGCCACAGCCCAGACACCCTCCCCAGCCACAGCCCAGACACCCTCCCCAGCCACAGCCCAGACACCCTCCCCCAGAACCCTTCATAGCCCTAGATTACAGATTGTTGGTCTGTGGTCAGGAAAACTATCTCCCCAACCACAGATTCCATTCACTGGCCACAGATCACAAGACAGCTTTCGTATTCCCATACCACAAACATCATCCCTGACCCCAGACACCCTTCCCAGTCACAGGCATCTGCACCACCCCCAAACATCTTCCCTGACCAAACACACTCAGGGGTCACAGATGTACTTCAGATTCATAGACCACAAACCAAAGGCAACCTTGACGACCACAGAGCCCACCCAGAACACAACTACCTTCTCCACCCACATTGGCTACAGACAACTTTCTCACACCCAGGCACCCTCCCTAACCACAAACACTCTCCCCATCTCCAGAATTCAGACACTTGCTGACCACAGACACTCTCCCCAGCCAAAGTCCACAGATATCCTCCCTGGCCCTAGACCACAAGCTGTCTCCCTGGCCACTAACATCTGCCCCACCACAAGACACCCTTCCCGGCCACAGACCAAAGACGCCCTTCATGCCCTCAAACATCCTCCCAAGCCACAGATCAAGGGCACCCTCTCAGGCCAAAGACCATAAACACCTTCCCCAATCACAGACACCCTCCCTGGGTCACAGATGCCTTCACCAACACCCCAAACCATAATCTCCTTCCCCTAGCCCCGTCACCCTCCCTGACCACGAAACCAGACACCCACCCGACCACGAAACCACAGACACTACCTCTAGCCACGTGCATCTTCCCCAACCACAAACACCATTCCCAGCCACGGCACCCTCCCCGACCACAAAACCACAGACACCATCCCTAGCCACGAACATCCTCCCCGACCATGAAACCACAGACACCATCCCCAACCACAAACCACAGACACCATCCCTAGCCATGAACATCCTCCTCAACCATGAAACCACAGACACCATCCCCAGCCACACGTACCCTCCCTGACCACAACCCACAGACACCATCCCCAGCCATGAGCACCTTCCACAATAACAAACCACAGACACCATCCCCAATCACAACCTACAGACACCATCCCCCGCCACGGGTACCATCCTCCAACCACAAAACCACACACACCATCCCCAGGCACGAGAGCCTTCCCCAAGGACAAACCACAGACACCATTCCTAGCCACGAGTACCTCCCCAACCATGGAACCACAGACATCGTCCCCAGCCACGGGCACCCTTCCCGACCACAAATCCACAGACACGAGCGACTTCCCCAATGACAAACCAAAGACACCATCCCCACCCATGAACCCACAGATATCATCCCCAGCCATGAGCACCTTCCCTAACGACAAACCACATCATGTGTAGCCACGGGCATCCCACCGACCACAAGCCACAATTCCCAGCCACGGGCACGCTCCCAGACCATGAAGCCAAAGACACCACCCCTAGCCACGAACATCCTCCCCGACCATGAATCCACAGACACCATCCCTAGCAATGGAAATCCTCCCAGACCATGAAACCAGAGACACCATCCCCAGCCATGGGTACCCTCCCCGACCACAAAACCACAGACACCATCCCCAGCCACGGGTACCCTCCCCGACCACAAAACCACAGACACTATCCCCAGCCACGGGTACCCTCCCCGACCACAAAACCACAGACACTATCCCCAGCCACAAGTACCCTCCCCAACCATGAAACCACAGACAACAACAGCCACGAGTACCCTCCCCAACCATGAAACCACAGACATGAGCGACTTTGCCAATGACAAACCAAAGACACCATCCCCAACCACAAATCACAGACACCATCCCCAGCCACGGGCACCCCCCCAACCATGAAACCAGATATCATCCCCAACCATGAGCACCTTCCCCAATGACAAACCACAGACACCATGTGTAGCCATGGGCATCCCCCTGACCACAAACCACAGACACCATTCCCAGCCACGGGCACCCTCCCAGACCACAAAGTCACAGACACCACCCCTAGCCACGAACATCCTCCCCGACCATGAAACCACTGACACCATCCCCAGCCACGGATACCCTACCTGACCACAACCCACAGACACCTTCCCTAGTCAGGAGCGCCTTCTCCAATGACAAACCACGGACATCACCCCCCAACCACAAATCACAGACACCATCCCCAGCCACGGGCACCCCCCCCAACCATGAAAGCACAGACACCATCACCAGCCACAGGTACGTTTCCAAAAACAAACCACAGACACCATCCCCAGCCACAAGCACCTTCCCCAACAAATCACAGACACCATGTGTAGCCACGGCATCCCCCCAACCACAAACCTGATTCCCAGCCACAGGCACCAAACCAGACCACAAAGCCACAGACACCACCCCTAGCCACGGACATTCTCCCCGACCATGAAACCACAGACACCAGCCACAGGTACCCTCCCTGACCACAAAACCACAGACACCATCCCCAGCCACAAACCACAGACATCATCCCTAGCCATGAACATCCTCCCCGACCATGAAACCACTGACACCATCCCCAGCCACGGATACCCTACCTGACCACAACCCACAGACACCATCCCTAGCCAGGAGCGCCTTCTCCAATGACAAACCACAGACACCATCCCCAACCACAAATCACAGACACCATCCCTCGCCACGGGCACCCCCTAACCATGAAACCACAGACATCATCCCCAGCCATGGGCACCCACCCCAACCACAAAACCACAGACACCATCCCCAGCCACGTTTCCAAACAGCAGAACACAGACACTATCCCCAGCCACAAGCACCTTCCCCAACAACAAACCACAGACACCATGTGTAGCCACGGCATCCCCTCAACCACGAACCCCATTCCCAGACCACAAAGCCACAGACACCACCCCTAGCCACGGACATTCTCCCCGACCATGAAACCACAGACACCAGCCACAGGTACCCTCCCCGACCACAAAACCACGGACACCATCCCCAGCCACAAACCACAGACATCATCCCTAGCCATGAACATCCTCCCCGACCATGAAACCAAAGACACCATCCCCAGCCATGAGCGCCTTCCCCAACCACAAATCACAAACACCATCCCCAGCCACGGGCACCCTCCCCAACCATGAAACCACAGACATCATCCCCAGCCACGGGCACCCTCCCCAACAACAAACCACAGACACCATGTGTAGCCACGGGCATCCCCCCGACAACAAACCCCATTCCCAGCCACGGGCACCCTCCCAGACCACAAAGCCACAGACAATCTCCCCGACCATGAAACCACAGACACCATCCCCAGCCACGGGCACCCTCCCCAACCATGAAACCACAGACATCATCCCCAGCCACGGGCACCCTCCCCAACAACAAACCACAGACACCATGTGCATCCCCCCCGACCACAAACCCCATTCCCAGCCACGGGCACCCTCCCAGACCACAAAGCCACAGACACCACCCCTAGCCACAGACATTCTCCCCGACCATGAAACCACTGACACCATCCCCAGCCACGGATACCCTACCTGACCACAACCCACAGACACCATCCCTAGCCAGGAGCGCCTTCTCCAATGACAAACCACGGACACCATCCCCAACCACAAATCACAGACACCATCCCCAGCCACGGGCACCCCCCCAACCATGAAACCACAGACATCATCCCCAGCCATGGGCACCCTCCCCGACCACAAAACCAGAGATACTATCCCCAGCCACGTTTGCAAACAGCAGACCACAGACACCTTCCCCAACAACAAACCACAGACACCATGTGTAGCCACGGGCAACCCCCCCCCCCCCCATCTACAAACCCCATTCCCAGGCACGGGCACCCTCCCAGACCACAAAGCCACAGACACCACCCCTATCCACAGACATTCTCCCCAACCATGAAACCACAGACACCATCCCCAGCCAAGGGTACCCTCCCTGACCAAAAAAACACAGACACCATCCCCAGCCACGAGCGCCTTTCCCAAGGTCAAACCGCAGACACCATCCCCAGCCACGGATACCCTACCTGACCACAACCCACAGACACCATCCCTAGCCAGGAGCGCCTTCTCCAATGACAAACCACGGACACCATCCCCAACCACAAATCACAGACACCATCCCCAGCCACGGGCACCCCCCCAACCATGAAACCACAGACATCATCCCCAGCCATGGGCACCCTCCCCGACCACAAAACCAGAGATACTATCCCCAGCCACGTTTGCAAACAGCAGACCACAGACACCTTCCCCAACAACAAACCACAGACACCATGTGTAGCCACGGGCAACCCCCCCCCCCCCCCATCTACAAACCCCATTCCCAGGCACGGGCACCCTCCCAGACCACAAAGCCACAGACACCACCCCTATCCACAGACATTCTCCCCAACCATGAAACCACAGACACCATCCCCAGCCAAGGGTACCCTCCCTGACCAAAAAAACACAGACACCATCCCCAGCCACGAGCGCCTTTCCCAAGGTCAAACCGCAGACACCATCCCCAGCCATGGGCACCCTCCCCAACCATGAAACCACAAATATCATCCACAGGCACCCTCCCCAACCACAAATCACAGACACCATGCCCAGCCACAGGCACCCTCCCCAACCATGAAACCACAGACATCCCCAGCCATGAGTATCTTCCCCAATAGGGATGAGCTCCGGCGTGTTCGCATGGCGCACGTGCCGAGCCCGCCAGGAAGTCGGCACGGCGCAGCGCTAATCACAAGCAGTGAGACATTTCCCGATGTGCGGCTGCAGAGATCGGGAAATGTCTCCCTGCCTGTGATTAGCGCTGCGCCGTGCCGACTTCCTGGCGGGCTCGGCACGTGCGCCATGCGAACACGCCGGAGCTCATCCTTATTCCCCAACAAACCACAGACACCATGTGTAGCCACGGGCATCCCCCTGACCACAAATCACAGACACCATTCCCAGCCACGGGCACCTCCCAGACCACGAAGCCACAGACACCACAAACATCCTCCCCGACCATGAAACCGCAGACACCATCCCCAACCACAAATCATAGACACCCTCCCCAGCCACGGGCACGTTTCCCAATGACAAACCACAGACACCATCTCCAGCCACAAAAAAAAACAGACGCCATGTGTCGCCACGGGCACCCCCCTGACCACAAACCCCATTCCCAGCCACGGGCACCCTCCCAGACCACGAAGCCACAGACACCATTGCCAGGCACCCTCCCTGACCACAAACACCACCCCCATCCACGGGTACACTCCCCGACCAGGATACTACAGACACTGACCCCAGCCACAAGCACCCTCTCTGACTGCAAAGCCACGGATATCACCCGTAGACCACAGGAGCCCTCTGCACCCCCCACGTTCTCCTTCTGGTCACGGACTAAAGATGCCCTCCCCTCCCCCAATCACAGTAATTCAGCAGATGATGAGTGGAGAGCTCAGACACAGCCGGACTACAACCCCCATCAATCCACAACCTGGGAGGAGATTGCTGGGACTTCTAGTTCTACAACATTTCCAAATTCATACCAACTCCACCTGACCACCAGAGAAATCTCTTCTATAGAGTGAGGGGGGGGGGGGTACTACCAAGGCCTGACACCTCACTGACAGTCTCACTCCTCTGGCTGCAGCAGGTAAGGACAGCGGGCAGTCGGGGGAGGGGTCAGTGTCAGGTAAGTAGTGTTGGGTGGGCAGTGTGCGGTTACCTGAGCTGATCACGTGTCCGGGCTTGTCAGGTAAGTATTGTGGGGTGGGTCGGTAGGTAGTCTCATTACCTGATTGGATCATGTGTCTGGAGTTGTCAGGTAGGTAGTTTGGTCGGTAGGTAGTCTCGTTATCTGATTGGATCACATGTCTGGAGTTGTCAGGTAGGTAGTTTGGTCGGTAGGTAGTCTCGTTATCTGATTGGCTCACATGTCTGGAGTTGTCAGGTAGGTAGTTTGGTCGGTAGGTAGTCTCGTTAACTGATTGGATCATGTGTCTGGAGTTGTCAGGTCATTATTTTGGGGTAGATACTCAGGTAGGTAGTGGGGTTTGTAGTTCTGTTAAATGAGCTGATCATGTCCGGAGTTGTCAGATATGTGGGGTAAGTAGTCAGGTTGGTCGGTAGGTAGACCCCTCACCTGATCGGATCATGTGTCTGGAGTTGTCAGGTAGGTGAAGTAGGTAGTCAGGTAGGTAATTGGGTCGGTAGGTAGTCGCCTCACCTGATCGGATCATGTGTCCGGAGTTGTCAGGTAGGTGGAGTAGGTAGTCAGGTAGGTAGTTGGGTCGGTAGGTAGTCAGGTTGGTCGGTAGGTAGGTGGTCCCCTCACCTGATCGGATCATGTGTCCGGAGTTGTCAGGTAGGTGGAGTAGGTAGTCAGGTAGGTAGTTGGGTCGGTAGGTAGTCAGGTTGGTCGGTAGGTAGGTGGTCCCCTCACCTGATCGGATCATGTGTCCGGAGTTGTCAGGTAGGTGGAGTAGGTAGTCAGGTAGGTAGTTGGGTCGGTAGGTAGTCAGGTTGGTCGGTAGGTAGGTAGGTGGTCCCCTCACCTGATCGGATCATGTGTCCGGAGTTGTCAGGTAGGTGGAGTAGGTAGTCAGGTAGGTAGTTGGGTCGGTAGGTAGTCAGGTTGGTCGGTAGGTAGGTGGTCCCCTCACCTGATCGGATCATGTGTCCGGAGTTGTCAGGTAGGTGGAGTAGGTAGTCAGGTAGGTAGGTAGTTGGGTCGGTAGGTAGTCAGGTATGTGGGGTGGGTAGTCAGGTAGGTAGGTAGGTAGTTGGGTCGGTAGGTAGTCAGGTATGTGGGGTGGGTAGTCAGGTAGGTAGTTGGGTCGGTAGGTAGTCAGGTTGGTCGGTAGGTAGGTAGTCCCCTCACCTGATCGGATCATGTGTCCGGAGTTGACGGGCTCTCCTGTCCGGGGGTGCAGCCAGGTTGTTCTCCGGCTCCGATCACTGCGGGGAGAAGAGAAGAGATGAGATCGGACGATGTATGGAGACATTGTATATAAATATTGTATGGCTCCTCCCCCTCCTCCTTACTCGATGAAGAACACCCGTCCGTCCCCGCACACCCCGTACGACCAGAGTTCCGGTAAACTCTCCGCCGCCTCCGCCGCCATCTTCCTCCTCCGCCCGCCCGCCCGCCCGGGGCCCGGAGACACCGCGCGCCCCCGCCTGTCCGGAGAATACAGAGCGCGCTCCCGACACTCCGAGGTAACAAAGTATCATCCGCCACCACGTGACCTCCCCCCTCCCCTCCCCCGCACTACGAGGACTCCGCCCCACAGGGGGCAACTACAGACTCCGCCCCCCACCTCCACCTGGGAGATTCCACCCCACAGAGGGCAACTATCTACTCCACCTGAGAGATTCCACCCCACAGGGGGGCAACTATCTACTCCACCTGAGAGATTCCGCCCCACAGGGGGCAACTACAGACTCCGCCCCCACCTGGGAGATTCCACCCCACAGAGGGCAACTATCAACTCCACCTGAGAGATTCCACCCCACAGGGGGGCAACTATCTACTCCACCTGAGAGATTCCACCCCACAGGGGGGCAACTATCAACTCCACCTGAGAATCCCTCCCCCCATATCTGCCACAGTCCAATAAGGAGTTGATGGGCGGGGCAGTGACCCCCCCCCCTCTCCCCGGGTGTCATACAATAATTCTATACACCCCCCCATCTATATGGAGGTATGACATCATAGGGGATGATGTCATCAGGCTGACCTGTTATGGGGGTTGTTCTGCTCTCCCTGCACATCGGACACAGATCTGGCCTCTCCGGGGTTAATAGACTTTGACCTGTGCGCTGGTGACGCTGCACTCTGATTGGACGGTGGAATTCCTTCCTGCTTTTCCTGGATTGTACATGTCCCAGATAACCAGCTGTCACCGAGGAACTACACCTCCCAGCATGCCTGCCAGGCGTGAAGAACATTGACGGTTTGACAGTGTTAGGAGCAGGTAGTTACTTCTAGAGCCTGACCTCTATAACATCTTCTATGGAGACACTATATAAGGAGCAGGTAGGTACTTCTAGAGCCTGACCTCTATAACATCCTCTATGGTGACACTATATAAGGAGCAGGTAGGTACTTCTAGAGCCTGACCTCTATAACCTCCTCTATGGTGACACTATATAAGGAGCAGGTAGGTACTTCTAGAGCCTGACCTCTATAACATCCTCTATGGTGACACTATATAAGGAGCAGGTAGGTACTTCTAGAGCCTGACCTCTATAACCTCCTCTATGGTGACACTATAAGGAGCAGGTAAGTACCTCAAGAGCCTGACGTCTATAACATCCTCTATGGTGACACTATGTAAGAAGCAGGTAGGTACTTCTTGAGCCTGACTTCTATAACAACCTTCAGGTGACACTGTATAAGGAGCAGGTAGGTAGAGCCTGACATTTATAACATCCTCTATGGTGACACTATATAAGGAGCAGGTTGGTACTTCTAGAGCATGACCTCTATAACATCCTCTATGGTGACACTATATAGGGAGCAGGTAGGTACTTCTTGAGCCTGACTTCTATAACAGCGTCCAAATGACACAGTATAAGGAGCAGGTAGGTATTTCTAGAGCCTGACCTCTATAACCTCCTCTATGGTGACACTATATAAGGAGCAGGTAGGTACTTCTTGAGCCTGACTTCTTTAACAGCCTTTAGGTGACACTATATAAGGAGCAGGTAGGTACTTCTTGAGCCTGACTTCTTTAACAGCCTTTAGGTGACACTATAAGGAGCAGGTAGGTATTTCTAGAGCCTGACCTCTATAACACCCCCCAGGTGACACTATAAGGAGCAGATAGGTACTTCTAGAGCCTGATTCCTGCATTGTGTTCCAGCAGTCTCACTCCTCTGGCAGCAGGGGGAAGCCTCAACAGTGGCAGTTTCTTAGCAGCAGGGAAATGGCAGTTGGTGTGCTGGGTAGGTAGGCAGGGTAGCAGCCAGCATATGGTAAGTTACTGGGGGGGGGGGGGTACCTGAGCAGATTGTTTGTCCGGAGGTGACCCCCCATCACCTGAGGTCCTGGATGTGTGAAATCAGAGGCAGACAGGCAGTTGGCATCTTCAGGAGAAGGACACCCCTGTACCTGTGGCTGGGAAGGTAACAGGAAATGACACTCCTGATAGAGATCACCTACCCGGGGGGGACACCCTGCGATCCCACCACTAATACCCATCAGGAGGAGAGGGAACAATGGGCTCCCTATGGAGTCCTCCACACACAGAGAGATCCATCTCACCAAGAGCCAATCACATCTCTGATCTTCCTCCATGGGGGGTCGTTTCTTCCATCGGACTATCGAAGGTCTCCCGTCCAACTGGAGCAAATTTTACAACTCCTCCATTAGAGCGATCCAACGATTGTATCAGACATTGGATAGGATCGATCATTCGATCTTTGGCTGGGTCCGACACTTAAAGTGGAACTCCAGCTTCCCTAAAAGTTGAAAAACTAAAATAAGACTAAAATAAGCAAAGAAAGGGGGGATTGTTCCTCGGGGCCCCACGTCCTATGGAATGTTATCATTGGTGCCCAGCCAAGATGGTGACATGTCTGGTGTGAGTGGGCAGCGATCAGCCAACTAATGGAACCTCCACAGAGTCACCATGAAATTCTGCTCCGACACCAAATCATTTCATCTAATAGATTCTGTATACAGGTTAAAAGAAAAGTAACACCTCCATTGTCTTATCCTGTCAACAGGGGGCAGCACTGACACACCACTACTGACTCCTTGTGTAGGTTCTCTTCTATCTCTTTATAGTTAGCGGAAGGTCATTACTATGAAGGGTAGTTTTGCGCCTCTCTCTGAAATGGAATCATGTCCTGAACCCTCGTCAGTGCGATTTACCTGCTGTGACTGAGTTCCTGGCAGGAGAAGGCGTCACACCAATTTCTGTAAGCTGTTTATGGTGAGCTCTGTGCTAACAGATGGGAAGACATCGAGGAGGGAATATAAAAATGGAGACAATTAGAAGTGATGATGATCCATGGACATCACTACACATTCAACGAAGAAGCTGGGCAAGGTCAATGGACATCACCACACATCCAATGAAGAAGCTGGGAATAGTCCATGGACACCACCACACAACCAACAAAGAAGTTGGGAATGGTCATGGAGATCACCACACATCCAATGAAGAAGCTGGGAATGGTCCATGGACATCATCACACATCCAACGAAGAAGCTGGGAATAGTCCACGGACATCACCACACATCCAACGCAAAAGCTGGGAATAGTACATGGACATCACCACATATCCAACGAAGAAGCTGGAAATAGTCCATGGACACCACCACACATCCAAAACAGAAGTTGGGAATGGTCCATGGAGATCACCACACATCCAATGAAGAAGCTGGGAATGGTCCATGGACATCATCACACATCCAACGAAGAAGGTGGGAATAGTCCGCGGACATCACCACACATCCAACAAAGACGTTAGGAATGGTCCATGGACATCACCACACATCCAATGAAGAAGCTGGGAATGGTCCATGGATATCACCACACATCCAAAGAGAAATCTGGGAATGGTCCATGGACCTTCCCAAACATCCAATAAAGAAGCTAGGGATGGTCCATTGACATCATCACAGGTCCAACAAATACGCTGGGAATAGTACATGGACATCACCAAACATCCAATAAAGAAGCTGGGAATGGTTCATGGACATCATCAAACATACAATGAAGAAGCTGGGAATTGGCCATGGACATCACCACATGTCCAATGAAGAAGCTGTGAATAGTACATGGACATCACCACGCATCCAATGCAGAAGTTGGGAATGGTCCATGGACATCACCACACATCCAATAAAGAAGCTGAAAATGGTTCATTGACATCACCAGCCATCAAATGAATAAGCTGGGAATGGTCCATGGGAGTCACCCACCACACATCCAATGTAGAAGCTGGGAATGGTCCATGGACATCGCCACACTTCCAACGAAGAAGCTGGGCATGGTACATTGACACCACCACACATCCATTGAAGAAACAGGGAATTGTCTATGGACATCACTACACATCCAATGAAGAAACAGGAAAGGGTTCGTTGACATCACGACACATCAAATGAAGAAACAGGAAAGGGTTCGTGGACATCACTACACATGCATCGAAGAAGCTGGGAATGGTTCATGGTCATCTTCACACATCCAATGAGGAAGCTGGGAAAGGTACTTGGACATCACTACACATCCAATGAAGAAGCTGGGAATGGTCCATGGGTTTCACTACACATCTAGTGAAGAAGCTGGTAATTGTTCATGGACATCACCACACTTCCAGTGAAGAAGCAGGGAATGGTCCATGGGATTCACCACACATCCAATGAAGAAGCTGGGAATGGTCCATGGACATCACCACACTTCCAATGAAGAAACTGGGAATGTCACATGGGCATCACCACACTTCCAACGAAGAAGCTGGGAATGGTCCATGGACATCAACACACTTCCAATGAAGAAGCTGGGAATGGTCCATAGGAGTCACCACACATCCAATAAAGAAGCTGGGAATGGTCCATGGATATCACCATACATCCAAATAGAAATCTGGGAATGGTCCATGGACCTTTCCACACATCCAATAAAGAAGCTGGGAATGGTTCATGGACATCACCTCACATCCAATGAAGAAGCTGGGAATGGTTCATGGACATCATCAAAAATACAATGAAGAAGCTGAAAATGGTTCATTGACATCACCAAACATCCAATGAAGAAGCTGCGAATAGTCCATGGACATCACCACACTTCCAACGACGAAGCTGGGGATGGTACATGGGCATCACCACACATCCAATGAAGAAACAGGGAATGGTCCATGGGAGTCACCACACATCCAATGAAGAAGCTGGGAATGGTCCATGGACATCACCACATTTCCAATGAAGAAACTGGGAATGGCACATGGGCATCACCACACTTCCAATGAAGAAGCTGGGAATGGTCCATGGACATTACCACACTTCCAGTGAAGAAATCGGGAATGGCACATGGGCATCACCACACTTCCAATGAAGAAGCTGGTAATGGTCCATGGACAACACCACACATCCAATAAAGAAGCTGGGAATGATTCATGGACATCAGAATATTTCCAATGAGAAAGCTGGGAATGGTCCATAGGCATCACCACACATCCAATGAAGAAGCTGGGAATGGTCCATGGGCATCACCACACATCCAATGAAGAAACAGGGAAGGGTTCATGGACATCACCACACTTGCAATGAAGAAGCTGGGAATGGTACATGGACCTCACCACAGATCAATTGAAGAAGATGGTGAATGGTACATGAGCATCACCACACATTAAATGAAGACGTTGAGAATGGTTCATGGACATCACCACACACCCTATAAAGAAGCTGAGAATGGTTCATGGGCATCACCACACATCCAATGAAGAAGCTGGCAATGGTTCATGGACATCACCACACATCCAATGAAGAAGCTGGGAATGGTCCATGGGTTTCACTACACATCCAGTGAAGAAGCTGGGAATGGTCCATGGACATCACCACACTTCCAATGAAGAAGCAGGGAATGGTCCATGGGAGTCACCACACATCCAATGAAGAAGCTGGGAATGGTCCATGGACATGACCACACTTCCAATGAAGAAACTGGGAATGGCACATGGGCATCACCACACTTCCAATGAAGAAGCTGGAAATGGTCCATGGACATCAACACACTTCCAATGAAGAAGCTGGGAATTGTCCATAGGAGTCACCACGCATCCTATGAAGAAGCTGGGAATGGTCCATGGACATCACCACACATCCAATGAAGAAGCTGGGAATGGTCCATGGATTTCACCATACATCCAAAGAGAAATCTGGGACTGGTCCATGGACCTTACCACACATCCAATAAAGAAGCTAGGGATGGTCCATTGACGTCATTACACAGCCAATAAAGAAGCTGGGAATGGTTCATGGACATCACCTCACATCCAATGAAGAAGCTGGGAATGGTTCATGGACATCATCAAACATACAATGAAGAAGCTGTGAATAGTACATGGACATCACCACACATCCAATGCAGAAGTTGGGAATGGTCCATGGACATCACCACACATCCAATGAAGAAGCTGCGAATGGTCCATGGACATCACCACACTTCTAACGAAGAAGCTGGAGATGGTACATGGGCATTACCACACATCCAATGAAGAAACAGGGAATGGTCCATGGGAGTCACCACACATCCAATGAAGAAGCTGGGAATGGTCCATGGGCATCACCACACTTCCAATCAAGAAGCTGGGAATGGTACATGGGCATCACCACACATCCAATAAAGAAGCTGGGAATGGTCCATGGACATCAGCACACTTCCAATGAAGAAACAGGGAAGGGTTCGTGGACATCACCACACATCCAATGAAGAAGCTGGGAATGGTACATGGACCTCACCACAGATCAATTGAATAAGATGGTGAATGGTACATGAGCATCACCACACATTCAATGAAGACGTTGGGAATGGTTCATGGACTTCACCACACATCCAATGAAGAAGCTGGGAATGGTTCATGGTCATCTTCACAAATCCAATGAAGAGGTTGGGAATGGTCCATGGACATCACCACACATCCAATGAAGAAGCTGGTAATGGTCCATGGACAACACCACTCATTCAATAAAGAAGCTGGGAATGGTTCATGGACATCACCATATTTCCAATGAAAAAGCTGGGAATGGTCCATAGGCGTCACCACACATCCAAAGAAGAAGCTGGGAATGGTCCATGGGCATCACCACACATCCATTGAAGAAACAGGGAAGGGTTCGTGGACATCACCACACTTCCAATGAAGAAGCTGAGAATGGTACATGGACCTCACCACAGATCAATTGAAGAAGATGGTGAATGGTACATGAGCATCACCACACTTTCAATGAAGAAGCTGAGAATGGTCCATGGGCATCACCACACATCCAATGAAGAAGCTGGGAATGGTCCATGGACATCACCACACTTCCAATGAAGAATCTGGAAATGGTCCATGGACATCAACACACTTCCAATGAAGAAGCTGGGAATGGTCCATAGGAGTCACCACGCATCCTTTGAAGAAGCTGGGAATGGTCCCTCCCTGGTAATTACAATAAAGGCTGACCCTCCTGGGTGATTATAATGAAGGTTGACCCTCCTGGGTGATTATAATGAAGGTTGACCCTCCTGGGTAATTATAATGAAGGTTGACCCTCCCGGGTGATTATAATGAAGGCTGACCCTCCCGGGTGATTATAATGAAGGCTGACCCTCCCGGGTGATTATAATGAAGGCTGACCCTCCCGGGTGATTATAATGAAGGTTGACTCTCCTGGGTGATTATAATGAAGGTTGACCCTCCCGGGTGATTATAATGAAGGTTGACCCTCCCAGGCGATTATAATGAAGGCTGACCCTCCCGGGGGATTATAATTAAGGTTGACCCTCCTGGGTTATTATAATGAAGGTTGACCCTCCCGGGTGATTATAATGAAGGTTGACCCTCCCGGGTGATTATAATGAAGGTTGGCCCTCCAGGGTGATTATAATGAAGGCTGACCCTCCTGGGTGATTATAATGAAGGCTGACCCTCCAGGGTGATTATAATGAAGGCTGACCCTCCTGGGTGATTATAATGAAGGCTGACCCTCCCGGGTGATTATAATGAAGGCTGACCCTCCTGGGTGATTATAATGAAGGCTGACCCTCCCGGGTGATTATAATGAAGGCTGACCCTCCCGGGTGATTATAATGAAGGTTGACCCTCCCGGGTGATTATAATGAAGGCTGACCCTCCCGGGTGATTATAATGAAGGTTGACCCTCCCGGGTGTTTATAATGAAGGTTGACCCTCCAGTTCCTACATAAGAACAGAAAAAGGTCAGAATCTACAACAAAGTTTGTTTCTTGCAATGTACGGAGATCACTCAGAGGGAATTGTTTTTTTCTGGAGTTACACTTTAAACTGTAAGAAAATTGATTGAGATGAGAGAATGAAGGAACCTGCAAAGGTCGAACGAATGTTCCAACACACAGGAATATATATAATCTCCTCCATGAGGACAATTCGATTTTTGTGTATTTAAACCCAGCAGATTGTAGGATTGGATTAGACCGGTGCGCCCGGCTTTATCCTCCCATCTCCTGGACTTCCCCACAACGGTTAATCCGAGACCTTGGAAATCTGTATATCCAGTTCTTTAGTCAGTCCCCTCCCCCGTGTGTAGGGGGCGCTCCTCTGTGTGTGCGGACAGATCCTTATGGAACTCCCCATATAGAAGTGAGCCTGTGCAGACTCCATGTCTGAAGTGATCGATCCCACCGCACATCTCCTGGTCCTGACTGACAATCGCTAGCTGGAAGGACCCACTCAACACTTAGTGTTGACTCAGAATTCCCCCGATATTCACCTAGAATTCAACATACCCCAGAATTCACCTTTTGTTTACCCAGAATTCACCCGATGTTGCTCCAGAAATCCTTGAATGTTCCTCCAGGATTCACCCGTCCTTTGCACCAAAAATTTACTCAATGTTGACCAATAATTTACCTGATGTTCATGCAGAATGCAGACCAGACTCTCCCAGAATTCACCCAACATACACCCGAGAAATTCATCCAGAATTCACATTCCTAATGTTGACCAATCACCCCTATTGTCCAAGGAGGGAGGTGAAACCTCCGGAAATGCTTTGTTCAGCCAATCATCAAACTATTATTTATCACAATCGATCGTTATTTTATACACGGACAATGAGGGCTGAAGACAACAATCCTTATGGCCAATAAAGTGTGTTAGAGCTCAGTGAATGGAGTCTGTTCTCGGAGGGGGATGGGGGGGGGGGGGGGGTCAGACCTAAAAATAAAGGGAGTTGGGAATGTCGGGATTCAGGTCCAGAATACGATTACGGGAATCCGAATGTCTGAGATCTGAGGGTCACCATACTTGTTACAATGGGAGGGATTTACTAAAACTGGGGAGTGCAGATTCTGGGGCAGCTCTGCATGGCAGCCAATCAGCTTCTTACTTCAGCTTCTTCAATTAAGCTTTGGAAATGAAACCTGGAATCTGATTGGCTTCTATTTCAAGTTGCATCAGATTTTTCAGCCCCAGTTTTGGTGAATAGCCCCCAATCTGACCCTCCAATCTTTCTACTAGAGATGTGAATGATGGAAAAATTAGTTTTTTATTTCAGATTCATTCGTTAAGTTAATCATTTGGTTTTGTCATTCTCGTTATTTTAGAACATTTCGTATTTCGGAAGTTATTTTGGACGATTGTCTATATTTCTTTAACGCATTCATTCGTTATTTCGGGAGATGACCTTTGCACTCGGCTTGGGTTGGATGGAGGCGGAGCCATCAGAATCTCAGAATCACAACAATAACAAATGGAACAAATGTAATTTGGGATTCAATCGTTGTGTTATGATTGGGAGATTCTAATGGATCCTCCTCCATCCAACCCGAACACAATATGTGGGAATCGTCCAATTTTTACTTCTCTACCTTCCTAGATTCCTGGAATTGATTTCCCGTTTCCTCCGTAGAGATTTATAATCATGAATAATATTATTGCAACATAAAATCCAAATCAATTCTGATCATTCGTTATGTCGTTGCATTATTTCAGATCTGAATGGAACAAATGAATTTGTTGTTTTGTTATAATTGATTTGGGATTTGTTGAAATTTGTTACTATTGAGATTCGGATACATCTGAATCTTCGAATAACGAAAATTTAGTCCGATAGATTTAGTAATGATACGAATCGCACGTGTCTACTTTGTACAATCAACTTCAGATTTACCAAAACGATGTAATACGAGGACCAGTGGCGGCCGCTCATGCAGGGTGCAAGGGTGCCGCCCCCCCTAATCTACATGTGGGGCACCGGACACATGGATTCCAATGGGGTTTTTTTTTTGTAAGCACATGATTAGAGCCAGAGGCTCTGATTGGCTTCAAATAGGGGTGGGCTCGGGGCGCAGAGCACTGTGCCCTGCACCCACCCAGTTGTGTGGCAATAGTGAAATAATACTCACTAATGTCTTTCTGTTTCTCCTCCCAGCCAGACCCCATTCGCCGGATTCCAGGACTCCTGATTGGCCGGGAGTCCTAAGACCCCATTGACCATATTCCAGGACTCCTGATTGGCCAGGAGTCCTAGGACCTCATTGGCCGGATTCCAGGACACCTGATTGGCCAGGAGTCCTAAGACCCCATTGACCATATTCCAGGACTCCTGATTGGCCGGGAGTCCTAAGACCCCATTGACCATATTCCAGGAATCCTGATTGGCTGCGAGTCCTAAGACGCTGATGACCATATTCCAGGACTCCTGATTGGCCGGGATTTCGGGAGAGAGATGCAGGGATGAAGGTAAGTGCGGAGCTGGTGGGGGGCCTGGTGAGCGAGCGAAGTGGCGGGGGGTGGGGTTTTTTTTGGGTAGCGGCGATCAATCGAATGATGGGGGGGTGGGAGGGGGATTTGGTGGTGGTTGGATGGCTGTTTGGGTGATGGGGGTGTGGCTGTCTGGGTGGGGGCCACGGGCCGTCTCCCCAGGAAATTTGAGCACCAGCCGCCACTGACGAGGACCTCCCTAAATGATTCAATCAATCTGTATCCAATCAGGAAGGCTGTTGTGCTCCATAGATGATGGTAGATCTAAAGGAGATCATACAATCAGATTGTATAGTGAATGGTCAGATCAGTAGACCTGAACAAAGACTGTTGCACCCTACAAAATCCGCCAGTTGTCTGTCTGTCTGCTTAGTTAGCTCCTCCCGCTACAAATAAATAAAAATGGCGTCTGCTGATTGGGGTGTCACATGGCGTTGCGCCAGATTTGAGCGCGTTTTCTCCGCCTGCGCCAATATTTTAGAATCTGCGTTCTCCCGGTATTCCCACGACTCCGGAGACGGGAACCGCTTGTAAATGAGAACATTGGCGCAAAGGCTTTATTAGTGATTGGACGCGTTTAGCGTGATTTGGCGCAGGCCGCGCGTCGCTGTTATAACATCGATATTTATTGCACAGAAAAGGTACGAAGATTTACACCGCGAAGCAGACGCTTTCCCCCCGTTATAATTATCCGCCTCTGCCGCGTTGGGGGGGAGGGGAGGGGGGGGGCGGTCTCTTATGTAACGCCGACCTCAGCGGGAAAATTTGGGGGCTGATTCACCGAGAAAAGGAAATGAGAGCCACGCCCAGAGCGGCCGATGAAAGGAGACTTCTGATTGGTCACTGGAAGCTGCAAATGCTTCTCACTTGTTTGTGGATGAGCAGCTTTGGGAAGGGAGGGGCTATGTGGGAATTTTTCAGTCGATGGGCGATCGTTGTGGGATATGATGGTGACTTGTTGCTCGCGGTCGCAGCGTTCTCTGGGCACTGGTTGGTTCTTTACTCCCCCCCTCCCCCCCCCCCCCCCCCCCCCGGCGCTCTTTTTTCCGCTCATTAAACTTGCAGGATGGTGATAGCGATCTGTCAGGACGGAGCGCGGTGTCTATACGATCGTCCTCGCTGACATGATCTGTTACAGGACGTTGAGGAAGGAGCGCGCTATTTACTCTCATTGTTTGTGTCCCAATGCAAAGCCGTACAATCGGGGAGGAGGGGGAGGGGCGCTATGAATGGCGCGCTGTGTTCGTACGCTGAAAGTGCCAACAGGGGAGTTTTGTTTGTCCTCCCTGGCATGGATCCGGGCCGCGCTCTGTACCTGCCGAGAGGAGACAACGCCAAGCCCGGCGGGAAGGCAGACATTGAATATTCAGTGGGTGGGGGGAGGGGGGGCGCTGCCTGCGCGTTTAACCCCTTCGACTCCTGGAACAGCGACACCACGGAACCAAGAAACCCTCCCCGGTCCGGCGACGGGGCGAGTCAGGTTGCTACGGGTTACCGCCGCGCACAGCGTCACTCTTATATTATCGCAGGGAATGCGGCGCAGGTCATCGCGAATCCCCCTAATCACATCGATACAAAGGATGAATAAAGACACCGAACCCTCATAATAATAATAATAATAACAATCAGAAGAAGTCTTTTTTAATTTTAGTTTTGGGCTAAACCATCGCCGTGTGATCGCAGATTTCCACCGACCCCCGCAGATGAATTCTCACCAAAGTGAAGGAACTAAGGAGGCGGCCATGACAGATCCCCGTCTGAAAACAGCTGTCACCGGGGGAGGGGATCATACTCATCCTATGACTTCTATACATTTTCATCTGATAACCTGGAACAAGCATGCAGCAAGTGAAGTCATTACCGTCCCCCATACCTGTCCCCGGACTCATCAATGGCAGCCTGCGTCATTCTCTACTGTAAATGATGTCATCGCTCCCATCCATAGGACAATGATGTCATCGCTCCCATCTACAGGACAATGATGTCATCACTCCCATCTACAGGACAATGATGTCATCACTCCCATCTACAGGACAATGATGTCATCGCTCCCATCTACAGGACAATGATGTCATCACTCCCATCTACAGGACAATGATGTCATCGCTCCCATCTACAGGACAATGATGTCATCCCTCCCATCTACAGGACAATGATGTCATCCCTCCCATCTACAGGACAATGATGTCATCCCTCCCATCTACAGGACAATGATGTCATCGCTCCCATCTACAGGACAATGATGTCATCACTCCCATCTACAGGACAATTATGTCATCGCTCCCATCTACAGGACAATGATGTCATCCCTCCCATCTACAGGACAATGATGTCATCGCTCCCATCTACAGGACAATGATGTCATCCCTCCCATCTACAGGACAATGATGTCATCGCTTCCATCTACAGGACAATGATGTCATCCCTCCCATCTACAGGACAATGATGTCATCGCTCCCATCTACAGGACAATGATTATATCGCTCCCATCCACAGGACAATGATGTCATCGCTCCCATCCACAGGACAATGATGTAATCACTCCCATCTACAGGACAATGATGTCATCGCTCCCATCTACAGGACAATGATGTCATCACTCCCATCCACAGGACAATGATGTAATCACTCCCATCTACAGGACAATGATGTCATTGCTCCCATCCACAGGACAATGATGTCATCGCTTCCATCTACAGGACAATGATGTCATCCCTCCCATCCACAGGACAATGATGTCATCGCTTCCATCTACAGGACAATGATGTCATCCCTCCCATCTACAGGACAATGATGTCATCGCTCCCATCTACAGGACAATGATTATATCGCTCCCATCCACAGGACAATGATGTCATCGCTCCCATCCACAGGACAATGATGTAATCACTCCCATCTACAGGACAATGATGTCATTGCTCCCATCCACAGGACAATGATGTCATCGCTTCCATCTACAGGACAATGATGTCATCCCTCCCATCCACAGGACAATGATGTCATCGCTTCCATCTACAGGACAATGATGTCATCCCTCCCATCTACAGGACAATGATGTCATCCCTCCCATCTACAGGACAATGATGTCATCGCTCCCATCCACAGGACAATGATGTCATCGCTTCCATCTACAGGACAATGATGTCATCCCTCCCATCCACAGGACAATGATGTCATCGCTCCCATCCACAGGACAATGATGTCATCGCTCCCATCTACAGGACAATGATGTCATCGCTTCCATCTACAGGACAATGATGTCATCGCTTCCATCTACAGGACAATGATGTCATCGCTCCCATCTACAGGACAATGATGTCATCCCTCCCATCTACAGGACAATGATGTCATCGCTCCCATCTACAGGACAATGATGTCATCGCTCCCATCCACAGGACAATGATGTCATCGCTTCCATCTACAGGACAATGATGTCATCCCTCCCATCCACAGGACAATGATGTCATCGCTCCCATCCACAGGACAATGATGTCATCCCTCCCATCCACAGGACAATGATGTCATCACTCCCATCCACAGACATTCAGTGCCCCAGATTCTGGCAGAATTTGGTTCTGGATTGTCTGTTGTAGGGAGATTAGTGTCTGATGCAGTTTATTTATTATCCGGTGTAGAATACGGGGGTCGTGTACCGCGCCGCCATTCCTGGGTGCCTTAACCCTCCATCTGCCAGGCGTCCCTGAGAGCCGGATTAATCCCGGACTGGGAGAATCTGGAGCGACATATGGAGAGTAATCAGATTACAGCGCGGCCGGCTTCCTGCTCTCTCCTTGTCGGAACGCAGACAGGTCACAGACAATGGCCAATGTCTGACCTTTATTATACGACACAACGCTCCAAAAATCATACCGCGCCCTTTTATTTACCACAACGCCCTCAACACGTGCCATGCAGTGCATCGGGGGGTACTACCACCGGCTGTAGGTGTGTCATGGAACGGCATCAGCCAAACGATCAGTCAGTTATCTGCAAGTCGGCGTTTATTGAAGGAGCGCCGTGTACATTGACAGCGCAGATAGAATGGAAGAACGGCGTGCAATCCGTATAGAACAGAGTATAACAGTCTATGGAAACAACTACAGTAACTGGGATGCTAGGAGCAGCTCCCACACATGACCAGTAGGTGGCAGTAAAGTGTTACAGTGTAATGGGGAACAGGGAAAAGTTCACTTTCATAAATGTGCGTCAAATTGTGCATTTATAAAACGCATGAAATACGCATGTCACATTTGCGGCGCTAGTTATTGTTAATGGCACCCCAAACATGGCAAGCAGATGTGGCAAAACACGCAAAAATGCACAAAACTCAATGCAGGAAAAAAAAAGATTCTATTTACACCGGAACGTTCCATCAGAAGATGCGTTTTTGCGTGCATTCATGTACCGCATAGAAAATGCACGTCACGTTACAATCCCATTGTCAATGGCAGGTGTGCGTTTTTCTGCATGGCAAAATGCGTTGTAAACAAAACGCGTAAAAGCTCAACGCTCATAAAAATGCCAGAACGTCATTGGTCAGTTTGTTGTGTGTAAACCCGCCGTACACGCCGCGCACGAAACCCCCTCATTCCCGTGAGGATCGGTGGGGGGAGGGGGGTCTTCCTGCAGTGAGTTGCATTGCGCATCATTCCATACGATCAAATTGTCCCCCAGAAGATGAACGCCGACTTCCCGTAGAAAGTCGTATTCCGGAGCGCGGCGGTTCTGCATGGCGCTGCGCAGAGAATTAACATGCAGCTGTTCTCTCCGCTCCTCATCCCCAAATCTCTTCCATCCGGCGCTGCAAATAAATTCTCCGCTTAATGTAAAGTATGGAAATGATCCGTTATAAAGGCGAGGATCCCGAGGCGAACATTCCGCGTCTGTGCACATTACTCGCTCCGCAGGACCACCGCGTCTCCGGATTTATGTATAATGATCCCCCCCCCACCCCCCACACCGCCACATCTGCCAACCCAGCAGAAAACAAGTCCGCCAATCTTCACTCTGCAAAGTGAGCGAATGAAGGATATGGGAGTGAGATCCCATCCCGATCCGTGTATGATATAAATCCCTGTATACCAGATCCCGGGAAAGATCTCATCCTGGTCCATGTATGATAATACAGCGCCTGGAAAAAGTATTCATACCCCTTGAAATTCCCCACATTTTGTTACAACCAAAAACATAAATGTATTTTATTGGGATTTTATGTGATAGACCAACACAAAGTGTCACATAATTGTGAAGTGGAAGGAAAATGATAAATGATACAAATAAATATGTGAAAAGTGTGGGGGGAGGGGCATTTGTATGGCGCCCCCCGGAGTCAATACTTTGTAGAACCCCCTTTCTCTACAAGTCTTTTTGGGGATGTCTCTACCAGCTTTGCACATCTAGAGAGGACATTTCTGCCCATTCTTCTTTGTAAAATATCTCAAGCTCTGTCAGATTGGATGGAGAGCGTCTGTGAACAGCAATTTTCAAGTCTTGCCACAGATTCTCAATGTGATTTAGGTCTGGACTGTGACTGGGCCATTCTAACACATGAATATGCTTTGATCTAAACCATTCCATTGTAGCTCTGGCTGGATGTTTCGGGTCGTTGTCCTGCTGGAAGGTGAACCTCCGCCCCCCCCCCAGTCTCAAGTCTTTTGTAGACTCTAATACCGCGTACACACGACCAGAATTTCTGGCAGACTATCTGAACGAACGGACTTGCCTACATACGACCGGACATTCTGGCAGGCTAGGTCCGCCGGTCTTCCCGACGGACTTTCGACGGAGTTACGGCGGACTTCCAAATGAACGGACTTGCCCACACATGGACTAAAGTCCGTTCATTTTGAACGTGACTCGGGTACAACATGACTAAAAAGGGAAGTCAATCTCGCCGCTTTTATCGGCGAGATTGACACCTTGCAAGCCCCGTTACAGAGCATACCAGGCCCTCAGGTCTGGTATGGATTTTAAGGGGAACCATACGCCGTAAAAAACGGCGCGGTAGTCCCCCCAAAATCCATACCAGACCCATATCCGAGCAAGGCCGGTCAGGAAAGGGGGTGGAGACGAGCGAGCAGACCCCCCCTCCTGAACCGTACCAGGCCGCATGCCCTCAACATGGGGGGGTGGGTGCTTTGGGGGAGGGGGCGCCCTGCGGCCCCCCCCCCACCCCAAAGCACCTTGTCCCCATATTGATGAGGACAAGGGCCTCTTCCCGACAACCCTAGCCGTTGGTTGTCGGGGTCAGCGGGTGGGGGGCTTATCGGAATCCAGGAGCCCCCTTTAATAAGGGGGCCCCCAGATCCCGGCCCCCCGCCCTATGTGAATGAGTATGGGGTACATCGTACCCCTACCTATTCACCTGGGGGAAAAAAAGTGTCAATAAAAAACACACTACACAGGTTTTTAAAGTAGTTTATTAGACAGCTCTGGGGGTCTCTTCCGACTTCTACGCTCTCTTCGGCCTCTTCTCCGGTGTCTGGTTCTTCTCCCGCTCTTCGGCCTCTTCTCCCGGTGTCGTCACAGTCCTGGGGCCTGCCTATATAAGTCATTGCACACCGCTCACACAGCATTACAGCGGGAGAGAGCGTCATGTCAACATCGGAAGAAGAGAAGAGGGAAGAAGACAACGGAGAAGACCGGGCCACTGCTAGCAAAAGAGCAGAAGATAGCAGAGGAGCCTGGCACAAGAACCGGACACCAGGAGAAGAGGCCGAAGAGCGGGAGAAGAACCGGACACCGGGAGAAGAGGCCGAAGAGCGGGAGAAGAACTGGACACCACTTATTAAAGGGGGCTCCCGTATTCCGATAAGCCCCCCACCCACAGACCCCGACAACCAACGGCCAGGGTTGTCGGGAAGAGGCCCTTGTCCTCATCAACATGGGGACAAGGTGCTTTGGGGTGGGGGGGCCTCAGGGTGCCCCCCTCCCCAAAAGCACCCACCCCCCCATGTTGAGGGCATGCGGCATGGTACGGTTCAGGAGGGGGGGGGGGGCGCTCGCTCGTCCCCACCCCCCTTTCCTGACCGGCCGGGCTGCGCGGATTTTGGGGGGACTGTTATGGTATGGATTTTGGGGGGACCCCTACGTTTTTTCGGCGTAGGGGGTTCCCCTTAAAATCCATACCAGACGACATTGTCACCTCTTTCTCGCGCTCGCTGCAATAGGAAAATGTGTTTTTCCTATTGCAGCAAGCGCGAGATTATACCCTGTCGCCGAGAACCAGAGTGATAGGATCTCGCTGGAAACATTCTCGCGGGCAGGTGCTGTAGCTGCCCTTGCGTCGTATTTGGTCCGTCGGACCAGCATACAGACGGACGGGCTTCCCGATAGGAACTGGGTCCGGCGGAGTTCCGGCGGAAAGAATTGATGCATGTTTCAAATCTAAAGTCCGTCAGAAGTCCAATGAAGCCCACACACGGGCGGATTGTCCACCGGACCAGTCTGGTGGAAAAGTCTGCTCGTATGTACACTGCATTACAGGTTTTCTTCTAAGATTGTCCTATATTTGTCTCCATCCATCTTCCCATCAACTCTGACCAGCTTCCCTGTCCCTGCTGAAGAAAAGCATCCCCACCACATGATGCTGCCACCACCATGTTTCACGGTGGGGATGGTGTGTTCAGGGTGATGTGCAGTGTTAGTTTTCCCCACACATAGCGTTTGCTTTTAGGCTAAAAAGTTGAATTTTGGTCTCCTCTGACCAGATCACCTTCTTCCACATGTTTGCTGTGTCCTCCACATGGCTTCTCACAAACTACAAACAGGACTTCTTATGACTTTCTTTCACCAATGTCTTTCTTCTTGTCACTCTTCCATAAAGGGCAGATTTGTGGAGAACACGACTAATAGTTGTCCTGTGGACAGATTCTCCCACCTGAGCTGTGGATCTCTGCAGCTCCTCCAGAGTTACCATGGACCTCTTGGCTCTTCTCTGATGAATGCTCTCCTTGCCCGGCCGGTCAGTTTAGGTGGACGGCCATGTCTTGGTAGGTTTGCAGTTGTGCCATACTCTTTCCATTTTCCGATGATGGATTGAACAGAGCTCCGTGAGATGTTCAAAGCTTGGGAGATTTTTTTATAACCTAACCCTGCTTTATACTTCTCCACAACTTTATCCCTGACCTGTCTGGTGTGTTCCTTGGCCTTCATGATGCTGTTTGTTCACTAAGGTCCTCTTACAATCCTCTGAGGGCTTCACAGAACAGCTGTATTTATACTGAGATTAAATGACACACAGGTGGACTCTATTTACTAATTAGGTGACTTCTGAAGGAAATTGTTTCCACTAGATTTTTCATGTTTTTGTTTGTAACATGACAAAATGTGGGAAATGTCCAGGGGTATGAATAGTTTTTCCAGGCACTGTAGATCCCATATATGGTATACAGTGTGGTCAGAGGACTCTGAGTGATGATTGGAGGCTCTGAGCTTCGCCTGTAAGAAAAAATTCACATAATTGGTCAGAGAGAACTTACTGAACGAGTCACATTCCAGTAATTCCAACCTGTGTGAGCTCATCTTACCCAGATCAAATTCACCCAGATCACAGAGATCCCATTCACCCAGATCAAAGGGATCACATTCACCTAGATCACAGAGATCACATTCACCCAGATCACAGAGATCACATTCACCAAGATCACAGCAATCACATTCACCTAGATCACAGCAATCACATTCACCCAGATCACAGTGATCACATTCACCGAGATCACATTCTCCCAGATCACAGGGATCACATTCTCCCAGATCACAGAGATCACATTCACCCACATCACAGAAATCACATTCACCCAGATCACAGTGATCACATTCACCCAGATCACAGAGATCACATTCACCCAGATCACTGGAATCACATTCACCCACATCACAGATCACATTCACCCAGATCACAGAAATCACATTCACCCAGATCACAGAAATCACATTCACCCTGATTACAGCAATCACACAGATCACATTTACCTATATCACAGGGATCACATTCACCCAGATCAAATGGATCACATTCACACAGATCACATTCACCCCGATCACATGGATCACATTCTCACATTCACCCAAATCACAGGAATCTATGCTGGGTGAGCACTATGTATGGAGGCTGGTTGGGTTGAGCACTATGTATGGAGGCTGGTTGGGTTGAGCACTATGTATGGAGGCTGGTTGGGTTAAGCACTATGTATGGAGGCTGGTTGGGTTGAGCACTAGGTATGGAGGCTGGTTGGGTTGAGCACTATGTATGGAGGCTGGTTGGGTTGAGCACTATGTATGGAGGCTTGTTGGGTGGAGCACTATGTATGGAGGTTGGCTGGGTGGAGCACTATGTATGGAGGCTGGTTGGGTTAAGCACTATGTATGGAGGCTGGCTGGGTGGAGCACTATGTATGGAGGCTTGTTGGGTGGAGCACTATGTATGGAGGCTTGTTGGGTGGAGCACTATGTATGGAGGCTGTTTGGGTTAAGCACTTTGTATGGAGGCTGGCTGGGTGGAGCACTATGTATGGAGGCTGGTAGGGTTGAGCACTATGTATGGAGGCTGTTTGGGTTAAGCACTATGTATGGAGGCTGGTAGGGTTGAGCACTATGTATGGAGGCTGGCTGGGTGGAGCACTATGTATGGAGGTTGGCTGGGTGGAGCACTATATATGAAGGCCGGTTGGGTTGAGCACTATGTATGGAGGCTGGTTGGGTTGAGCACTATGTATGGAGGCTGGCTGGGTGGAGCACTATGTATGGAGGTTGGCTGGGTGGAGCACTATGTATGGAGGTTGGCTGGGTGGAGCACTATGTATGAAGGCTGGTTGGGCTGAGCACTATGTATGGAGGCTGGTTGGGTTGTGCACTATGTATGGAGGCTGGCTGGGTGAAGCACTATGTATGGAAGCTGGTTGGGTTAGGCACTATGTATGGAGGCTGGTAGGGTTGAGCACTATGTATGGAGGCTGGCTGGGTGGAGCACTATGTATGGAGGTTGGCTGGGTGGAGCACTATATATGAAGGCCAGTTGGGTTGAGCACTATGTATGGAGGCTGGTTGGGTTGAGCACTATGTATGGAGGCTGGCTGGGTGAAGCACTATGTATGGAGGCTGGTTGGGTTAAGCACTATGTATGAAGGCTGGCTGGGTTGAGCACTATGTATGGAGGCTGGCTGGGTTGAGCACTATGTATGGAGGCTGGTTGGGTTGAGCACTATGTATGGAGGCTGGTTGGGTTGAGCACTATGTATGGAGGCTGGCTGGGTGGAGCACTATGTATGGAGGTTGGCTGGGTGGAGCACTATGTATGAAGGCTGGTTGGGTTGAGCACTATGTATGGAGGCTGGTTGGGTGGAGCACTATGTATGGAGGCTGGTTGGGTTGAGCACTATGTATGGAGGCTGGTTGGGTTAAGCACTATGTATGGAGGCTGGCTGGGTTGAGCACTATGTATAGAGGCTGGTTGGGTTGAGCACTTTGTATGGAGGCTGGCTGGGTTGAGCACTATGTATGGAGGCTGGTTGGGTTGAGCACTATGTATGGAGGCTGGTTGGGTTGAGCACTATGTATGGAGGCTGGCTGGGTTGAGCACTATGTATAGAGGCTGGTTGGGTTGAGCACTATGTATGGAGGCTGGTTGGGTTGAGCACTATGTATGGAGGTTGGTTGGGTTGAGCACTTTGTATGGAGGCTGGTTGGGTTGAGCACTATGTATGGAGGCTGGTTGGGTTGAGCACTATGTATGGAGGCTGGTTGGGTGGAGCACTCTGTATGGAGGCTGGCTGGGTTGAGCACTATGTATGGAGGCTGTTTGGGTGGAGCACTATGAATGGAGGCTGTTTGGGTGGAGCACTATGAATGAAGGCTGTTTGGGTGGAGCACTATGAATGGAGGCTGGTTGGGTTGAGAAATATGTATGGAGGCTGGTTGGGTTGAGCACTATGTATGGAGGCTTGTTGGGTGGAGCACTATGTATGGAGGTTGGCTGGGTGGAGCACTATGTATGGAGGCTGGTTGGGTTAAGCACTATGTATGGAGGCTGGCTGGGTGGAGCACTATGTATGGAGGCTTGTTGGGTGGAGCACTATGTATGGAGGCTTGTTGGGTGGAGCACTATGTATGGAGGTTGGCTGGGTGGAGCACTATGTATGGAGGCTGGTTGGGTTAAGCACTATGTATGGAGGCTGGCTGGGTGGAGCACTATGTATGGAGGCTGGCTGGGTGGAGCACTATGTATGGAGGCTGGTTGGGTTGAGCACTATGTATGGAGGCGGTTTGGGTTAAGCACTTTGTATGGAGCCTGGTTGGGTGGAGCACTATGTATGGAGGCTGGTTGGGTTGAGCACTATGTATGGAGGCTGGTTGGGTGGAGCACTATGTATGGAGGCTGGTTGGGTTGAGCACTATGTATGGAGGCTGGCTGGGTGGAGCACTATGTATGGAGGTTGGCTGGGTGGAGCACTATGTATGAAGGCTGGTTGGGTTGAGCACTATGTATGGAGGCTGGTTGGGTTGTGCACTATGTATGGAGGCTGGCTGGGTGAAGCACTATGTATGGAAGCTGGTTGGGTTAAGCACTATGTATGGAGGCTGGTAGGGTTGAGCACTATGTATGGAGGCTGGCTGGGTGGAGCACTATGTATGGAGGTTGGCTGGGTGGAGCACTATATATGAAGGCCGGTTGGGTTGAGCACTATATATGGAGGCTGGTTGGGTTGAGCACTATGTATGGAGGCTGGCTGGGTGAAGCACTATGTATGAAGGCTGGCTGGGTTGAGCACTTTGTATGGAGGCTGGCTGGGTTGAGCACTTTGTATGGAGGCTGGCTGGGTTGAGCACTTTGTATGGAGGCTGGCTGGGTTGAGCAATATGTATGGAGGCTGGTTGGGTTGAGCACTATGTATGGAGGCTGGTTGGGTTGAGAACTATGTATGGAGGCTGGCTGGGTGGAGCACTATGTATGGAGGTTGGCTGGGTGGAGCACTATGTATGAAGGCTGGTTGGGTTGAGCACTATGTATGGAGGCTGGTTGGGTGGAGCACTATGTATGGAGGCTGGTTGGGTTGAGCACTATGTATGGAGGCTGGTTGGGTTGAGCACTATGTATAGAGGCTGGTTGGGTTGAGCACTATGTATGGAGGCTGGTTGGGTTGAGCACTATGTATGGAGGTTGGTTGGGTTGAGCACTTTGTATGGAGGCTGGTTGGGTTGAGCACTATGTATGGAGGCTGGTTGGGTTGAGCACTATGTATGGAGGCTGGTTGGGTTGAGCACTATGTATGGAGGCTGGTTGGGTGGAGCACTCTGTATGGAGGCTGGCTGGGTTGAGCACTATGTATGGAGGCTGTTTGGGTGGAGCACTATGAATGGAGGCTGTTTGGGTGGAGCACTGTGAATGGAGGCTGTTTGGGTGGAGCACTATGAATGGAGGCTGGTTGGGTTGAGAAATATGTATGGAGGCTGGCTGGGTGGAGCACTATGTATGGAGGTTGGCTGGGTGGAGCACTATGTATGGAGGCTGGTTGGGTTGAGCACTATGTATGGAGGCTGGCTGGGTGGAGCACTATGTATGGAGGCTGGTTGGGTTGAGCACTATGTATGGAGGCTGGTTGGGTTGAGCACTATGTATGGAGGCTGGTTGGGTTAAGCACTATGTATGGAGGCTGGCTGGGTGGAGCACTATGTATGGAGGCTGGCTGGGTGGAGCACTATGTATGGAGGCTGGTTGGGTTGAGCACTATGTATGGAGGCGGTTTGGGTTAAGCACTTTGTATGGAGCCTGGTTGGGTGGAGCACTATGTATGGAGGCTGGTTGGGTTGAGCACTATGTATGGAGGCTGGTTGGGTGGAGCACTATGTATGGAGGCTGGTTGGGTTGAGCACTATGTATGGAGGCTGGCTGGGTGGAGCACTATGTATGGAGGTTGGCTGGGTGGAGCACTATGTATGAAGGCTGGTTGGGTTGAGCACTATGTATGGAGGCTGGTTGGGTTGTGCACTATGTATGGAGGCTGGCTGGGTGAAGCACTATGTATGGAAGCTGGTTGGGTTAAGCACTATGTATGGAGGCTGGTAGGGTTGAGCACTATGTATGGAGGCTGGCTGGGTGGAGCACTATGTATGGAGGTTGGCTGGGTGGAGCACTATATATGAAGGCCGGTTGGGTTGAGCACTATATATGGAGGCTGGTTGGGTTGAGCACTATGTATGGAGGCTGGCTGGGTGAAGCACTATGTATGAAGGCTGGCTGGGTTGAGCACTTTGTATGGAGGCTGGCTGGGTTGAGCACTTTGTATGGAGGCTGGCTGGGTTGAGCACTTTGTATGGAGGCTGGCTGGGTTGAGCAATATGTATGGAGGCTGGTTGGGTTGAGCACTATGTATGGAGGCTGGTTGGGTTGAGAACTATGTATGGAGGCTGGCTGGGTGGAGCACTATGTATGGAGGTTGGCTGGGTGGAGCACTATGTATGAAGGCTGGTTGGGTTGAGCACTATGTATGGAGGCTGGTTGGGTGGAGCACTATGTATGGAGGCTGGTTGGGTTGAGCACTATGTATGGAGGCTGGTTGGGTTGAGCACTATGTATAGAGGCTGGTTGGGTTGAGCACTATGTATGGAGGCTGGTTGGGTTGAGCACTATGTATGGAGGTTGGTTGGGTTGAGCACTTTGTATGGAGGCTGGTTGGGTTGAGCACTATGTATGGAGGCTGGTTGGGTTGAGCACTATGTATGGAGGCTGGTTGGGTTGAGCACTATGTATGGAGGCTGGTTGGGTGGAGCACTCTGTATGGAGGCTGGCTGGGTTGAGCACTATGTATGGAGGCTGTTTGGGTGGAGCACTATGAATGGAGGCTGTTTGGGTGGAGCACTGTGAATGGAGGCTGTTTGGGTGGAGCACTATGAATGGAGGCTGGTTGGGTTGAGAAATATGTATGGAGGCTGGCTGGGTGGAGCACTATGTATGGAGGTTGGCTGGGTGGAGCACTATGTATGGAGGCTGGTTGGGTTGAGCACTATGTATGGAGGCTGGTTGGGTGGAGCACTCTGTATGGAGGCTGGCTGGGTTGAGCACTATGTATGGAGGCTGTTTGGGTGGAGCACTATGAATGGAGGCTGTTTGGGTGGAGCACTATGAATGGAGGCTGTTTGGGTGGAGCACTATGAATGGAGGCTGGTTGGGTTGAGAAATATGTATGGAGGCTGGCTGGGTGGAGCACTATGTATGGAGGTTGGCTGGGTGGAGCACTATGTATGGAGGCTGGTTGGGTTGAGCACTATGTATGGAGGCTGGTTGGGTTGAGCACTATGTATGGAGGCTGGTTGGGTTGAGCACTATGTATGGAGGCTGTTTGGGTGGAGCACTATGTATGGAGGCTGTTTGGGTGGAGCACTATGAATGGAGGCTGGCTGGGTGGAGCACTATGTATGGAGGTTGGCTGGGTGGAGCACTATGTATGGAGGCTGGTTGGGTTGAGCACTATGTATGGAGGCTGGTTGGGTTGAGCACTATGTATGGAGGCTGTTTGGGTGGAGCACTATGTATGGAGGCTGTTTGGGTGGAGCACTATGAATGGAGGCTGGTTGGGTTGAGAAATATGTATGGAGGTTGGCTGGGTGGAGCACTATGTATGGAGGCTGGTTGGGTTGAGCACTATGTATGGAGGCTGGTTGGGTTGAGCACTATGTATGGAGGCTGTTTGGGTGGAGCACTATGAATGGAGGCTGTTTGGGTGGAGCACTATGTATGGAGGCTGGTTGGGTTGAGCACTATGTATGGAGGCTGGTTGGGTTGAGAAATATGTATGGAGGCTGGTTGGGTTGAGCACTATGTATGGAGGCTGGCTGGGTGGAGCACTATGAATGGAGGCTGTTTGGGTGGAGCACTATGAATGGAGGCTGGTTGGGTTGAGAAGTATGTATGGAGGCTGGTTGGGTTGAGCACTATGTATGGAGGCTGGCTGGGTGGAGCACTATGAATGGAGGCTGTTTGGGTGGAGCACTATGAATGGAGGCTGGTTGGGTTGAGAAATATGTATGGAGGCTGGCTGGGTGGAGCACTATGTATGGAGGTTGGCTGGGTGGAGCACTATGTATGGAGGCTGGTTGGGTTGAGCACTATGTATGGAGGCTGGTTGGGTTGAGCACTATGTATGGAGGCTGGTTGGGTTGAGCACTATGTATGGAGGCTGTTTGGGTGGAGCACTATGAATGGAGGCTGTTTGGGTGGAGCACTATGAATGGAGGCTGTTTGGGTGGAGCACTATGAATGGAGGCTGGTTGGGTTGAGAAATATGTATGGAGGTTGGCTGGGTGGAGCACTATGTATGGAGGCTGGTTGGGTTGAGCACTATGTATGGAGGCTGGTTGGGTTGAGCACTATGTATGGAGGCTGGTTGGGTTGAGCACTATGTATGGAGGCTGGTTGGGTTGAGCACTATGTATGGAGGTTGGTTGGGTTGAGCACTATGTATGGAGGCTGGTTGGGTGGAGCACTCTGTATGGAGTCTGGCTGGGTTGAGCACTATGTATGGAGGCTGGTTGGGTTGAGCACTATGTATGGAGGCTGTTTGGGTGGAGCACTATGAATGGAGGCTGTTTGGGTGGAGCACTATGAATGGAGGCTGTTTGGGTGGAGCACTATGTATGGAGGCTGGTTGGGTTGAGCACTATGTATGGAGGCTGGTTGGGTTGAGAAATATGTATGGAGGCTGGTTGGGTTAAGCACTATGTATGGAGGCTGGCTGGGTGGAGCACTATGAATGGAGGCTGTTTGGGTGGAGCACTATGAATGGAGGCTGGTTGGGTTGAGAAGTATGTATGGAGGCTGGTTGGGTTGAGCACTATGTATGGAGGCTGGCTGGGTGGAGCACTATGAATGGAGGCTGTTTGGGTGGAGCACTATGAATGGAGGCTGGTTGGGTTGAGAAGTATGTATGGAGGCTGGTTGGGTTGAGCACTATGTATGGAGGCCATGCTGGTACTTGTAGTTCCTCTGTGGCTGAGAAAAAATGGAGACTGCTTTGCGTATTGCCTGACTGTCATGCTGATCTACTGGCTTCAGTCCTCTCACTGACCCAGAACAGGTATGTTGTGACTTCACTTGCTGCATGCTTGTCCTGGGTCAGGGACTAGAACGTGTAGAAGGTAGAGACAGCCAGGTAAGTGGCATCTTCAGAATGAGGATGGTTATGGACATCTATATTTTCGGCTTCCCTGTAAAGTGCACCTGTCATTGGAGCAATCTGGGGGGACCTGGAAGAACCGTACAGCACAGGAGAGTTAGAATTCATTATCTCTGTACTTAGATTGGATCTACTGAAGCCAGAGGATCGGCATGACAGCCAGGCAGTTGGCATTTCCAGAATTAGAGGGCAGCGGCTGCATCCTCCATATTTAACCCTCTGAAGATCCAGGTGTCAGCTCAGAGCCCTCTGGTGGGTGAAGAGTTAAGGTCACCTGTCTGCCTCCAGGTGTGACTGGCTGGGAGTCACATGACTGACCTTGGCATTCCATCGTCCTGGCAGGGGGCCACCGAGGGCCGCCATGCGTGCCAAGAGGAAGCCGAGAGCTGCCGACTTTCCACAATGATGTGTTCTGTTCCTCCAGCACGTTCCACTCACCTTCCAGAAAGATGTGCGGTGATGATGTCAGCGACACGGCGCAGGTCATGTGACCACCCCTGGCAACCTGCCGCCATCAGATCATCCGAGTCCTACAGGAAATCTCATGCAAATAATAATCTGTGTCCCCGCAGCGGAAGATCAGATCCTTCGCAGTGCCTTTGTAATCTGTAAATTCGGCGATGTTTCCACATGAGTCAGTATGAAGACAGATGAGGATTCCTATTGTCTGTGGGGTCGTTTTCATACAATCGCCAGACATGTCACCAAACCAGGCCGGGCCCCCACCAGCACCGGCTGTGCACAGATTGGCCGACATTTCATGACGCTGGGCCGCCACTCCCGGTGCAGCCATTTTGCATCGCTCCCACCTGTCCCTGATTTGGAGGGAGTGTCTCTGATTTGGAGGGAGTGTCACTGATTTGGAGGGAGTGTCTCTGATTTGGAGGGAGTGTCTCTGATTTGGAGGGAGTGTCCCTGATTTGGAGGGAGTGTCTCTGATTTGGAGGGAGTGTCTCTGATTTGGAGGGAGTGTCTCTGATTTGGAGAGAGTGTCCCTGATTTGGAGGGAGTGTCTCTGATTTGGAGGGAGTGTCTCTGATTTGGAGGGAGTGTCCCTGATTTGGAGGGAGTGTCTCTGATTTGGAGGGAGTGTCTCTGATTTGGAGGGAGTGTCTCTGATTTGGAGAGAGTGTCCCTGATTTGGAGGGAGTGTCTCTGATTTGGAGGGAGTGTCTCTGATTTGGAGGGAGTGTCCCTGATTTGGAGGGAGTGTCTCTGATTTGGAGGGAGTGTCTCTGATTTGGAGGGAGTGTCCCTGATTTGGAGGGAGTGTCTCTGATTTGGAGGGAGTGTCCCTGATTTGGAGGGAGTGTCTCTGATTTGGAGAGAGTGTCCCTGATTTGGAGGGAGTGTCTCTGATTTGGAGGGAGTGTCTCTGATTTGGAGGGAGTGTCCCTGATTTGGAGGGAGTGTCTCTGATTTGGAGGGAGTGTCTCTGATTTGGAGGGAGTGTCCCTGATTTGGAGGGAGTGTCTCTGATTTGGAGGGAGTGTCCCTGATTTGGAAGGACTGTCCCTGATTTGGAGAGAGTGTCCCTGATTTGGAAGGACTGTCCCTGATTTGGAGTGAGTGTGCCTTATTTCAAAGGACTGTCCCTTATTTGGAAGGACTGTCCCTGATTTGGAAGGACTGTCCCTGATTTGGAGGGAGTGTCACTGATTTGGAGGGACAGTCCCTGATTTGGAGGGGACGTTCCCTGATTTGAAGGGAGTGTCCCTGATTTGGAGGGAGTGTCCCTGATTTGGAGGGACAGTCCCTGATTTGGAGGGAGTGTCCTTGATTTGGAGGGATTGTCCTTGATTTGGGAGGACTGTCCCTGATTTGGAGAGAGTGTCCCTGATTTGGAGGGAGTGTCCCTGATTTGGAGGGGACGTTCCCTGATTTGGAGGGACAGTCCCTGATTTGGAGGGAGTGTCCCTTATTTCGAAGGACTGTCCCTTATTTGGAAGGACTGTCCCTGATTTGGAGGGAGTGTCCCTGATTTGGAGGGAGTGTCCCTGATTTGGAGGGGACGTTCCCTGATTTGGAGGGACAGTCCCTGATTTGGAGGGGACGTTCCCTGATTTGGAGGGATTGTCCCTGATTTGGAGGGAGTGTCCTTGATTTGGAGGGGACGTTCCCTGATTTGGAGGGACAGTCCCTGATTTGGAGGGACAGTCCCTGATTTGGAGGGGACGTTCCCTGATTTGGAGGGACAGTCCCTGATTTGGAGGGGACGTTCCCTGATTTGAAGGGAGTGTCCCTGATTTGGAGGGAGTGTCCCTGATTTGGAGGGACAGTCCCTGATTTGGAGGGAGTGTCCTTGATTTGGAGGGATTGTCCTTGATTTGGGAGGACTGTCCCTGATTTGGAGAGAGTGTCCCTGATTTGGAGGGAGTGTCCCTGATTTGGAGGGAGTGTCCCTGATTTGGAGGGACAGTCCCTGATTTGGAGGGGACGTTCCCTGATTTGGAGGGACAGTCCCTGATTTGGAGGGAGTGTCCCTTATTTCGAAGGACTGTCCCTTATTTGGAAGGACTGTCCCTGATTTGGAGGGAGTGTCCCTGATTTGGAGGGGACGTTCCCTGATTTGGAGGGGACGTTCCCTGATTTGGAGGGATTGTCCCTGATTTGGAGGGAGTGTCCCTGATTTGGAGGGGACAGTCCCTGATTTGGAGGGATTGTCCCTGATTTGGAGGGGACAGTCCCTGATTTGGAGGGACAGTCCCTGATTTGGAGGGGACGTTCCCTGATTTGGAGGGGACGTTCCCTGATTTGGAGGGATTGTCCCTGATTTGGAGGGAGTGTCCCTGATTTGGAGGGGACAGTCCCTGATTTGGAGGGATTGTCCCTGATTTGGAGGGGACAGTCCCTGATTTGGAGGGGACGTTCCCTGATTTGGAGGGGACGTTCCCTGATTTGGAGGGGACGTTCCCTGATTTGGAGGGATTGTCCCTGATTTGGAGGGAGTGTCCCTGATTTGGAGGGGACAGTCCCTGATTTGGAGGGACAGTCCCTGATTTGGAGGGGACGTTCCCTGATTTGGAGGGATTGTCCCTGATTTGGAGGGAGTGTCCCTGATTTGGAGGGGACGTTCCCTGATTTGGAGGGAGTGTCCCTGATTTGGAGGGGACGTTCCCTGATTTGGAAGGACTGTCCCTGATTTGAAACAAAGTCCCTCTGTCCCTCTTTCCTCCTCATTGGTCCCTCATGTTGATAAACATTTCATCCCATTTCTACATAAAGGAATATAAGAGGTCCAATGAGAGCTGAGTTTGTATAAAGTGATGCCAACATCCTTAATGAAAATAGAACAGAATGAACAGTGCACTGGATGTACACGGGGTCGCTTCTTAGGATTTGAATGGCAAAATAATATAAAGAGTATAGAGAGTAGATTGTATAAAATGCATGTAAGTGCCAATTTTATTTCATTGTAGAAAAAATATGAAAAATACAGTTATACAATATACATGTTCACTTAAAATACACACATCAAAATGTAGAAGGTAGATATATCAGCCCGGTGCTTACAACCCTCAGCCTGAGTGGTTTAACCACTTCAATACCGGGGGGCACTTAGACACCTTCCGGGAGCCCAGGCCAATTTTCAGCTTTCAGCGCTGTCGCAGTTTGAATGACAATTACGCGGTCATACAACACTGTACACAAACTACATTTTTATCATTTTGTTCCCACAAATAGAGATTTCTTTTGGTGGTATTTCATCACCTCTGTGGTTTTTATTTTTTGCTAGACTGAAAATTTTGAAAAAAATAAAAGTTTTGCTTTTGTTTCTGTTAAAAAAATTTGTAAATAAGTAAGTTTTCTCTTTCACTGATGGGCACTGATACGGCGGCACCGATGAGGTGGCACCAATGAGCGGTCACTGACAATGGGCACTGATATGTGGCACTGATGGGCACTGGTAGGCGGCATTGATGGGTGGCACTGATATTCAGCACTGATGGGCATTGATAGGCGGCACTGATGGGCACTTATGGGTGGCACTGGTTGGCACTGGTTGGCACTGAAAGGCGGCACTGCTGGGCACTGATAGGCAGCACTGCTGGGCACTGATACATGGCACTGATGGGCACTGATATGCGGCACTGAGGGGCATCCCTGGTGGCACTGGCAGTGGTAGGCATTGGAGTCGGCACAGATTGGCATTTCCCTGGGGGTCTAGGGGCATACCTGGTGGTCCAGTGTGGCTGGTTTCCCTGGTGGTCCTGGGCGGCTTCCCTGGTGGTCCTGGGAGGGATCCGAGGGGGGGCTGTGCTGATAAACAATCAGCACAGACCCCCCCTGTCAGGAGAGCAGCCGATTGGCTCTCCTCTACTCGCGTCTGTCAGACACGAGTGAGGAAAAGCCGATTACCGGCTCTTTCTATTTACATCGTGATCAGCTGTGATTGGACACGGCTGATCACGTGGTAAAGAGTCTCCGTCAGAGACTCTTTACCTAGATCGGTGTTGTAGGATGTCAGACTGACACCCCGCAACAACGATCGCCGCGATGCACGCCCCCGGGGGTGGGCAGCGGCTCCATATTCCTGATCACGTGGCATGACGTCCGGTCAGGAATAACAAACCACTTTGCCGCCGTCATTTTGTAATAGGGAGGGCGGCAAGTGGTTGAAGGTGAAACGGATGAATTTACAGCACATATCCCGACACGTTTCAGAAATTAGTATGTATTATTCCTTCATCAAGGGACTTACAGTAGGGTGATCGAATCTTTATCTGTAATGTAAGTTTCAGAGTAATGAGATCGTATCATAATACATGAAACTACTGACAAGTATTTGGTCATCACAGAAATATTATAAAGTGTTCAGACTGGTTCTACTTCCATCAATCAGATTCATATGAATCAAATATGACAGAACAAAAACAGGAACCAGAGGCAGAGAACAGGCCGGCTAAGAGGTCCAGAGAAATATGGGATGGGCAGTTCTAGGTGTGGGACCGAACGCTGCAGCACATTCACAAGAGGCGCCCGATTAAAGTCTGCATAATCCAAATAGTAAAAGGAAGAAGGAACATGTGAATGAATCCCATATGCAGCTAGAGAAAACTACCAAACTGCAATATAGGGACATAGGGATACTAACATCCCATTGAGTCAATACAAATAGTAGTTAAGTTACCTTTTAGTTTTCACATATTCACTTGAGACGCAGACCTCGGGGCGGCAGTTCCACAACTGACAGGTGCCCAGTGAGCGTCCGCGTCTCAAATAGCGCGTCCGATCCGGCTGCAGCCAATCAGTGTTCACCCCAATTAGTCAGCTGCATGAGTAGCAGCCGTGAGTGGAGCTCAGAGCATCTCCCTCACGCGCCCTGAAGGGCGTGATGACGTCACCGCGTCACCGGCGGGTATGAGATCCCCACATATACGGCGAACCAGATGTGGGGACACAAGAAAAGCTCCTCCGCGCACAAAAGGCGCGGGGGGGGGGGGACAGGTAGCAAAGCACCGCCCACCAGCCACGTGCGAGTGGAGCTTACCCGCCGGGTGTGAGCAGACGAACGGCCCGCACTCCGCGAATTGCACCATCTAGTGGACAAAATGATGGTAGCCAGCCTGTTGTACAAAAATGTGTACAAATAAAGGGGAAGGAAGAACATCATACATCATGGTGACACTGGATACTATACAGGTTACAGAGTCAATGATTTACGAATTTGAGTATGACAAATGGAAAAAGAATACTGTAGATGGAAGCGGCATACAAAAATAATGAAATACTGAGTTCATTCACATGTCCTAAGATAGTCCGTACATAGGTTACACATCTCGTAGGACATATAGAAAAGGGAAGGACAGGCGAAAAGGCATAAAGGAGAGCCCCTATAAATTCAGCTCGCAGACCCCTGACCCCAAAACCAGGGAGAAATGCTCTAAAATTGAAGACCACCCCACGTTGAGGCCAGGTGGATGGTTAGCCCGTAGGTTGTGTATCCGCCTCAGTTCATACCGGAGGAGGCCTTTATTGGAATCGCCGCCTCTAGGGCTGAAGTGGATACGGTCAAGAGCTAAAAAATAGATCCCGGGAATAGATAGGGGATGAACTATGGCCACATGGCGGCCAATGGGTACATCGGGGTCGCGTTTGCGTATAGTGCCAAGGTGTTGGTATATTCTTTTCCAGAACTCATTGATTGTTTTGCCAACATAATAACACAAACCGCATTCACATGCCAACAGGTACAACTATTGCACGGGTTTTGCAGTTTACATAATGCTTCGGGGGGAAAAGTGTTGTCCATTAGGTAAAATGATGTTCTTACGTCTGTCCATATACTGGCAATACTGACACCCCCCCACATGTAAAGGCCCCCAATGTACATGAATCGCCTTCAAAGGGTCTGTACTCACTACTAACTAGTTTGTCACCTATAGATGGCGCTCTCCTAAAGGTGACGGCTGGAGAGCTGGGAACAAAGGGGGGCCAAGGTTTGATTCATTGTTAATAAATGCCAATATTTATTTAAAATACGTTTAACCTGCTTATGCTGTGATGATTCTTGTTGTTTCACCATTGGAAGGTTGTTTTTGTGTGTTTAGCAAGTCATGACGTGATTTGTTGCAGGGGCGGATCCAGGGGGGGGGGGGGGGGGGCAACAGGGCAATTGCCCCCTCTGAGAATGTGGGTAAGTGAGTGGGTGGGCAGGCGTTGCTGCGGGTGAGAGAGCCGGCGGGCGGCTCCGCGGCTGAGAGCACGGGCGGCTCCGGTGGGGAGAGACAGCGGGCGGCACTGTTGGTGAGCAGTGTGCGGCTCGGTGACAATGTGAGAGCGGCTGCTGGCCAATCAGGGAGCCGGCGGGCGGAGGAGCAGAGAGATAACATCATCTCTCACCGCCCAGCGCCCGCCCTGCAGTTCCGCCCTCACTGTGCAGTGAGCAGGCAGCCGCGGCAGCAGAGAGATTACATCATCTCTCTGCTGCTTGACTGGTAATGTGCTGCCTGACATGGGACACAGCAAAGACAATTATAGCAGGCAAGTGACAATCTACAATGTATGACATGGGAGGTGGCAAGTGACAATCTGCAACGTGTGGCATGGGAGGTGGCAAGTGACAATCTGCAACATGTGGCAAGTAACAATCCGCAACGTGTGGCATGGGAGGTGGCAAGTGACAATCTGCAACGTGTGGCATGGGAGGTGGCAAGTAACAATCTGCAACGTGTGGCATGGGAGTTGGCAAGTGACAATCTGCAACGTGTGGCATGGGAGGTGGCAAGTGACAATCTGCAACGTGTGGCATGGGAGGTGGCAAGTGACAATCTGCAACGTGTGGCATGGGAGGTGCAAGTGACAATCTGCAACGTGTGGCATGGGACGTGGCAAGTGACAATCTGCAACGTGTGGCATGGGAGGTGCAAGTGACAATCTGCAACGTGTGGCATGGGAGGTGGCAAGTAACAATCTGCAACGTGTGGCATGGGAGTTGGCAAGTGACAATCTGCAACGTGTGGCATGGGAGGTGGCAAGTGACAATCTGCAACGTGTGGCATGGGAGGTGGCAAGTGACAATCTGCAACGTGTGGCATGGGAGGTGCAAGTGACAATCTGCAACGTGTGGCATGGGACGTGGCAAGTGACAATCTGCAACGTGTGGCATGGGAGGTGCAAGTGACAATCTGCAACGTGTGGCATGGGAGGTGGCAAGTGACAATCTGCAACGTGTGGCATGGGAGGTGCAAGTGACAATCTGCAACGTGTGGCATGGGACGTGGCAAGTGACAATCTGCAACGTGTGGCATGGGAGGTGCAAGTGACAATCTGCAACGTGTGGCATGGGACGTGGCAAGTGACAATCTGCAACGTGTGGCATGGGACATGGCAAGTGACAATCTGCAACGTGTGGCATGGGACATGGCAAGTGACAATCTGCAACGTGTGGCATGGGAGGTGGCAAGTGACAATCTGCAACGTGTGGCATGGGACGTGGCAAGTGACAATCTGCAACGTGTGGCATGGGACGTGGCAAGTGACAATCTGCAACGTGTGGCATGGGAGGTGGCAAGTAACAATCCGCAACGTGTGGCATGGGAGGTGCAAGTGACAATCTGCAACGTGTGGCATGGGACGTGGCAAGTGACAATCTGCAACGTGTGGCATGGGAGGTGCAAGTGACAATCTGCAACGTGTGGCATGGGACATGGCAAGTGACAATCTGCAACGTGTGGCATGGGAGGTGGCAAGTGACAATCTGCAACGTGTGGCATGGGACGTGGCAAGTGACAATCTGCAACGTGTGGCATGGGACGTGGCAAGTGACAATCTGCAACGTGTGGCATGGGACATGGCAAGTGACAATCTGCAACGTGTGGCATGGGAGGTGCAAGTGACAATCTGCAATGTGTGGCATGGGACATGGCAAGTGACAATCTGCAACGTGTGGCATGGGACATGGCAAATAACAATCTGCAACGTGTGGCATGGGAGGTGGCAAGTGACAATCTGCAACGTGTGGCATGGAAGGTGGCAAGTGACACGCTCGGGGCTCCCACTGATTCTGCATTATGGTGAGTTGAACTATTTCATTTTTTATAACAATGTAATAATGCACTTCAATAATCCTGACACCATAACAACCATGGTGCCGTGATGATTGAAGCGCTAACACCAGCCATTTACCCGTTAAATTTACCCCCCAAAAAAAGTATTTTCTGGCAGTGCCCCTCCCGACACTAGGCTCTGGATCCGCCCCTGATTTGTTGAGGGCTCGTTTTTTGAGGCATGTATTTGAATATCCTCTTTCGAGGAGTCTATTTCTCAAGATATTGGCTTCAATTCTGAACCCAGTATCATCAGAGCAGTTACGGCGAGCTCTCAAATACTGACTGTAAGGTATGGAGGTACGGAGAGGCTTGGGGTGGAAGGTAGTTGCGTGGAGCAAAGAGTTGCCTGGTGTGGGCTCACCATAGAGATCACTAGACCGGCTCCCAACCAGGTAGTTTCTTTATAAGCACATCTAGGAACGTGATTTCACTGCGACTGTGAGCCATCGTACATTTTAAATTAAACTCCTTCCTATTGATTGAGTCCAGAAATTGATGTAGTAGGTCAATCGACCCATCCCAAAATAAGAAATATGTCATATGTCTCTGGTTCCTGTTTTTGTTCTGTCATATTTGATTCATATGAATCTGATTGATGGAAGTAGAACCAGTCTGAACACTTTATAATATTTCTGTGATGACCAAATACTTGTCAGTAGTTTCATGTATTATGATACGATCTCATTACTCTGAAACTTACATTACAGATAAAGATTTGATCACCCTACTGTAAATCCCTTGATGAAGGAATAATACATACTAATTTCTGAAACGTGTCGGGATATGTGCTGTAAATTCATCAGTTTGACCTTAAAGCGGTTGTATACCCGCTGAAATTTTTTTTTTTTTTTACCCCTGTAAAGCAGAAGGCATAATGAGCTAGTATGCACCGCATACTAGCTCATTATGAAATACTTACCTTAGAACGAGGCGTCGGTATCTTACCTGGTCCACGCCGAGGGAGCTGACATGTTGCCTCGGCGTGTCTTCCGGGTATCGCGGTTCCAGCGCTGTGAGTGGCTGGAGCCGCGATGTCATCACTCCCGCGCATGTGCGTGGGAGATTTCTTTCCCAGCAAGGTCCGGCAGTTGCCGGGCCTTCAGCTGAGAATCCCCTGTGCGCATGCGCCGCTGCAGTCAGCGGCTCATAGCAAGGGGAACATCTCCTAAACCGTACAGGTTTAGGAGATATTTTTTTTACCTACAGATAAGCCTTATTATATTATATAGCCTTATTATTTTTTCTACAATTAAATAAAATTGGCACTTACATGCATTTTATACAATCTACTCTCTATACTCTATATATTATTTTGCCATTAAAATCCTAAGGGGCGACCCCGTGTACATCCAGTGCACTGTTCATTCTGTTCAATATAAAGGAATAGTAAGTGGTAAAAAAAAAACACTTGTGGATTTAACTAATCTTTTTTTTTTTTTGTATAATTCTCCTTTAAGAGGGCGTGGCAGGGGCTGTGCCCTATAGGTGTCCCTCATTCCCATCTCAGAAAGTTGGGAGGTGTGGTTTTGTGTGACATCACAATGAGGCGGGATCAGTCTCATATGGATTGTCGAAAATGGTCAGAGTGGTGGGGGAGGGATCTGGTATGCCAGCCGTGCGGTAGGCTATTCCAGAAGATTTATCACCATCAGCTAAGTGGAGACCATCAAACCGACAATTCAATTCCCTCATATACCTGAATATGTAAGAGATTTCACAACGATTTACAATCTGATATCATCGTAAGAATAATAGGAATGGTCCATACTGATCAATGAAAGCCGATAAGGTCTATAATGATCTGCAATGATCTTCGAAGGTCTAAAATGGCCAATAAAAGTCTGTAATGGTCAGTAATAAAATCTATAGCAGTCTATAATGGTCTATATTGTTCTATAAAGTCTATATTGGTCTACAATGATCTATAATGGTCTATTAAAGACTATAAGGGTCTATAGTGGTCTCTGGTATATAATTATCTATGGTCTGTAATAGTCTCTACTCCTCTATAATGGTTTAGAAAGGTCTGCAAGGGTTTATGAAAGCCCATAACTACAGGAACCTTTTTCTTTCCATTGTACAGAACGGGAGGCGACTTGTCAGGCGACTAGGTCGCCTGACAAGTCGTCCCTGTGTGAACCGAGTCTAAAGGTCTATTTTGTTTTATAAAGTCTATATTGGTCTACAATGATCTATAATGGTCTATGGAGGTCTAAAATGGTCTATAAAAGTCTATAATGGTCTTTAATTGTCTCCACTGCTCTTTAACGGTCTATAATCTATATCGATATATACTGGTCTATAAAAGTCTATAAAGGTCTATAATGATCTATTTGGGTCTATAATGAAATAAAAATCTGTACTGACCTATTATATATACACCCCATGGCGTTGGGTGTCTCAGCTTTGTTCTGACACTGAGAAAACCGCTCCATAATCACTCCGGGGCCCCCCAGGACTCATGACCCCACGCTCTAGTGGCCCTCAGAGTTTAGAGCAGAAGGTAGAATAGAAGAGGAGAAGAGCCCAGGAGGGACCTCAGCAGGTCCAATGAAGGTCCTTCATAGAAGGTGGAGAAGAGGGGCACAGGAAGATCTGGAGTTGCAGCATCAGAATAGTGGAGTCACCATGGCAGGAGTATATGGATCACAAGACTGGCTGGGCAGAATTACACGTTTTCCCAGGTAGAACCATTTGCACATTATATATATATATATATATATATATATATATATATATACACACACACACTGTATATACAGTATCTGTCTGTTCAGCTGCCTGGTGGAGGTTCTGCAGATCATGTGTGTCTAAATCCAGATATTCTGATTATTGGGGGACAGAACAATATAATGGGCGGTGTGTCCGTGACACCTGTGCTGTACAGGAGCTCTTGTCTCATTGGACGGTGGACTGTCTGGTCTTATATGGACATTTTGTCCTATGAGAGACCTTTGGATAAAAACAAGAATGTTAAATATTGTAATTGCTGGAGAGACGCACCCAGCGCCATAAATCAGCTTTACTCAGCAATTCACTGAACAGTAACCGACTGACCTCTGCCTGTATATACATCCAACACACCTTCTCTGTATACCTGTATATACATCCAACACACCTTCACTGTATACCTGTATATACATCTAACACACCTTCACTGTATACCTGTATATACATCCAACACACCTTCACTGTATACCTGTATATACATCCAACACACCTTCACTGTATACCTGTATATACATCAAATACATCAAACACACCTTCTCTGTATACCTGTATATACATCCAACACAGGTTCATTGTATACCTGGATATACATCCAACACACCTTTACTGTATACCTGTATATACATCCAACATACCTTCACTGTATACCTGTATATACATCAAACACACCTTCACTGTATACCTGTATATACATCTAACACACCTTCACTGTATACCTGTATATACATCCAACACACCTTCACTGTATACCTGTATATACATCCAACACACCTTTACTGTATACCTGTATATACATCCAACACACCTTCACTGTATACCTGTATATACATCAAACACACCTTCACTGTATACCTGTATATACATCCAACACACCTTCACTGTATACCTGTATATACATCCAACACACCTTCACTGTATACCTGTATATACATCCAACACACCTTCACTGTATACCTGTATATACATCCAACACACCTTCACTGTATACCTGTATATACATCCAACACACCTTCACTGTATACCTGTATATACATCCAACACACCTTTACTGTATACCTGTATATACATCAAACACACTTCATTGTATACCTGTATATACATCCAACACACCTTCACTGTATACCTGTATATACATCAAACACACTTCATTGTATACCTGTATATACATCCAACACACCTTCATTGTATACCTGTATATACATCAAACACACTTCATTGTATACCTGTATATACATCCAACACACCTTTACTGTATACCTGTATATACATCCAACACACCTTCACTGTATACCTGTATATACATCCAACACACCTTCACTGTATACCTGTATATACATCCAACACACCTTCTCTGTATACCTGTATATACATCCAACACACCTTCACTGTATACCTGTATATACATCCAACACACCTTCATTGTATACCTGTATATACATCAAACACACTTCATTGTATACCTGTATATACATCCAACACACCTTCACTGTATATCTGTATATACATCAAACACACTTCATTGTATACCTGTATATACATCCAACATACCTTCACTGTATATCTGTATATACATCAAACACACTTCATTGTATACCTGTATATACATCCAACACACCTTCATTGTATACCTGTATATACATCCAACACACCTTCTCTGTATACCTGTATATACATCCAACACACCTTCACTGTATACCTGTATATACATCCAACACACCTTCACTGTATACCTGTATATACATCCAACATACCTCTGTATACCTGTATATACATCCAACACACCTTTGCTGTATACCTGACACCTCTCTCTGTATTGGGGACGGGTGAGGACACCTCTCTCTGTATTGGGGACAGGTGGGGACACCTCTCTCTGTATTGGGGACAGGTGAGGACACCTCTCTCTGTATTGGGGACAGGTGATTACACCTCTCTCTGTATTGGGGACAGGTGATTACACCTCTCTCTGTATTGGGGACAGGTGGGGACACCTCTCTCTGTATTGGGGACGGGTGAGGACACCTCTCTCTGTATTGGGGACAGGTGGGGACACCTCTCTCTGTATTGGGGACGGGTGAGGACACCTCTCTCTGTATTGGGGACGGGTGAGGACACCTCTCTCTGTATTGGGGACGGGTGAGGACACCTCTCTCTGTATTGGGGACAGGTGAGGACACCTCTCTCTGTATTGGGGACAGGTGAGGACACCTCTCTCTGTATTGGGGACAGGTGAGGACACCTCTCTCTGTATTGGGGACAGGTGAGGACACCTCTCTCTGTATTGGGGACAGGTGGGGACACCTCTCTCTGTATTGGGGACAGGTGAGGACACCTCTCTCTGTATTGGGTACAGATGAGGACACCTCTCTCTGTATTGGGGACAGGTGGGGACGCCTTTCTCTGTATTGGGGACAGGTGAGGACACCTCTCTCTGTATTGGGGACAGGTGAGGACACCTCTCTCTGTATTGGGGACAGGTGAGTGAGGGCACCTCTCTCTGTATTAGGGACGGGTGAGGACACCTCTCTCTGTATTGGGGACAGGTGAGGACACCTCTCTCTGTATTGGGGACAGGTGAGGACACCTCTCTCTGTATTGGGGACAGGTGAGGACACCTCTCTCTGTATTGGGGACAGGTGAGGACACCTCTCTCTGTATTGGGGACAGGTGAGGACACCTCTCTCTGTATTGGGGACAGGTGAGGACACCTCTCTCTGTATTGGGGACAGGTAAGGACGCCTTTCTCTGTATTGGGGACAGGTGAGGACACCTCTCTCTGTATTGGGGACAGGTGAGGACACCTCTCTCTGTATTGGGGACAGGTGAGTGAGGACACCTCTCTCTGTATTGGGGACAGGTGAGGACACCTCTCTCTGTATTGGGGACAGGTGAGTGAGGGCACCTCTCTCTGTATTAGGGACGGGTGAGGACACCTCTCTCTGTATTGGGGACAGGTGAGGACACCTCTCTCTGTATTGGGGACAGGTGAGGACACCTCTCTCTGTATTGGGGACAGGTGAGGACACCTCTCTCTGTATTGGGGACAGGTGAGGACACCTCTCTCTGTATTGGGGACAGGTGAGGACACCTCTCTCTGTATTGGGGACAGGTGATTACACCTCTCTCTGTATTGGGGACAGGTGAGGACACCTCTCTCTGTATTGGGGACAGGTGAGGACACCTCTCTCTGTATTGGGGACAGGTGAGGACACCTCTCTCTGTATTGGGGACAGGTGAGGACACCTCTCTCTGTATTGGGGACAGGTGAGTGAGGGCACCTCTCTCTGTATTAGGGACGGGTGAGGACACCTCTCTCTGTATTGGGGACAGGTGAGGACACCTCTCTCTGTATTGGGGACAGGTGAGGACACCTCTCTCTGTATTGGGGACAGGTGAGGACACCTCTCTCTGTATTGGGGACAGGTGAGGACACCTCTCTCTGTATTGGGGACAGGTGAGGACACCTCTCTCTGTATTGGGGACAGGTGATTACACCTCTCTCTGTATTGGGGACAGGTGAGGACACCTCTCTCTGTATTGGGGACAGGTGAGGACACCTCTCTCTGTATTGGGGACAGGTGAGGACACCTCTCTCTGTATTGGGGACAGGTGAGGACACCTCTCTCTGTATTGGGGACAGGTGATTACACCTCTCTCTGTATTGGGGACAGGTGATTACACCTCCCTCTGTATTGGGGACAGGTGAGGACACCTCTCTCTGTATTGGGGACAGGTGAGGACACCTCTCTCTGTATTGGGGACAGGTGAGGACACCTCTCTCTGTATTGGGGACAGGTGATTACACCTCTCTCTGTATTGGGGACAGGTGATTACACCTCTCTCTGTATTGGGGACAGGTAGGGGGGACACCTCTCTCTGTATAATGATGATTTCTGGGAGATTATAGAAAATTGTCCTGAGCTCTGCTGCCCTCTGCTGGTGAATCTGTAGATGGCGGAGCGACTCCACAATGCATAACAGACAAGCGTTGCTCTTCTCAGGGGAAGTCATTCCATCAGAACATCATACCGGCCATTACACACAGTGCAGAATTATCGAACACGACCCCTCCCCCCAATCATCTCCTTTTATCTAGAGGAAACTACCTTTAGATGCTGTTTAGGGATTTCACTGCTGCAAGTCCAGAAAAAAAAAAAGGTTTACCATTTACTGGAACATTTTATCTGATTCTGAGTTCTCCTTTAAAGAACCGCTTTGCTCATTGGCAACATGACATTCCTGCATTGGACAACGATGTTTGGGATTCCCTTTCCGATCCTTGGTATGTGACCGTTTTGTACAATTTAAAATATTACACAGAGATTCACTCCCCATCCATGAACTCAGATATCTCATCAGAATGTTGGAGGGGTGGTGCCTCTCCGGGTGATTTTTTTTCACACATTTTCTGGCATTGCCCCAAGATGAAGGTTTATTGGGCAGAAGTACGGGATCTGATTGATCTAGCTGCCTCTACCTCTGTACAATCCTCCATGGAAGTTTGTCTGTTGGGCTTGGCTGAAGCTGAGGTGTGTTTGGGGTGGTTATCATGTTGGAATACTGCCCTGCGGTCCAGTCTCTGAAGGGAGGGGATCATGCTCCTCTTCAGTAGGTCACAGTACATGTTGGCATTCATGGTTCCCTCAATGATCTGTAGCTCCCCAGTGCCGGCAGCACTCATGCAGCCCCAGACCATGACACTCCCACCACCATGCTTGACTGTAGACAGACACACTTGTCTTTGTCCTCCTCACCTGGTTGCCCCCACACACGCCTGTCACCATCTGAACCAAATACGTTTATCTTGGTCTCATCAGACCACAGGACATGGTTCCAGTAATCCATGTCCTTCGTCTGATTGTCTTCAGCAAACTGTTTGGGGGCTCTCTTGTGCATCATCTTTAGAAGAGGCTTCCTTCTGGGATGACAACGGGGAGCATCGATAGTTTCAAGAAACTATTAGATAAGCACCTAAATGACAGCAACATACAGGGATATACAATGTAATACTGACATATAATCACACACATAGGTTGGACTACTATGTAACTATGTAACAGCCATGCAGACCAATTTGATGCAGCGTGCGGCGTAGGGTCTGAGCACTGACAGGCTGACCCCCCCACCCCTACAACCTCTGCAGCAATGCTGGCAGCACTCATACCTCTATTTCCCAAAGACAACCTCTGGATATGATGCTGAGCACGTGACCTCAACTTCTTTGGTGGACCATGGCGAGGCCTGTTCTGAGGGGAACCTGTCCTGTTATACCGCTGTATGGTCTTGGCCACCATGCTGCAGCTCAGTTTCAGGGTCTTGGCAATCTTCTTATAGCCTAGGCCATCTTTATGTAGAGCAACAATCTTTTTTTTCAGATCCTCAGAGAGTTCTTTGCCATGAGGTGCCATGTTGAACTTCCAGTGACCAGTATGAGAGAGTGAGAGCGATGACACCAAATTTAACACACCTGCTCCCCATTCACACCTGAGACCTTGTAACACTAACGAGTCACATGACACCGGGGAGGGAAAATGGCTAATTGGGCCCAATTTGGAGATTTTCACTTAGAGGTGTACTGACTTTTGTTGCCAGCGGTTTAGACATTAATGGCTGTGTGTTGAGTTATTTTGAGGGGACAGCAAATTTACACTGTTATACAAGCTGTACACTCACTACTTTACATTGTAGACAAAGTGTCATTTCTTCAGTGTTGTCACATGAAAAGATAGAAGAAAAGATTTACAGAAATGTGACTGAGGGGTGTACTTACTTTTGTCATATACTGTATGTGAATGGGGTTGCCCCCAAGAAATATGAGAAAATCTGGCGTAATTGGTTGGAGGAACCCTTGATTGCTTTGGTTATACCGCAAGTCTCCACTCTTTCCTTTTCTATAGGCTAAGTGTTTCATTTAAAGGTGTCCCTTCATTATGGTTGACACTGAAGGTTCCTCATATAAGTGGCACCACTTTATTATCTGCGGCTCCTGATTCCTATCTCTTCTAATTGTGTTATGTATGTTTTATACACATGTGGGCTGTGTGCCTTGACACTTCATTTTAAGATGTTTTTTTGTTTGTTCATTGTTTCTTTTGTTGTATGTATATTACTACTAAACCGACTTTCCATGTCAGCTCGGAGGCTGTCCTTGTATGGGAACCCACCCACAGTGGGAGGAGCTAATGAAAATGGTAATTGTGGTAACTGGTAACTGGTAACAACTGGTAACTGGTGTTTTTTTTTTGTTTTTTTTTTGGGGGGGGCGGCAAACAAAGACTGAAGGGGAGGAACCGGCACACCTGTGCAAGACTGAAGGGGAGGAGCCGACACACCTGTGCAAGACTGAAGGGGAGGAGCCAGCACACCTGTGCAAGATTGAAGGGGAGGAGCCGGTACACATGTGAAAGATTGAAGGGGAGGAGCCGGTTCACCTGTGCAAGACTGAAGGGGAGGAGCCGGCACACCTGTGCAAGATTGAAGGGGAGGAGCCGGCACACCTGTGCAAGACTGAAGGGGAGGAGCCGGCACACCTGTGCAAGACTGAAGGGGAGGAGCCGGCACACCTGTGCAAGATTGAAGGGGAGGAGCCGGTACACCTGTGCAAGACTGAAGGGGAGGAGTCGGTACACCTGTGCAAGACTGAAGGGGAGGAGCCGGTACACCTGTGCAAGATTGAAGGGGAGGAGCTGACCCACCTGTGCAAGACTGAAGGGGAGGAGCCGGCACACCTGTGCAAGACTGAAGGGGAGGAGCCGACACACCTGTGCAAGACTGAAGGGGAGGAGCCGACACACCTGTGCAAGATTGAAGGGGAGGAGCCGGTACACCTGTGCAAGACTGAAGGGGAGGAGCCGGCACACCTGTGCAAGATTGAAGGGGAGGAGCCGGTACACCTGTGCAAGACTGAAGGGGAGGAGCCGGCACACCTGTGCAAGACTGAAGGGGAGGAGCCGGTACACCTGTGCAAGACTGAAGGGGAGGAGCCGGTACACCTGTGCAAGACTGAAGCGGAGGAGCCGGTTCACCTGTGCAAGACTGAAGGGGAGGAGCCGGCACACCTGTGCAAGATTGAAGGGGAGGAGCCGGTTCACCTGTGCAAGACTGAAGGGGAGGAGCTATCACACCGATGAGAACTGTACACCGGCCTGGTAATGAAGGGGATGTAACATTCTGCTCCTCAGGCTGAACGAATGAAATGCTTATATTGGATTGTTATAGCTGCCAAGAGACTTGAATTTCCATCCTTCCAGTCCTGAGAATTACACAGCTCTGCCACACAGCACAGACCTGATTTTACACTGCTGCAGTACAGTAACACTTACAGGTCTGTTCCCTCCCCCAGCCTGTGATTGGGTAGTGAATGAAGAAGCAGCAGACTGATTAGTTCATCTCTCTGCTCTCTTCTCCTATCAGCATGCTCCTTGACAGCAGATAAAGCAATCGGCTTGTTGTGCTGCTTCTCCCATTCAGTCTGAGCTCTGCTGTACAGGGACAACAAGAGGCTGATATCAGGATGTATTCAGGCCCCCAATATATGGAATGATTAGAGATCGGCATGATTGGCGTCTTTTATATCTGCCGAACCATCATCAGGGATTGTAAAAGATTACATTGTATCTTATTTAATAACATCTTCCACATAAAATGTATTTAGATAGAAAACATTCTGCCTTTAGAATCACTTCAATCATTGTGATTGGTTCCCGGATCAGTCTGTGGGTCACACACTGGAGATGTCACCCCACCCCCAGTCACATGACCCCTACCGATGAGGGCGACACTTATTAATGGGAGACGCCGGAGGACGACGTTTATTTACCGGAAATCTGTGATTAATGTCAGCAGACGATTACCAGAGATAAAACGATCGTCGCCTCTCACATTCATCACCATCAGGAGGAGAAATGTCATTACGGCAATTTATGTGATGACGGACAGAAGAAACGATCGGGGGGGGGTATAAAGGAGAAGCTGGAATTGATAATGAAAACGTTCATCAGGAGGAATGTTTAGGAGCACTCTAATTGGTCGGCGCTGACCAATCAGAACCCACGTAGCTCATCCTGTCACTGCGGGTGAAGAGGTGAGAAAGCCGCAGGGATGTCAAATCCCCGGACCGGTGATACGAGGGGTCAGTGCGGGGGAGGGGAATCGCCACACTCCAGGTTCCCCCCCCGAGGGTCCTTTCACACGGCTCTGTAGCAAAGTCGCAGTAAAAGCGCACACGTGTGTTTTCATAGTGATTCTGCGGTTTCCGGGTTGCTCACACCTGTGAAAAATGGACATGTGACAAAATCGCAGCGCATTTTTAGTGATTTAAATTCATAAGTGGGAAGCTGCATTTTTGGTGCACTTTTCAAAACGCGCTGCACCTGTAATGCAGTAGCATGAAAAAGTCCCATAAGATTTAAAAGGGAAACTTTTTTTTTTTCTTTGCAAGGGAAAAAAAAAACAAAAAACGCATCAGTGTGTAAGGGTCCAGAGTGGGCTTCTCCCTTCTGTGTCATGTGACCTCCTTCACCCGTACAAAACAGATTACAGCGCACATTCAAGAATAACTTTTATCCTGCAAGGCTAGTTAACCCTTTCATGACTAAGCCCATTTCTGACATTTGGTGTTTACAAGTTAAAGCGGGGTTCCACCCAAATTTTGAACATTATCTCTATGCATTCTCTTCCTTGCCTAGATGCTGACATGCTGTCTAAAAAAAATTTAAATCGCTGTAATTACCTTTTTTTTTCTAATCTTCTTAGCACTTCCTGGTTTTCCTCCCATGGGAGTAGGCGTGTTTCTAGCCTCTCCCAGACCTCCCACAGTCCCCTGGGAGCTAGTCTCAGGCTTCCCAGCATGCATTGTGCAACAGCGTCATCACAACATCTCGGTGAATGCTGGGAGCACAGCATTCATCGCATCCAGGAAATACATGCTTGTGAGCTTCAAATGCCCACAATGAAGATGGAAACCGCCTGCAGTGAATTTTATAAGTTATTCTTTACAACGAAATCGGACACAGGCGGACTTATTACACAGAACATGTGAGTAGATAATCATGAGAAGAAAAGTTTGTGAATGAACTCCAAAAAAAAAACCCGATAGATAGGCGGACCCCCGCTTTAAGATCTGTATTTTTTGCAAGAAAATTACTTAGAGTCCCCAAACACACACACATATATATATATAATTTCTCTCGTGGAATGGCGACAAACTACGGTACCTACGAATTTCCATAGGTGACGCTTTAAATTATTTTTTTTTTTTTTTACGGTTACCAGATTAGAGATACAGAGGAGGTCTAGGGCTAGAATTATTGCTCTCACTCTGACGATCGCGGCGATACCTCACATGTGTGATTTCAACACCCTTTACATATGAAGGGGTGACTTAAGTATGCGCTTTCTTTGCTGCGCGAGCTCGTGGGGACGGGGACGCTTAAAAAATTTTTTTTTTTTCTGATTTTATATTAAATTGTGTAAAAAAAAAAAAAAATGTTGATCACTTTTATTGCTGTCACAAGGAACGTAAACATCCCCTGTGACAGTAATAGGAGGTGACAGGTCCTCTTTATGGAGAGATCTGGGGTCTATAATGAATGTAAACATCCCCTGTGACAGTAATAGGAGGTGACAGGTCCTCTTTATGGAGAGATCTGGGGTCTATAATGAATGTAAACATCCCATGTGACAGTAATAGGTGGTGACAGGTCCTCTTTATGGAGAGATCTGGGGTCTATAATGAATGTAAACATCCCATGTGACAGTAATAGGTGGTGACAGGTCCTCTTTATGGAGAGATCTGGGGTCTATAATGAATGTAAACATCCCATGTGACAGTAATAGGAGGTGACAGGTCCTCTTTATGGAGAGATCTGGGGTCTATAATGAATGTAAACATCCCATGTGACAGTAATAGGAGGTGACAGGTCCTCTTTATGGAGAGATCTGGGGTCTATAATGAATGTAAACATCCCATGTGACAGTAATAGGTGGTGACAGGTCCTCTTTATGGAGAGATCTGGGGTCTATAATGAATGTAAACATCCCATGTGACAGTAATAGGAGGTGACAGGTCCTCTTTATGGAGAGATCTGGGGTCTATAATGAATGTAAACATCCCATGTGACAGTAATAGGAGGTGACAGGTCCTCTTTATGGAGAGATCTGGGGTCTATAATGAATGTAAACATCCCATGTGACAGTAATAGACGGTGACAGGTCCTCTTTATGGAGAGATCTGGGGTCTATAATGTAAACATCCCATGTGACAGTAATAGGAGGTGACGGGTCCTCTTTATGGAGAGATCTGGGGTCTATAATGAATGTAAACATCCCATGTGACAGTAATAGGAGGTGACAGGTCCTCTTTATGGAGAGATCTGGGGTCTATAATGAATGTAAACATCCCATGTGACAGTAATAGGAGGTGACAGGTCCTCTTTATGGAGAGATCTGGGGTCTATAATGAATGTAAACATCCCATGTGACAGTAATAGGAGGTGACAGGTCCTCTTTATGGAGAGATCTGGGGTCTATAATGAATGTAAACATCCCATGTGACAGTAATAGACGGTGACAGGTCCTCTTTATGGAGAGATCTGGGGTCTATAATGAATGTAAACATCCCATGTGACAGTAATAGGCGGTGACAGGTCCTCTTTATGGAGAGATCTGGGGTCTATAATGAATGTAAACATCCCATGTGACAGTAATAGGAGGTGACAAGTCCTCTTTATGGAGAGATCTGGGGTCTATAATGAATGTAAACATCCCATGTGACAGTAATAGGAGGTGACAGGTCCTCTTTATGGAGAGATCTGGGGTCTATAATGAATGTAAACATCCCATGTGACAGTAATAGGTGGTGACAGGTCCTCTTTATGGAGAGATCTGGGGTCTATAATGAATGTAAACATCCCATGTGACAGTAATAGGAGGTGACAGGTCCTCTTTATGGAGAGATCTGGGGTCTATAATGAATGTAAACATCCCATGTGACAGTAATAGACGGTGACAGGTCCTCTTTATGGAGAGATCTGGGGTCTATAATGTAAACATCCCATGTGACAGTAATAGGAGGTGACAGGTCCTCTTTATGGAGAGATCTGGGGTCTATAATGAATGTAAACATCCCATGTGACAGTAATAGGAGGTGACAGGTCCTCTTTATGGAGAGATCTGGGGTCTATAATGAATGTAAACATCCCATGTGACAGTAATAGGAGGTGACAGGTCCTCTTTATGGAGAGATCTGGGGTCTATAATGAATGTAAACATCCCATGTGACAGTAATAGGAGGTGACAGGTCCTCTTTATGGAGAGATCTGGGGTCTATAATGAATGTAAACATCCCATGTGACAGTAATAGGAGGTGACAGGTCCTCTTTATGGAGAGATCTGGGGTCTATAATGAATGTAAACATCCCATGTGACAGTAATAGGAGGTGACAGGTCCTCTTTATGGAGAGATCTGGGGTCTATAATGAATGTAAACATCCCATGTGACAGTAATAGGAGGTGACAGGTCCTCTTTATGGAGAGATCTGGGGTCTATAATGAATGTAAACATCCCATGTGACAGTAATAGACGGTGACAGGTCCTCTTTATGGAGAGATCTGGGGTCTATAATGAATGTAAACATCCCATGTGACAGTAATAGGAGGTGACAGGTCCTCTTTATGGAGAGATCTGGGGTCTATAATGAATGTAAACATCCCATGTGACAGTAATAGGAGGTGACAGGTCCTCTTTATGGAGAGATCTGGGGTCTATAATGAATGTAAACATCCCATGTGACAGTAATAGGAGGTGACAGGTCCTCTTTATGGAGAGATCTGGGGTCTATAATGAATGTAAACATCCCATGTGACAGTAATAGGAGGTGACAGGTCCTCTTTATGGAGAGATCTGGGGTCTATAATGAATGTAAACATCCCATGTGACAGTAATAGACGGTGACAGGTCCTCTTTATGGAGAGATCTGGGGTCTATAATGAATGTAAACATCCCATGTGACAGTAATAGGAGGTGACAGGTCCTCTTTATGGAGAGATCTGGGGTCTATAATGAATGTAAACATCCCATGTGACAGTAATAGGAGGTGACAGGTCCTCTTTATGGAGAGATCTGGGGTCTAGAATGAATGTAAACATCCCATGTGACAGTAATAGGAGGTGACAGGTCCTCTTTATGGAGAGATCTGGGGTCTATAATGAATGTAAACATTCCATGTGACAGTAATAGGAGGTGACAGGTCCTCTTTATGGAGAGATCTGGGGGTCCTTTGCACTTCAAAGTATTCAGATCACCATTTTCGGCGATTCTGAATACTGTATATTTTTTTTTTTTAAACCGGCGCCATTGGCAGCCAAGTAAACGGGAAGTGACGTTGTGACGTCGCTTCCATGTTTACAATCAGGAGACTGGGACGACGCTGTTTCCGGCTTTGTGCCAGTCTGTCCCCAGCTGCCGGAAAAGGCGGATTGATAAGTGCACCTCCCGATGGGATGGGAGCCCCGTTCAGAGCGGCGGGACGTCCCCTCCCACTCCTCCAGTATAATAGCATTACATACATACACAGTGGAGATCGAAAGTTTGGGTACCGCAGGTAAAAATGTGTATTAAAGCGGAATTCCGCTTTACTAAAATTTTACTAACACTGTAGCTGCTGAACTTTAAATAAGTACTTTCCTGTCCTGGGTGCCCGCGATGTCGGCCGCCCGAGGCCGACTAGTCCCTCGGCACCGCCATCCTAGGAAAGGGAAACAGGCAGTGGAGCCTTGCGGCTTCACTGCCAGTTTCCTACTGCGCATGCGCGAGCGGCGTGGCGCTCCGTTCTGTGAATGGCCCCATGGTGTTCTGGGAACACACACAGTTCCCAGAAGACAACAGGGCCGCTCGACGAGGAGAAGAACTATGTTTTAAGATTTTTGCGTAATCTGTACAGACCACCACAATGGATCCAGGAGAATCGTACCGGGCGAGATCGGATGGAAACTTCTTCCCCAGAGGACAGAAAAAAAAAAATGACCCATGAAATCACAGCTCACAAAAAGAGCGTGAGGGACCAATCCCAGAACCCCCCCCCCCCCCCGGGCACAAGACACCTGACAGGGGCAAGACCCTCTATAAACTACCCAGGTTTACCCCGCTGCTCCTTAGAGACCTGATGAAGCCGGTCCTCCAAGTACTCGGTGAGGGTTCTCCTGAAGACAAGTCTCCGATAAGAAGAAAAAACCCGAAGACCGCAGATCCTCTCCCTGACAAACCCCCCCCCCCCCCCCCCTGCAAAATCCAGAAGGCTCTCCAAAGATATGTGTAAAGTGATGTAACAGAGTGCTGAGGAACCTCACTGGGGCCCTAAACCCCGTGGGGGAGGGGGGCGGGGGACACATCACTGGGAGCTCCTTGCACTTCCCTGACCACATAGTTCCATTCTGCCCAGAAAGGAATTCATACTTAGAAAAGCCGGTCTACCACAGGGGGCAACCCTGGAGAACCGGGCCGGATCCAAACCCAGGAGGAACTGCCCCCCCCCCCCCCCCCCCCCCCGGAATCACTAACCAGCACAAGTCATGAATACAAACTCCTCTGATGTACTTAACCCCTCTAGCATTATTTTAACAGGGTCTTTATGCTGGGTGGGGGGCAAGAAGGATTGGCCAGTCACATGACCACAGTGATTGGCCGTCAGCGGTCACATGATCTGGAACAAATCCTCCTGGCTCCCGATTACTACAGACTGGGAGCTGTCACTGACTGCTCAATCACTGTGCTGGGAGCGAGATGTGAGCTCAGCACAGAAATCTCTTCCATGGACACATCCAAGTGCGACCATTACAGCTCGCCTTTTACAGTTACGTTACATTGTATTTCTTATCCTTTGCTGCCAAACACAACACCCTCCACATGGAGATGGAGCGCTTAGCGACCCAAGTCAGGAGAACAAACAGAGGGGACCGTGACCTTCCCTGGGGCCCCATTATACCGTCTCTTCATACACTATAGATCAGTGTGGGAGCTCCATTATTGGCCGACACTCCAGAACCTCCCCACAGTCCTCCAGGTTTAGAGGGCTCCAGTGAAGAGGCCACGATGAAGGATCGGCACAAAGACGAAGTTCCCCAACACCTCTGTGCTGAGTTCCCGGGTCTGTACACCCGCTGTGCCCATTATGAGGGGTTCCCCCCATCCCTGTGCTGAGGTCCCGGGTCTGTACACCCGCTGTGCCCATTATGAGGGGTTCCCACCATCCCTGTGCTGAGTTCCCGGGTCTGTACACTCTCTGTGCCCATTATGAGGGGTTCCCTCCATCCCTGTGCTGAGTTCCCGGGTCTGTACACCCGCTGTGCCCATTATGAGGGGTTCCCACCATCCCTGTGCTGAGTTCCCGGGTCTGTACACCCGCTGTGCCCATTATGAGGAGTTCCCACCATCCCTGTGCTGAGTTCCCGGGTCTGTACACTCTCTGTGCCCATTATGAGGGGTTCCCACCATCCCTGTGCTGAGTTCCCGGGTCTGTACACCCGCTGTGCCCATTCTGAGGGGTTCCCACCATCCCTGTGCTGAGTTCCTAGGTCTGTACACCCACTGTGCCCATTATGAGGAGTTCCCACCATCCCTGTGCTGAGTTCCCGGGTCTGTACACTCTCTGTGCCCATTATGAGGGGTTCCCACCATCCCTGTGCTGAGTTCCCGGGTCTGTACACCCGCTGTGCCCATTCTGAGGGGTTCCCACCATCCCTGTGCTGAGTTCCTAGGTCTGTACACCCACTGTGCCCATTATGAGGGGCTCCCACCATCCCTGTGCTGAGTTCCCGGGTCTGTACACCCGCTGTGCCCATTATGAGGGGTTCTCACCATCCCTGTGCTGAGTTTCCGGGTCTGTACACCCGCTGTGCCCATTATGAGGGGTTCTCACCATCCCTGTGCTGTTCCCAGGTCTGTACACCCGCTGTGCCCATTATGAGGGGTTCCCACCATCCCTGTGCCGAGTTCCCGGGTCTGTACTCCTGATGGATTTAGCCATAGTCTTTATTTTGTGGGGGAGGGTAGAAGAGCTGAACAGCCAAGAACTACTTTTGGTCACCAGTTGACTGACCTTTCACCTTATAAGACCCCAGAATCCAGCAAAGGTGTCACCACATCCCCTGAAGCCCCCCGTTATAGTATGTGTATCAGGTATTTTGGTCAGCAAACCCCTCCCCCTCCTCACCCCAGAAGAGATCTCCGGATGAAAGTCACAGAACACAGAATGGAATAAATTTTGAACTTTATTAAAGTTTCAGCGACATTTATGCGACAAGGGCCGAGGCTGTGGAGGACTCGCTGGAAGAGAAACAAAAATCATCATTAGATCACAGGAAGGGGTGGTAACACTTCAAAAACGTACCCCGCCCCCAATACCCAGGTGACACTTACTACTTCCAGGTGGGTGGGAGGACTCTCCTGGTCTTGTAGTAACGAGCCAATCGGTGGATTCTGCTTTCAATGAGAATCAAACGGAATTTGGCATCTTTATCCTGAGGAAGAGAACGTCCAATCAGATCCACCAGTCATGTCAGGACCCCAATACCTGGCCAGGACCCTTTCCATGCTGATAAGAGGATCACATAGTAAATTCCTCCAAGACGACTCATCTCCAGACTCCAAATATCCCACAGAACTTACAGGCACCTTCTACCTGAAGAAGATACTGTGGAGGAACCCAGGAACGGCCACACAGCATGGAAAGAGGACCAGAGACATGGAGCTTCCATCACACTGACATTTGTACATGAATGTACTACGTGACTGCATAGGTTACCTTCCTGTTCCTCTCCAGATGTTTGCGGACAGCCACAGCCTTCTTGATCAGGTGGTAGAGGTCCTCGGGAAGGTCAGGGGCCAGTCCCTTGGATTTCAGGATCCGCAGGATCTTGTTACCAGTTACAAAGCGAACCTGAGCAACACCATGAGAGTCCCTCAGGATAACACCTAGAGGAGGGGAAAAAAAAAAAGAAACAAACTAGGTTACACCAGGTCTGGAGCCACCACATCCTACAACTCCTCCCATCCCACCCAGCCTGGAGCCACCACGTACAAAGACTCCTCCCATCCCACCACGTACAAGGACTCCTCCCATCAAGCCTGAAGCCACCATGTACAACGACTCCTCCCATCCCACCCAACCTGGAGCAGCCATGTACAACGACTCCTCCCATCCCACCACATACAACTCCTCCCATCCCACCAAGCCTGGAGCCACCATGTACAATGACTCCTCCCATCCCACCCAGCCTGGAACCACCACATACAATGACTTCTCCCATCCCACCAAGCCTGGAGTCACCATGTACGACAACTCCTCCCATCAATCCTGGAGCACGACTCCTTCCATCCCACCAAGCCTGGAGCCACTATGTATATCACCCCCCCCCCCCCCCCAATCACACCAGGCCTGCAGACACCACGTAGAATGACTCCACCCATCCCACCAAGTCTGAAGTCACAGAGCAAGACTCCTTTCTCACCATGTCCCATGACTCCTACCAGGCCTGGAGCCACCATGTACAAGGACTTGACTCATCCCACCACGTACGACTCCTCCCATCCCACCCAGCCTGGAGCCACCACGTACGACTCCTCCCATCTCACCACGTACGACTCCTCCCATCAAGCCTGGAGCCACCACGTACAACGACTCCTCCCATCAAGCCTGGAGCCACCATCTATGACAACGCTTCCCATCAGTCCTGGAGCCACTACGTACAACTCCTCCCATCCCACCAAGCCTGGAGCCACTATGTACATCACCCCCCCCCAATCACACCAGGCCTGCAGACACCACATAGAATGACTCCACCCATCCCACCAAGTCTGAAGTCACACAGAGTAAGACTCCTTTCTGACCATGTCCCATGACTCCCACCAGACCTGGAGCCACCATGTACAATGGCTCCCCCTTTCTCACCATGCCTAGAACCACCACCACATCAAGCGGCGCTGCCCATACCACCAGGCCTAGAGACATTGCATCAGACCACCCTTCCCCCGCACTCACCAATCTGGGACGGGGTGAGACCCTTCTTGGCCAGTTTGAAAATCTGTTCCTTCACATCATCAGATGTCAGTTTCAACCACTAAGGAAAAAAAGTGGAGAGAACACAAATAAAAAAACAGAGTCCACTATGAGATGTACCAATAATTGGCAGACACACCCAACATAGTCATTAACCAATACCAAACTGCCTCTTATTATATAGGGGTCTCTGCACTTCTACTAACACAGAGCCCAGCCCTTCTACCCCCCCCCCCCCCCCCCCCCCCCCCAACAGAGCTCCATCCTCACACCAAACACCCCCCACATTAAGAGCCTCCTACCAAACCTCCTGCCCCCCTCCACATTAAGAGCCTCCTACCAAACCTCCAACCCCCCCCCCCCACATTGGGAGCCTCCTACCAAACCTCTTGCACCCCCCCCCCCCCCACATTGAGAGCCTCCTACCAAGCCTCTTGCACGCGCCCCCCCCCCCCCCCACATTGAGAGCCTCCTACCAAACCTCCTGCCCCCCCCCCCACATTGGGAGCCTCCTACCAAACCTCTTGCACGCCCCCCCCCCCCCCCACATTGAGAGCCTCCTACCAAACCTCCTGCCCCCCCCCCCCCCCCCCCCCCACATTAAGAGCCTCCTACCAAACCTCCTGCCCCCCCATTAGGAGCCTCCTACCAAACCTCCTGCCCCCCCCCCCACCCCACATTAAGAGCCTCCTACCAAACCTCCTGCCCCCCCATTAGGAGCCTCCTACCAAACCTCCTGCCCCCCCATTAGGAGCCTCCTACCAAACCTCCTGGCCCCCCCCCCCCCCCCACATTGAGAGCCTCCTACCACCCCCCCAAATCCTACCAAACACACCCTGACATTGTGTGCCTCCAAAACAGGCTTCTCTGGAGTGCTCCCATTTCATACTGATGTAAGGTAGGATGGGGGGGGGACCCGGCTGATCTGAGGATGTGAGAAGAGCGCTCCTTTGCGGACACCAATAGGGGGTTGTTCTAGAACTTAAGATATTGGACAGAATCTCTGCTGTGTATGTGAATATCTGACAGCAGATCACACTAAACACACAATGGAGGTACTTACAGGGACGCTGCGTCTGTAGGGAGAGCCGACTGGGACAAGCCCTTTCTGCAAAGAAAAAAAAAGGAGAAAACTGTGAGATGGTGACACAAACCCCCGATCATCAAAGACCCCCGATCATCAAAGACCCCCGATCATCAAAGACCCCCGATCATCAAACACCCCCGATCATCAAACACCCCCGATCAAACACCCCTGATCATCAAATACCCATCCAATACCGACACACTAACGAAGAGAGTCGGACACCATCCACTACTTCACCCCTCAAAGATTTACCCCCCCCCTCATGACCAGGCCATTCAGCACTGTGCAGTCATTGAACACAAAGTACATAAAAAACATTTATATCATTTCACACAAATAGAGATTCCTATTGGTGGAATTTGATCAAATTCAATTTAAAAGAAGATAAAACATTTTCTACTTTTGTTATAAAAAAATCCAATAAAACCAAATTTCATCAATTTAGCCCAAAATATATTCTGCTCCATTTATTTGGTGAAAATCCCCCAAATCTGGGATTATTATTTATCTGTAGGAAAGCTAAAGAGACATCACACTATGAGATATATATCTGATCAATCCTGGTAGATAATTTCTTGAGGCCTGAAAATGTCAGGACAGTACAAATACCCCCCCCACTACAAATACCCCCCCCCACTACAAATACCCCCAAATCACCTCCCCCACTACAAATACCCCCCCCCCACTACAAATACCCCCCCCACTACAAATACCCCCAAATCACCCCCCCCACTACAAATACCCCCCCAGATCACTGGTGACAGGATGGTTAAAACAAAAAACAAATAACGTTTATCCTCATGCACACTGCAGGTTACAACGTTATAAAAATTCCAGTAGCTTTGCAGTGAGTTTTTCCAATAGCGTTTAGCAGAGTTATTTTTCTTCTTTTTTAATCAATGGGCTCAAAATGTTAAAGAATGCCAATGAGCTGCGTTTTTGAGCGTTTATCTGCATTTGACGTTGGAGCGTTTTTTTCAGCTAAAAAAAAAAAAAAAAATCTTCTCAGAACGTACTAGTTTTGTGGTTTGTGCAGTGGGCGGGGGAGGACGGGAGCGGCGGGCGGGGGAGGACGGGAGCGGCGGGCGGGGGAGGACGGGAGCGGCGGGCGGGGGAGGACGGGAGCGGCGGGCGGGGGAGGACGGGAGCGGCGGGCGGGGGAGGACGGGAGCGGCGGGCGGGGGAGGACGGGAGCGGCGGGCGGGGGGAGGACGGGAGCGGCGGGCGGGGGAGGACGGGAGCGGCGGGCGGGGGAGGACGGGAGCGACGGGCGGGGGAGGACGGGAGCGGCGGGCGGGGGAGGACGGGAGCGGCGGGCGGGGGAGGACGGGAGCGGCGGGCGGGGGAGGACGGGAGCGGCGGGCGGGGGAGGACGGGAGCGGCGGGCGGGGGAGGACGGGAGCGGCGGGCGGGGGAGGACGGGAGCGACGGGCGGGGGAGGACGGGAGCGACGGGCGGGGGAGGACGGGAGCGACGGGCGGGGGAGGACGGGAGCGACGGGCGGGGGAGGACGGGAGCGACGGGCGGGGGAGGACGGGAGGGGAGGACGGGAGGGGGAGGACGGGAGCGACGGGCGGGGAGGAGACAGATCTGTGTACCCCTCTGACATGAATTGGGTGTGATGACAGAATTCTGAGGGGTTTGTACAAATTGATGAACATTTAGGGGAGAGTCTACCTCCCATTAGAGGAACTTAGTGTGAGCCACCTGACACTGATCACTACTCCGGATCCTGAGGGACCCGCCCATGGTGACTCCGCCTCCCACCTGACATCATCCTACTTGGGAATGAAGGAGGCGGGGAAAACTGTCAATTGAACAGCAGCTGCATCCAATCAGACACCAGGAGAATAATCCATCACATGTTCCTGGAAGTGACATGAAGCCCGGGGTGAGGAGCCCTGTGTGGCCCCAAAATGTCACAATTTACTGTGATCCGTCACTGCTGCCCCTCTCTGCCAATCCCTTCACTGGCTTCCCTCTCCCACCGTATAAAATTCTAAATACTGACCACAACATCGTCCCCATCTACATCACCAACCTCATCTGCAGATATCACCCAAATCACCCCCTCCGCTCCTCCCAGGACCTTCTGCTCTCTCCCTTGTTATCTCCTCCCATATCCACCTCCAGGACTTCTCCAGAGCCTCCCCCATCCTCTGGAACTCCCTACCCCAGAATGTCCGATCAGCCCCTACCCTGTCCACCTTTAGGAGATCCCTGAAAACTCATTTATTCAGGGAAGGCTATCCCACACCCACATAACTACTGTCCCCCCCACCCCCCATCAAATCATTTCCCGCATCTATTACCTTTTGTACCACCTCCCCCTCCCTAGAATGTAAGCTCTACAAGCCGGGCCCTCCTGTACCTTCTGTATTGTACTGTCCCCCCTCTACATTGTAAAGTGCGGTGTAAACCTTTGGTGCTGTACAAATCCTGTATAATAATAATTTACTGCAGTTAGAGAAACAGAAGAGGTGTGCCCCACCCCCAAAACTTCACTTTTATCTACAACTCCTAATATAGAAAATAAAAGGAAGTCGATAAGGACGCCGCGTTTATCACCTGATAGGACACAAGGTGGGATCAGTGCAAAAATACAAAAATGATAGAACAGCCCTCATTATCCACCTAACCTCCGGAAGATTTACCCCCCCTTCCTGACCAGACCGTTTTTTGAGATACGGCACTGCGTCACTTTAAGAGCCCTTTCACACCGGGCCGCCCATAGCGTCGGCGGTAAAACCCCTCTATTTTTTGCGCCGTTTTACCATCAGATTAGCGGCGCATTTCGGCCGCTAGCAGGGCGCTTTTACCCCGTAAGCGGCTGAGAAAGGGTGAAAACCGCCCGCAATAGCGGCATTTTGCCGGCGGTATCTCAGCACTGCCCCATTAATTTCAATGGGGAGCAGGGGTGGAGGGGCGGTAAACACACACCGCTCCTAAGAAGCTGTTGGCAGGACTTTTCCTGACGTCCTGCCAGCGCACCGCTCCCTTGGACTTTCACACTGGAGACAATGCTGCAGCTGTTTGAGGGCGGATTTCAGGCGCCATTTCTAACGCTATAGCGCCCGCAAAACGCCATTTCTAACGCTAAAGCGCCCGCAAAACGCCATTTCTAACGCTATAGCGCCCGCAAAACGCCATTTCTAACGCTATAGCGCCCGCAAAACGCCATTTCTAACGCTATAGCGCCCGCAAAACGCCATTTCTAACGCTATAGCGCCCGCAAAACGCCATTTCTAACGCTATAGCGCCCGCAAAACGCCATTTCTAACGCTATAGCGCCCGCAAAACGCCATTTCTAACGCTATAGCGCCCGCAAAACGCCATTTCTAACGCTATAGCGCCCGCAAAACGCCATTTCTAACGCTATAGCGCCCGCAAAACGCCATTTCTAACGCTATAGCGCCCGCAAAACGCCATTTCTAACGCTATAGCGCCCGCAAAACGCCATTTCTAACGCTATAGCGCCCGCAAAACGCCATTTCTAACGCTATAGCGCCCGCAAAACGCCATTTCTAACGCTATAGCGCCCGCAAAACGCCATTTCTAACGCTATAGCGCCCGCAAAACGCCCTCGGTGTGAAAGGGGTCTTAGTGAGAATTGCGCGGTCCTACAACGTTGTACACAAATAAAATGGACGTCCTTTTTCCTCACAGATAGAACTTTCTTTTGATGGTATTTGATCATCTCTGCGGTTTTTATTTTTTGTGCTATAAAAAAAAAAAAAAATGCAGATAATTTTGAAAAAAAAAAAAAAAAAAAAAAAAAAAAAAAAAATCGATATATTTACTTTCTCCTATAAAACAGCCAATAGAAAATTAAAAAAATCTAATTTCTTCATCAATTTAGGCCGATATATATCCTGCTATATATTTTTCTTAAAAAAAAATCCCAATAGGTGTATATTGATTGGTTTGCGCAAAAGTTACGTCTACAACCGATGGGATATCTCCTGGTATATTTATTTATATTGGTAATGTCGGTGATTAGCGACTTATGAGACTGCAATACACACCGACATCAATAGTGACACTACTAGAGACGAGTGATAATACTAAACACTGTCACTGTACTGATGACACGGGCTGGGAAGGGTTTGGGCCTCAGTCAAATCAACAAAACGCTGGAGGGGAAAAAACGATTCTTCTCTATGGAGACTTTTCACATCTTCGCTCCAAAACATCTGAAGCTCAAACAAGTTCTGGAACTTTATTTTTTTTTGGGCGTTTTTCTAATTTTTACATTGGTGACCTTTTGACCTGTACAAAATCACGGCAAAAAACGTGCGACTTTCTGCGTGAAGACGCTCCGGTGTGAACGGGGCCTTCATGTGTGCCTAGCCAGTGTTTATGTGCGGATTTTATCCCGGGGAGTCCATCCCATCCCCCGCTGACAGAACGGAGCTCTGTATTGGTTACATGGGACGAGTTCTGTCCCGTCTTTCTCCTCGCCGATCAGCGATCAATGATTGGCCGCCACCCACTGATCAGCTTGTGCTGTGACCAATCACAGAGCCCTGGCGCCCCTCTACATAGAAATGCGGGATGGTGTATTAGGTAGGTGATCCGGTGCCGCCATACTCCTACAGACAGTAAGTACGCGATTATCTGCCATTGGTTGGTCTGTGGGAGTAGAGGTGTGTATAGGGGGGAGGGGAGGGTCAGTGTTCTTCCCCAGGGAATGGATTGATGGTGAGAGCTGTCAGAAAAAAATATCTCCATCAACCCCCCCCAGCCTGGGGAAGGAACTCCGTCCTATCAATCCATCATCTCTCTAAATCCTGGTATAGGTACTACAATGGGTGGGACGGGGACGACACGTATGGGGGGGGGGGGGGGGACTGAGTGGTTTATATTGTAGCCAATAAAATGATTGAACTCCTAAACGTTCGATGTACCTGAGGCTCCCCTCACAGCTCAGCATATACTGGAAATCTCAGCAAAACACGAGACTTACTTACAGGCGTTATTTCTGAACAACCCCCAAAACACGGCGCAATTTTTCCACAATTGTTCAGCAAAAAAAAAAAAAAAAAGCCAAAATTTGGTGCATTCGCTGCTTTCTTGTGTTTTTTTTGGAGTGGATCTAGTCAAATAAATGGCGTTGCGCCAAAAAAAAAAACGCAACACAGCGACTGGTGTCACAGAATGTTCAGGTGGGGGATGGGGCCAAAATCCCGGTTTGGGGGAGTTTATGAGGCTTCTCTCCCAGCAAACACCCCTCCCCCCCCTCCCAGTGTGACCTCACAACTCACCATATATGACCTGCAGGAGGGAGTATATATACACAGAGGGGTGCACAGTATACAGATGTGATTATATATAGTCAGTGATGGGGAGGAGAGGACAGGTGATGACTTCATGCTGTGTGTATATAGAAGATGTATATTAGGGGAGATGATATCCTGTAGACACGATGTACAGGAGACTATCGATCGATGTACACAGATATATATGGAGGGGTATACAGGCGATACATGATGATAAGTGGTGATCAGGGTGGGGGAGGGGGGTGCTGATCACCTCAGATCTATATACAGAGAGTGGTGATGATGGGAAGTGTCTATATATAGTGTGAGAGAATATATATATATACACACACACAAAGAGATAAAGAATACAGAGCTTGGTAATATATATATATATATATCAGGGAGGTAATGTCAGTATACAGAAAATATATACACACACGAGGGGGAGATCTCAGTATACAGGAGGGATATATATATATAGATATAGATAGAGAGAGAGAGAGAGAGAGAGAGAGAGAGAGAGAGAGAGGAGATGGTGGGAAGTGTTCATATACAATGTGTGGTGTATATAACTATACAGGAGGTATATAGAGATATATGGGTGGGGGATGGTGATCAGTATCTATATACAGTGTGAGATATATGTCTCCTATATACTGATATACCCCTCTCCATACAATATATATATATATATATATATATATATATATATATATATATATATATATATATTATTCCCTGTATACTGACATAACCTCCCTGTGTATATATATATATATATATATATATCCACACACACAGGGGGAGATGACAGTATACAGGAGGATATATATATGTGTAGAGGGAGTATATCAGTATACAGGAGGTATATATATATATATGTGTAGAGGGAGTATATCAGTATACAGGAGGTATATATATATATGTGTAGAGGGAGTATATCAGTATACAGGAGGTATATATATATATATATATATGTGTAGAGGGAGTATATCAGTATAGAGGAGGTATATAGGCGGGAGATATAATATATATACACACACAGCGGAGATAGAGAGATGGTCAGTATCTATATACAGTGTGATATATATATATACACACACACACGAGAGTATATAAGTATACAGGAGGTATATAGACAGGAGGGGAGATTATATATATATATATATATAGATATATATAGATATATATAGATAGAGAGAGAGAGAGAGAGAGAGAGAGAGAGAGAGAGAGAGAGAGAGAGAGAGAGAGAGAGAGAGATCAGTATCTATATACAGTGAGATATATATATATATATATATATATATACATATATAGGGAGTATATCAGTATACAGGAGGTATATAGGCGGGAGATATAATATATATATATATATATATATATATATATATATATATATATATACATATATATATAGAGAGAGAGGGTGGTGGTCAGTATCTATATACAGTGAGTGAGATATATACACATATATAGGAGTAGATCAGTATACAGGAGGTATATAGAATATCAGTATACAGGAGGTATATAGAATATCAGTATACAGGAGGTATATAGACACACACGGGGAGGGGGATGGTGATCGGTGTCTCCGGCCTCCTCTCTCCGGTGATCGGTTCCTCTCCTCCCCCTCCTCGGTCCCCGCTCTCCCCTCCCCCTCGCTGGGTCTATAGAGGGTCCCCCCGGCGTCCCTCTCCCTCCCCGGGGCCCCGGGCCCCTCTCTTACCCCGGAGCGTGCATGCGACCCATGATGGCGGCTGGAGAGAAAAGAGCGATCGGGAGCTGCGCATGCGCTGATCACCGCCCAGGGAAGGAACTACGTCACGTATCCTCCGCCTACTACACCCGCCGACAAGCGGAGTAGAAGGCGGAGTCTGGCGCTTGACCAATCGCAAAGCACTGGCTATGATGACAAGTACAGCGAGGGGGAGGAGCTGTGAGCGGTCATTGTGGACTCCGGAACGTTGGAACCTCGGGCACGGAGGGGAAGATAATTTCCGGCGCGCAGCCGAACGGGGGACACATGTAACGGAAATGTAACGTCCGTCCCTCCAGCCAATCAAATTGCAGAATTCCAAAACTTTATTTAGTGGTGAATTAAAGTGGAAATTCGCTCATTTCCTCATCTTTCCATCTATTAAATCTTCTCCCCGTCTTGTTATTATAACTTTGGATAGTAAAACATTTTTATTCTGTCAGTAAATCCCTTATACAGCCCACTTCCTGTTTCCGGTCTGGTCATTAGTCTAGGATTATGACGTCATGCACAGATCTCTCTCTCCTGAGAATTTTCCAGGAAGGGAGGGGGGGGAATGAGCCATAACAGGGCCAATGAGAGCTGCAGAGCTGGAGGCGTGCCTCTGTGTAAATCCAGGAAGAGAACAGGCAGCAGCTTCAGCTGTCAACAGTTACAACAGCAGCAGCCGGACTCAGCCGAAGGAGATTTCTGCAGCATATTTGGTAAGTACAAAATCTCAGTATATATAAAATAATATGCAAAGTGGTTGGAGGGAAGCTTCAGAATGTCAAAGATGTTTTTATTAGAAATCATGTGAGCAGACTGCAGTTCCTCTCTAATAAAATGTCAGAGACAAACTTTATCTGACCTGCAGCTCAGCCAATCAGTGATTATATTACATTTCCTGCCTTGTGTGGAATAAATGAGGGACAGAAGCTGATTGGTTGCTATAGGCAACAGCAGATCACAATGATTATTATATCCCCCCTTTCCCCGATGTATCCTCCCATGTGGGAGGTGACAATGTAGTCTCTGAATAATCCCCCCCAACTCACCTCCATCATATATTATCTATAGGAGGGGCAGGAACAATCCAACCATGGTCAGAGTAGGGGGAGGGGAGGTCAGGCCCACACATATATATATTTATTATAAGGGGGGGGGGGCTCATCATCCTCTCTGGGGATCTCCATCCCATAATACACACAAGGGACTCATTCTGGGATTTCCGACTGATGACATCACAGTGTTCTTGGCCAGCCAATGACGGTCTGTGACCCCGGATGATCAGAACAAGGAATAGGATTGTAAATTCCAGAATTTTCATTCAGCTGTAAGGAACCGTCTGATTGGCCACAGAGATCCCGGCATGAACTCCAAAACCTGAGAGGATGGGGTAGGGTTGCCACCTGTCTGGGATTCACCCGGACAGGTCGGGTTTAGAATCATGCGTCCGGGCTTCAGACTGTCTGATACCCGGACACATGATTCACACTGGGCTATGACTTCCCAGCAGGGCTGACGGCTGCAGTTGTCTAAGCTGGAAGTGTCTGTGTCTCTCACACCACCCAACACTAACACTCCCCCCTCCCCCCCCCCCACATACAGATGGGAGAGGAGAGAGGGATCGATCTGCACCTCTTCCTCCCTCCCCCACCCCTCCGTGTCTGCCCCTCCCCCACACTCCAATCCCTGGCGCTGTGCCTCAGAATAGGAAAGTGGGGGCCGGAAATTTGAAGCCCAGCAGCCTCAGATACATGGATTCAGATGTAAAGGGGGACTCTGTGGACTCCGATGTAAAGGGGGACTCTGTGGACTCTGATGTAAAGGGGGACTCTGTGGACTCTGATGTAAAGGGGGACTCTGGACTCTGATGTAAAGGGGGACTCTTGTGATTAACTTCATATGATTAGAAATGTTATTTAATCACTAAGTATATCTATATCTAAAAATTGCTGTGCGCTGCTAAAGGGTTCGGGTTTGATTTGAGGAAAAGGTGGTGACTAAGGATGAGCTCCGGCGTGTTCGCATGCTGCACGTGCCGATCCCGCCAGGAAGTCGGCACGGCGCAGCGCTAATCACAGGCAGTGAGACATTTCCCGAGCTCCGCAGCCACACATCGGGAAATGTCTCACTGCCTGTGATTAGCGCTGCGCCGTGCCGACTTCCTGGCGGGATCGGCACGTGCAGCATGCGAACACGCCGGAGCTCATCCTTAGTGGTGACCCTAGTCGGGCCCAGACTGAGTATATTTGGAAGGGTCAGGGCCCAGACTGAGTATATTTTGGAAGGGTCAGGGCCCAGACTGGGTATATTTTGGAAGGGTCAGGGCCCAGACTGAGTATATTTTGGAAGGGTCAGGGCCCAGACTGGGTATATTTTGGAAGGGTCAGGGCCCAGACTGGGTATATTTTGGAAGGGTCAGGGCCCAGACTGATTATTTTTAGAAGGGTCAGGGCCCAGACTGGGTATATTTTGGAAGGGTCAGGGCCTAGACTGAGTATATTTGGAAGGGTCAGGGCCCAGACTGATTATTTTTAGAAGGGTCAGGGCCCAGACTGAGTATATTTGGAAGGGTCAGGGCCCAGACTGAGTATATTTTGGAAGGGTCAGGGCCCAGACTGGGTATATTTTGGAAGGGTCAGGGCCCAGACTGAGTATATTTGGAAGGGTCAGGGCCCAGACTGATTATTTTTAGAAGGGTCAGGGCCCAGACTGAGTATATTTGGAAGGGTCAGGGCCCAGACTGGGTATATTTTGGAAGGGTCAGGGCCCAGACTGAGTATATTTGGAAGGGTCAGGGCCCAGACTGATTATTTTTAGAAGGGTCAGGGCCCAGACTGAGTATATTTGGAAGGGTCAGGGCCCAGACTGAGTATATTTGGAAGGGTCAGAGCCCAGACTGAGTATATTTGGAAGGGTCAGAGCCCACACTGAGTATATTTGGAAGGGTCAGGGCCCAGACTGAGTATATTTGGAAGGGTCAGGGCCCAGACTGATTATTTTTAGAAGGGTCAGGGCCCAGACTGAGTATATTTGGAAGGGTCAGGGCCCAGACTGAGTATATTTTGGAAGGGTCAGGGCCCAGACTGGGTATATTTTGGAAGGTTTGCATACTTTTGAGTAAAAATTATTTCTGACTTGATGGTTAATTTTTTGTGCGAAAGGCAAATAAAGTTCTATTAGAGATTTATAGATGACTTTATGCCGGTATGGGAAGGTTCAGAGGAATCGTTAAGATTATTCATGGAGGGAATTTATAATTACCATTATGGCATTACATATACTGGTGGGTGGAGTGAAGATCAGATTAATTACCTGGATCTAGTGATTCTTATTAGAGGGACCAAAACTTTCTCTAAGGACCTAGACAGTTATATACCCACACATAGTTGTCACCACCCGAAAAGAGAATATACCAAAAGGTTAATTTATGTAAATTAGATCTTTTGAGTGATTATGAAGAGCAGGCAAGATATATTGGTTTAAACCCAGAGGTTTTCAAACTGCGGCCCTGGGGCCAGATGTGGCCCTTTGCCTCTATCCGGCCCTTGGAGTACTATTCCATCCACAACTGACACTAATGGAGCACTGTTCCTCCCATTGACACCAGTGGTGGAGCACTATTCCTCCCACAGATACCAATGATGGGGAGGATTAGGAGCGTCGGAGGGGGGAAGTTGCACTTAGTAGCATTGGTGGTGGGAAGGAACCCCCAGGAGTGTCAGTGGAGGGAAGGAGCCCCCCAGGAGCATCAGTGGAGGGAAGGGGCCCCCCAGGAGTGTCAGTGGAGGGAAGGAGCCGCCCAGGAGTGTCAGTGGAGGGAAGGAGCCGCCCAGGAGTGTCAGTGGAGGGAAGGAGCCGCCCAGGAGTGTCAGTGGAGGGAAGGGGCCCCCCAGCAGTGTCAGTGGAGGGAAGGAGCCGCCCAGGAGTGTCAGTGGAGGGAAGGGGCCCCCCAGGAGTGTCAGTGGAGGGAAGGAGCCGCCCAGGAGTGTCAGTGGAGGGAACGAGCCCCCCAGGAGCATCAGTGGAGAGAAGGGGCCCCCCAGGAGTCTCAGTGGAGGGAAGGAGCCGCCCAGGAGTGTCAGTGGAGGGAAGGAGCCCCCAGGAGTGTCAGTGGAGGGAAGGAGCCGCCCAGGAGTGTCAGTGGAGGGAAGGAGCCCCCAGGAGTGTCGGCGGGGGAAAGGAGTCCCTAAAAGCGTCGGAGGGGGGGAGCAGCCCCCAGGAGTGTCAATGAAGTAAAGGAGCCCCCAAGAGCATCGGCGGAGAAAAGGAGCCCCCAGGACCATCGGCGGGGTGAAGGAGCTCAAAGGAGCAATGGCGGGGGCAGGAGCCCCTAGGAGCGTCGGCGGGGACCCGAGTAGTGGAGGATCAGGGCTGCTCTATGCAAACCCATTACACCACTCCAACTAGGCCATAGCCAGGCAGGGATCACATGGACCCTATGGTAGTTTTATAGTGATCTCTCACCAGGACATAGGAAGGGATCACATGACCCCTATGGTAGGTTCATACCGATCTCTGACCAGGACATAGCCAGACAGGGGTCACATGACCCCTATGATAGGATCATAGTGATCTCCGACCAGGCCATAGACAGAAAAGGATCACATCGCCCCTGTGGTTACAGCATTTGTTCACACCTGGTTAAATCTTTTGCATAGTACTGTAGAGAGAATATTGTATATACAGATATAATATGAGGGGAGGGGGGGACACTTACCAGGTGAGGCAGCCATCTTGTGAGATTACGTTGGCCGGGAATCGAACCCGGGTCAGCTGCTTGAAAAGCAGTTATGCTCACCACTGCACCACCAACGCGAGTGTGGGAGGAAACCGGAGTACCCGGAGGAAACCCACGCAAGCACAGGGAGAACATGCGAAGTCCATGCAGATAGTGTCCTGGTCAGGATTTGAACCAAGGACCCCAGTGCTGCAAGGCTAACCACTAAGCCTCTGTGTTGCCCATATGCAGCCTCTTTTTTCTGAGGCCTGCCCCTGCTGAGCAGGGTAAATCAGTGATGCCCACTCAAAGCGCTTCGGAGGTGAAGCAGCCATCTTGGGTGCACTGAATGGAGCTATTTAACCTACCAGCATGTCTTTGGGCTGTAGGAGGAAACCCACACAAGCACAGGGAGAACATGCAGACTCCATGCAGACAGTGTCCTGGTCAGGATATGGACCAAACACCCCAGTGCTGCAAGGCAGAAGTGCTAACTACTAAGCCTCTGTGCTGGCCGATCTTAAAGCAGAACTTCATCTATGAAGGGAAGTTCTGTATTTCCACCTCTTCCTCCTTCGACTTTAAATTTCCTTATGAATCTTTCATATTCTGTTCTGTAGGGGGAGTTTGTATGAACTGTTCTCATTTCACCAACCCTACGGATGAACTGTCCATGCCTCCCCTGTGTTCAAAAATCAAATCCTCTTCCACATTCTGTCCTGTAGGGGGAGACTCTATGAACAGTTCTCATTCCATCCAGCCTACCCATGAGCCGTCCATATTTCCCCTTCATTCTCCCTGGGTTACAATATTTTTAAGTGACCTAGAAATGCAGATCCTTTTTGTAGAGTGACCTGAAGCTACAGAGTCCTTCAGCTGTTGTAGGCCTCAGTGGTCACTTCACCAATATTGGTGATGTCCTTTGTGTGGAGTGGGACAAATACATGTCCTCTGGTCTGTATAGTGTCTCTATGGATAAGCTCTGTCTTATGTAAGAGAACATGAGCTAGCCATGAGTGTGAACTGAAATGTAGACAGACAGGGACAGGACAACTCACTTGAATGTGGAAGCCTGGCTCTTCATAGATGGTAAGAGAGTCTATTCCCAGTATAGTAGATTGGGCAACAAAGATGCCCTGATGGTCCGTCATCATTGTCTGTCATTGTCTGTGGAGCTGCTGGCCAGGTCTGCTGGCTGGCCTCTGCTGTTTTTATGGGCGTCTGAATGGTGACCATTTGAATGGGGCACCAGCGCTACTTCTTTGACGCTCACCTAAAAGGTATTTCCACTTTTGCAGTCAAATTGGGATGACACCTACTTTATATCTGTTACATGTTTTCATTCACAGGGTAAAACTTAATAAAAATTGTAAAGTTTGCTGCTCACCTTTAAGGAAGGAATCGCATGCGAAAAATGACAAAAAACCATGACCCCCATAAATCTGATACCAGAACCCTAACCGAGCATGCAGGCTAGGAAAGGGGGGGATGAGCGTGCACCCCCCTCCACTTCTGAGCCATACTAGACCACATGCCCCCAACATGGGGAGTGCTCCTTGCAAAGGGGGACCCCCCTCCCCCCTGACAAGACACCTCCCCATGTTGAGGGCATGTGGCCTGGTATGGGTGAGGAGAAGAGGGCGGTGCATGCTCACCCCCCTCCCCCCCTTTCCTGGCCTGCAAATGCATGCTCAGTAAGGGTCTGGATTTTGGGTGGCCATGTTTATTTTTTATTTATTTTTTCATTTTTTCCATGGGGTTCCTCTTTTAATGGTGAGCAGCAATTTTTACAGTCTTCTTAAAGCTATGCTAAGCTATGTGAATGGGAACATGTAACAAATATAAAGTAAGTGTAAAAAACGTGGCTGAAAAATTGGAAATACCTTTTAGGTGAGCTCAGTAGATGAATCGTTGATGCAGAGACCTGTCTTGGTACAGCGTTATCTGGTTCCTGGGAAGACTCTTCGGTTGCTGAAGTGGCAGCCACCACCAGTGTAGGGTCCTGTGTTACATATTGGGCCCCTGGAGGGACTGATTAGAAGGCTCTCCAGTTAATGACCTCTGTTGGTACAGCCGTACCTTTAGGAACATCCATTTGTCTCATTTTTGCAGGTTTGGCCACAGTTTGTGATTCAGAAGCTCCAAAAACGAAAATGGAGGGCTGATGAGAAGACCTTCTGGTTACTGGAGTGGCGGCCACCACCAGTGTAGGGACATGTGTTGGCACAGCCATACTTGGTCCCTGGGAGGGTTCCGCAGCCAGTCGTCTTAATTGTCCATTTTCATTGATAGTTGATGATTCAGAAGCTTTTGTTACAGCCAAATCAGGCCCCTGGGAGGACTGATTAGAAGACCCTCCGGTTTCTGCAGTGGCCGCTGCCACCAGTGTGGAGACCTCTGTTGGTACAGCTGTACCTGGTCCCTGGGAGGGCTGATGGGAAGACCCGTCGGTTACTGGAGTGTCAGCTGCCACCAGTGTAGGGGCCTGTGTTGGTAAAGCCGTACCTGGTCCCTGAGAGGGTTCCTCAGACTTTCTAAGTTTTCTTCTAGGAACAGCCAATCGTCTTGTTTTCCCATTTACAATGGTAGTTGGTGATTCAGAAGCTCCAAAAACAAAAATGGAGGGCTGATCGGAAGATCCGTCGGTTACTGGAGTGTCAGCTGCCACCAGTGTAGGGACCTGTGTTGGTAAAGCCGTACCTGGTCCCTGAGAGGGTTCCTCAGACTTTCTAAGTTTTCTTCTAGGAACAGCCAATCGTCTTGTTTTCCCATTTACAATGGTAGTTGGTGATTCAGAAGCTCCAAAAACAAAAATGGAGGGCTGATTGGAAGACCCTTCGGTTACTGGGGTGGCAGGCGCCACCAGTGTAGGGACCTGTGTTGGTAAAGCCGTACCTGGTCCCTGAGAGGGTTCTTCAGACTTTCTAAGTCTTCTTTTAGGAACAGCCAATTGTCTTATTTGTCCATTTACATTGATAGTTGGTGATTCAGAAGCTCCAAAAACAAAAATCGAGGACTGATGGGAAGACCCTTCGGTTACTGGAGTGGCAGCCACCACCAGTGTAGGGACCTGTGTTGGCACACCCGTACCTGGTCCCTGAGAGGGTTCCTCAGACATTTTGTTGAGCCTTCTTCTAGGAACAGCCATTTGTCTTGTTTGTCCATTTACGTTGATAGTTGGTGATTCAGTAGCTCCAAAAACAAAAAGGGAGGGTTGATGGGAAGACCCTCCAGTTACTGGAGTGGCAGCCGCCACCAGTGTAGGGACCTGTGTTGGTACAACCGTACCTGGTCCCTGGGTGGGTTCCTCAGACTTTTTGTTGAGTCTTCTTCTAGGAACAGCCAATTGTCTTGTTTGTCCAACTACATTGATAGTTGGTGATTCAGAAGCTCCAAAAACGAAAAGGGAGGGCTGATGGGAAGACCCTCCAGTTACTGGAGTGGCAGAAGCCACCAGTGTAGGGACCTGTGTTGGTACAGCTGTACCTGGTCCCTGGGTGGGTTCCTCAGACTTTTTGTTGAGTCTTCTTCTAGGAACAACTAGTTGTCTTGTTTGTCCAACTACATTGATAGTTGGTGATTCAGAAGCTCCAAAAATTAAAAGGGAGGGCTGATGGGAAGACCCTCCAGTTACTGGAGTGGCAGCCTCCACCAGTGTAGGGACCTGTGTTGGTACAGCTGTACCTGGTCCCTGGGAGGGTTCCTCAAACTTTTTGTTGAGTCTTCTTCTAGGAACAGCCAATTGTCTTGTTAGTCCAACCACATTGATAGTTGGTGATTCAGAAGCAACAGAAGGAGACATAGAGGGCTGATGTGAAGACCCTCCAGTTACTGCAGTGGCCGCCGCCACCACTGTAGAAACCCATGTTACAGCCAAATCAGGCCCCTGGGAGGACTGATTAGAAGACCCTCTGGTTTCTGCAGTGGCCGGTGCCACCAGTGTGGAGACCTCTGTTGGTACAGCTGTACCTGGTCCTTGGGAGGGCTGATGGAATGACCCTCCTGTTGCTGGAGTGGCATCCACCACCACTGTGTGGACCTGTATTGGTACATCCGTACCTTGGTTCCTTGTAGTCTCCGTGTGAACGTCACATGCCGGCGAAGTGTCCGTATGAACGTCACATGCTGCTGGAGTCTCCGTGTGAACATCACATGCCGGCGAAGTGTCCGTGTGAACGTCACATGCTGGCAGCGTCTCCGTGTGAACGACACATACTGGTGGAGTCTCAATGTAGCTTTCATATTCTGTCTCGCTCACTGGGGCAGACCTGCCTTGTGAGCTGTGTCTGCAGTAAATACCGCGTACATCTGCAATAAAAAAGAAGAATCAGATTTAGCACCTTCACCTACATTTCATATATTTTTTATACAACATCAAATTATAGAGAAAAGTATAAAATTCCAGTGTCAGGGACAATAAATAAACCCGACATGACAGGGACACAGGGATGACTAATGTTGGCCTTCATATAAAAATTCTGGTTGCCTGGAAGTTTTACCGACCCACTAAAATGAATGGAGTCAGAAAGGGGACTGAATCTTCACTTCCGGGTGTGGGGAGTAATCTGCAGTGCTTCTGTTTCTTATTATCAAACACCCGGCCTCTTTTATTGTAATCCCTTGAATTGTTGTGGTGGATCGATATAGAAGAAGCCGGGACCGGGAACCGCTGCATTACAGATTACTCCGCCGCACCCCAAAGTGAAGGAATAGTACCCTGCATGTTTTGGATCAATTGCCATGTGATTCTGTCATGTGACAATGGTGACAAGATCTTGCCATGTTTGGGGTGCCATTAAGAATAATGTAATGGGATGCTTGCTGCCCGTTTTCCCATGATTTGGAATCACAGGCAGAATCACAGCACTCCTGCTGGCCATTCCATATCGGAAAGTGTGGGCGGAGTCACAGGCAGAATTCCAGGCGAATGATGAAATAGATACTGTCTGTGGGAGCTAATTTACAGCACGTCCCTGCAGCAACCTACTGGGGCCCCATTTGTTCAGCAGGGGGGAGGGGCATAAAGGGTCTATTTAATGCCTTTGGGGTGCAGACGGAATGATCTTCTGCACTGCAGTTCCCAATAATTACATTTAAGTTCTGGCCTCTTCTATATCAACCAATCAGGGACAGGCCTGGACTGTAATTGTTGGGGAGTGCAGCACTGCAGATTACACCACCTGCACCCTAAAGGCATTAGAATTCTTTTTTTTTTTTTAATGTTGGCTACTATGTATATGTGTTCTGTCCATATTGGACATTTCTGGAAGGTGGTTGGCACTGAGGTGATCTGCCCAGCCTGTAATAAGGGGGTGCAAAGCTTGTTCAAAAAAAGAAAGTCGATTAGGAGCTGACGGGTGGAGAGAGAGGTGGGTGGGGGAGGGGTTGGCTCCCCGTATACAGCGCCAAGAATTACTGTTTGCTTCTCTTGGTTTAAAAATCAGATTTCTGTTTACAGGAAAAAAGCCATCAATGTCCATGGCAATCCCTATACATGTGTACATATGGGGGGGACCCCTCATCAATGTCCATGGCAATCCCTATACATGTGTACATATGGGGGGGACCCCTCATCAATGTCCATGGCAATCCCTATACATGTGTACATATGGGGGGGACCCCTCATCAATGACCATGGCAATCCCTATACATGTGTACATATGGGGGGGACCCCTCATCAATGTCCATGGCAATCCCTATACATGTGTACATATGGGGGGGACCCCTCATCAATGTCCATGGCAATCCCTATACATGTGTACATATGGGGGGGGACCCCTCATCAATGTCCATGGCAATCCCTATACATGTGTACATATGGGGGGACCCCTCATCAATGTCCATGGCAATCCCTATACATGTGTACATATGGGGGGGACCCCTCATCAATGTCCATGGCAATCCCTATACATGTGTACATATGGGGGACCCCCTCATCAATGACCATGGCAATCCCTATACATGTGTACATATGGGGGGGACCCCTCATCAATGTCCATGGCAATCCCTATACATGTGTACATATGGGGGGGACCCCTCATCAATGTTCATGGCAATCCCTATACATGTGTACATATGGGGGGGACCCCTCATCAATGTTCATGGCAATCCCTATACATGTGTACATATGGGGGGGACCCCTCATCAATGTTCATGGCAATCCCTATACATGTGTACATATGGGGGGACCCCTCATCAATGTCCATGGCAATCCCTATACATGTGTACATATGGGGGGGACCCCTCATCAATGTCCATGGCAATCCCTATACATGTGTACATATGGGGGACCCCTCATCAATGTCCATGGCAATCCCTATACATGTGTACATATGGGGGGACCCCTCATCAATGTCCATGGCAATCCCTATACATGTGTACATATGGGGGACCCCTCATCAATGTCCATGGCAATCCCTATACATGTGTACATATGGGGGACCCCTCATCAATGTCCATGGCAATCCCTATACATGTGTACATATGGGGGGACCCCTCATCAATGTCCATGGCAATCCCTATACATGTGTAAATATGGGGGGGACCCCTCATCAATGTCCATGGCAATCCCTATACATGTGTACATATGGGGGGGACCCCTCATCAATGTCCATGGCAATCCCTATACATGTGTACATATGGGGGGACCCCTCATCAATGTCCATGGCAATCCCTATACATGTGTACATATGGGGGACCCCTCATCAATGTCCATGGCAATCCCTATACATGTGTACATATGGGGGGACCCCTCATCAATGTCCATGGCAATCCCTATACATGTGTACATATGGGGGGGACCCCTCATCAATGTCCATGGCAATCCCTATACATGTGTACATATGGGGGGGACCCCTCATCAATGTCCATGGCAATCCCTATACATGTGTACATATGGGGGGGACCCCTCATCAATGACCATGGCAATCCCTATACATGTGTACATATGGGGGGACCCCTCATCAATGTCCATGGCAATCCCTATACATGTGTACATATGGGGGGACCCCTCATCAATGTCCATGGCAATCCCTATACATGTGTACATATGGGGGGGACCCCTCATCAATGTCCATGGCAATCCCTATACATGTGTACATATGTGGGGGACCCCTCATCAATGTTCATGGCAATCCCTATACATGTGTACATATGGTTACAGTAGCTTTATGTGTATAGTGTACATGTGCACTGAATTGTCTTTATAAAATGTGGACAACATTCATTGCCCCCCCCCCCCCCCCTTTCTTTTAAAACTTTGGACTCCAATAACGATGTTTTTGTAACAAAATATATTTTTGTGTGTTTTGGCACCATTAAGACCCCTTTCACACTGGGGCGGTTTGCAGGCATTATTGCGCTAAAAATAGCGCCTGCAAACCGCCCCTAAACAGCCCCCGCTGTTTGTTCAGTGTGAAAGGCCGAGGGCCCCGAGGGCTTTCACACTGAAGCGGTGCGCTGGCAGGAGAAGAAAAAATCTGCAAGCCGCATCTTTGGAGCGGGGAAGGAGCGGTGTAATCACTGCTCCTAAACCGCTCCTGCCCATTGAAATCAATGGGACAGCGCGGCTATACCGCGGTAATACTGCGGCTATAGCCGCGCTATACCAGGGGTTTTAACCCTTTTTCGGCCGCCAGCCGGGGGTTAAAACCACACTGCTAGCGGCCGAATACCGCGGTAAAACAGCGCGGTTTTACCGCCGACGCCCCTACCGCCCCAGTGTGAAAGGGGCCTAAAGAAGATCCTGTTCCTTTAAAGCCTGTTATAGAGCACAGTGCTTGTGCTGTGTATGAAATAGCTGGCTGATCCTACCAGTTTCTATCAGTGCCGCCTCATCAGTGCCGCCTCATCAGTGCACATCAGTGAAGGAGAAAACAAAATTTTATGACAAACTAAGAAAAAGTTTTTTCGTTCAAAAATTGGGTTCTTTTTTAGTTTGTTTAGCAAAAAATAACCCCCCCCCCCCCAGAGGTGATGAAATACCAGCAAAAGAAATCTCTATTTGTGGGAAGAAAATGATAAAAATGTAGTTTGTGTACAGTGTTGTATGACCGTGTAATTGTCATTCAAAGTGGGACAGCGCTGAAAGCTGAACATTGTCCTGGGCAGGAAGGGGGGGAAGTGCCGGTATTGAAGTGGTGAATCTCCAACTGCCATAATGCTGCACATGTGATCCGTTATGACAGCAGCCATTGGATGGTTTGACAGTTTGGTTGAGAGCACAACCAATGTGACAGTTAGCATTCCCGACATGCCAGAAATAGAAATGTTTTTTGAAAGTGTTAAATGGATGGGATTCCTTCCTCTTTAATACAAGTAGAAAGCGTTTTATTTATAAATAACGCACAGGCACGAGGATGCAGATTTTTATCTGACAGAGGAGATGATATAAAGATCAGATTGTGGCTTATCAATCACTTTAATATCCCTTCTGTTCTATAATTCTATGAAAACAAATAATCAATAATTTGATCGATGAGTGTAGGTGACTTATCCAGAGTACTTTTTGTATCTATCACTATCCATAACACTTACCAATTTCGGTGTCTGTATATCGTTGATCTCTTTTGGCTTTACAGCCGGAACCGAAACATCCAACAACGGCTCTGAAACAGCCGCGCACAATCCTCTTCATTTTGGGGGGCTTTTTGGTTGGGGTATCTGCAGGCTGGTCACTGATACCTCCTACCATTGCCCCTCCTTTGCTGGCTTTCTCTTTGGTGTTTTTCAGAGAAAGAAGCCGATTACATTTAAATCGGTTCATTATTAGGAATAAAGAAACTCGCTTTAAATGTATGACAATAGAAATCGCAATGAAATTGAATCGAACAAAATCAAATCCAATAAAATCGCAAGAAATATCTCAGGAGAGATAAGAAGCACCTGTTCACTGGTCAGTGATATCTGAGCTTCTGAGAGCTCACTGACCTACTTCTTTCTATATAGAGACTCAGCCTATGACATCATAGTCAGAGAATCAAGGGACCAATCAGATCGCAGAGTGCAGTCAGGTGACCTTTTTTTTTTTTTTTGAAAAATAACTGACGATTTTTCTTAAAGGAGCCACGTCCTTATTTGTGAGCTTTGTGAATTCAGCCTGTAGGATCAGTATACGGATCTAATAGGGATATACGGCTCCTAGAAGAACATGTTATTGTGAATGAGATTTAACCCTTACAGTCCCATGCCTGAAATAAAGATCTCTATTCTTATAACATTGTGAATGGAGCCTTAGAAATCCTCCATCAAATCTTTTCTTTTATTTTATCATTATTACACACCAATTATTTCTCCATTTTTAACCCTTTCACTGCCAAATCAAATGTTTCCCCTTTCATTTATGAAACCAATTCCCCTCCCCCTTTTGTTTTTAACCCTTTCATTGCAAAATATTTTTTTTTTCATTTTTAACCCTTTCTATGAACCATTTTTTTTTCAAAACACAGATTTTTGTAAGTTTTATTTTTTTAACCCTTTCAGCGCCAAACCAACTTTTTTTCATTTTTTATACCCTCCCCTCCCCCCATTTTTAACCCTTTTACCGACAAAACCAAAATGTGTTTTTTACATTTCTTGCCCAAATGTAAAATTATCACTAAAGGAAAACTTGTTTATTGTTAGTGTTAGATGGAGTGGAGAGGGATTAGAGCCCCTGTCAGGTTTTTATTGCTGTCTGCGCCCCCTTTAGGAAGATTCATTCTCTTCAACTGCCAAATTCTTTCAGTTTTTAACCCTTTCACCACCAAACTATATTGTTCATTTGTTTCAACCCTTTAACTGTCAAACCAAGTAACCCCTCCCCCTCCCCTCCCCCTACACACACACATTTTAACTGCCACTTTCACTGCCAAATCATTTTTTAAAAATTCTCCACCATATGTTATATTATAAATAAAGGAAAATGTTTTTATTGTTGGTGTTAGATGGAGTGGAGAGGGATTAGAACCCCTGTCAGGTTTTTATTGCTGTCTGCGCCCCCTTTAGGGAGCTTCATTCTCTCTATTTACCAACAAAAGTGAAAGAAACATTCCAGATTTTGGGTTGTCACCAGAACAGGAATTAGAGGGGAAATCCTCCAATGGGGACACTAGTTCTGGTGACACCCAGGGATGATGTCACTTTGGGAGGATTTCTCTCACTTCCTGTTTTGTCTATGGGAAAGGAAGTGAAGGGAAATCCCCCCAATGGGGACACAGATGACAAAGAAAACCTGACAGGGGTTATAGTCCCCCCTTATTCTATTGTAAATGAAAAGAAATGTTCGTCTTTATTTCTATTTTATCTTTTATCTGGTATGCGGGGGAGGGTGGGGACTCGGTATAAAAGAGGGTGCAGCATATTACACATGGGGCTATGGGGGGGGGAGGGGTGAACCAATACCACTGCCAGAGGGGGGGAGGGGTGAACCAATACCACTGCCAGAGGGGGGGAGGGGTGAACCAATACCACTGCCAGAGGGGGGGAGGGGTGAACCAATACCACTGCCAGAGGGGGGGGGGTGAACCAATACCACTGCCAGAGGGGGGGAGGGGTGAACCAATACCACTGCCAGAGGGGGGGGGGGTGAACCAATACCACTGCCAGAGGGGGGGAGGGGTGAACCAATACCACTGCCAGAGGGGGGGAGGGGTGAACCAATACCACTGCCAGAGGGGGGAGGGGTGAGCGCTCAGTCACTGTTGGAGATTTCCCAGCATTCCATAGTTTATGAAATGATGAAGGTCCCAGTCACTCCTCTGACATACACCTGGATGACAAACCCCCAACAAGCATAGCGCCCCCCATTGATTTCAGTGCGTTGCCCTATGCCCCACAAGCACGACAAAGTATCTCATGACGCGTTCTGCTTTGTTTTATTTCCCGCGCATTTTGCCACATTTCTTGTATTGGGGTCTCACGTTTTGGGGGGACATTTACAATAAATGGCACTACAAGCTTGAGGCAGATATTTGTTGCGTGTTCCGGGATTGCGTGGAAACGTGCATTTCTGTGCGCATTACCGGAACGCGCAGATGGCTGAGATTGGGAGAAAGGGGGAGGGGCACATATTCTTAGAGGGGGGCTCCCCACAATTTCTGGGTTATGGGGTCTCACTGTTGCTATGGAGATAAAGGGTCTCACTGTTGCTATGGAGATAAAGGGTCTCACTGTTGCTATGGAGATAAAGGGTCTCACTGTTGCTATGGAGATAAAGGGTCTCGCTGTTGCTATGGAGATAAAGGGTCTCACTGTTGCTATGGAGATAAAGGGTCTCACTGTTGCTATGGAGATAAAGGGTCTCGCTGTGTAATTGGGGTCTCCACAGAGGGCCGTACAAGCCCAGAGGCCCCTCCCCCACCAACAAACCTGTCCAGGGGATTGGTAGGAAACCTGCAGGTATCGGGGAAGGGGAGGAGTCTGCAGAGACAATCCAACAGGTAGGCCATGTGATAATGATCAGTCCCCCAAGGAGCTTACAATCTAATCTCTCTAACTCACATTCATACACATACTAGGGGCCAATCTACCCCCCAGCATGTCTTTGTAGTGTGGGAGGAAACCCACGCAGGCGCAGGGAGAACATGTAAACTCCAGGCAGGGGGCGCTGTGGTTGGGAATTGAAGACCCCGGTGCTGCCAGGCAGAAGAGCGAAGCACTTCATTCCTGTAACTTGTGGTGGGACTGCAGCTTCTTGTTGTATGTTTCTGTAGAATGTAAGATGTGGATGAAGCTGGACTGCTGGGAAGATCTTCGTCTGCCAGAGACAAGCCGCTCCTCATTGGACCGTTTTATATTTAAATGTCATTTTATTACAAAGAGAAAAGAGAAGAGTTTGTATAGAGAGGGAAGATGGTGGGGGGAGGGGCGGTGCTTGGAGGATATTATGGGATAGAAATCTAATGATGGTGCCGGTCTGGGCACTGGAATGTGGGAGGAGCTTCACATCGATTGTGGGAGGAGCTTATTCATAAAAGCGCGTTGTACCTATGTTCTCTAGAACAATTATACATACATGTAACCAATAGCAACCAATCAGAGGGTGAGTGAAGAAATGAGTGTTTTCTATGAGGGTAGTGGGGGGGAGGGGGGCGTCTTGTAAAGCCCCTGGATTGTTTATTATGGGAGAATACAGAGACTGAATCTACTGGTTGTCTGGCTGTCAGTCTGATACTTTCTGTCCGTTCTCCATCACTGATTGGGAAGAAGTTCTAAATGAAATGCAGTGATGGAGAAAACATGGAAGCCGGAGCCAGCCAGGAGTATAGCATTTTCAGAAGGCGATCAGCAATGGCAGCCTACATATTCCTCTCAGTATGGGGTCCCTTGTAACCATTTGGGGGATTTCTATTGGTTCCTGAAATCATTTATCCCTGGAAAGAGACTCTGCAATCCAAGATGGCCGCTGTGTGTAGAGTAGATGCTCCTCCCCTTATTTATTGCTATGGGAGAGATTCTGATCACTTCCTGCCTCTCTGACCCCGGAGGAAGTGAGGGCTAAATCTCCACTATGGGGACCCCAAACCACTCCCACTCTACTATTGTGACCAATCAGATTCTGGGATTACACCATGGAAACAGAAATACATTTATTATCCATTATGATTGTATCCTTTCCATTGAAATCCACTTCCCCAAATGTCACATAATGATTGATTGGGTTGTCATCTATCGATCGATTATTCCTATTGAAGGAGATCATTTATAAAATAAACTGATCATTTATCAAAGTGATTATCACCACCATTAGGGTTTAACCTCTTCTGCTCTGGAAGATTTTACCCCCCTTCATGACCAGGCCATTTTTTGTGATACAGCACTGTGTTCCTATAAGTGACAATTGCTCGGTCGTGCGACGCTGATCACAAATATCATTGATGTCATTTTCCCCACAAATAGAACTTCCTTTTGGTGGGATTTCATCACCTATAAACAAAAAAAACTAGAAAAGAAAACAAAACTTTTTACTTTCTGCTATAAAACATCCAATAAAAAAAGGTAAAAAATAAAATTTCTTCCTCAATTTATTACAATCTGTATTCTGCTCCATATTATTGGTAAAAAAATCCCAATAATCGTATATTGATCGGTTGTGTCTACAAACTATGGGAGAGTTTTATGGAATTTTTAGTGTTTTTAATTTTTCTTTCTAGTAATGGCGGCGATCAGCGATTGTTAGTGGGACTGCGACATTGCAGCGGACAATCTGACACTAAGTGACACTTTTTGGGGACCAGTGACACCAATACAGTGTATACAGGTAGGTTATGGGGGTCTGTACCTCCCCCATATAGTCCTGGCCACCCCATGTATACAGGTAGGTTATAGGGGTCTGTACCTCCCCCCATATAGTCCTGGCCACCCCCTGTATACAGGTAGGTTATGGGGATCTGTACCTCCCCCCATATAGTCCTGGCCACCCCATGTATACAGGTAGGTTATAGGGGTCTGTACCTCCCCCCATATAGTCCTGGCCACCCCCTGTATACAGGTATGTTATGGGGGTCTGTACCTCCCCCCATATAGTCCTGGCCACCCCCTGTATACAGGTATGTTATGGGGGTCTGTACCTCCCCCCCCATATAGTCCTGGCCACCCCCTGTATACAGGTAGGTTATGGGGGTCTGTACCTCCCCCCATATAGTCCTGGCCACCCCCTGTATACAGGTATGTTATGGGGGTCTGTACCTCCCCCCCATATAGTCCTGGCCACACCATGTATACAGGTAGGTTATAGGGGGCTGTACCTCCCCCCCCCATATAGTCCTGGCCACCCCATGTATACAGGTAGGTTATGGGGGTCTGTACCTTCCCCCCCATATAGTCCTGGCCACCCCCTATATACAGGTAGGTTATAGGGGTCTGTACCTCCCCCCCATATAGTCCTGGCCACCCCATGTATACAGGTAGGTTATAGGGGTCTGTACCTCCCCCCATATAGTCCTGGCCACCCCCTGTATACAGGTAGGTTATGGGGGTCTGTACCTCCCCCCCATATAGTCCTGGCCACCCCATGTATACAGGTAGGTTATAGGGGTCTGTACCTCCCCCCCATATAGTCCTGGCCACCCCATGTATACAGGTAGGTTATAGGGGTCTGTACCTCCCCCCATATAGTCCTGGCCACCCCATGTATACAGGTAGGTTATGGGGGTCTGTACCTCCTCCCCATATAGTCCTGGCCACCCCATGTATACAGGTAGGTTATGGGGATCTGTACCTCCCCCCATATAGTCCTGGCCACCCCATGTATACAGGTAGGTTATGGGGGTCTGTACCTCCCCCCCATACAGTCCTGGCCACCCCATGTATACAGGTAGGTTATGGGGGTCTGTACCTCCCCCCCATATAGTCCTGGCCACCCCATGTATACAGGTAGGTTATAGGGGTCTGTACCTCCCCCCATATAGTCCTGGCCACCCCATGTATACAGGTAGGTTATGGGGGTCTGTACCTCCCCCCCATATAGTCCTGGCCACCCCATGTATACAGGTAGGTTATGGGGATCTGTACCTCCCCCCATATAGTCCTGGCCACCCCATGTATACAGGTAGGTTATGGGGGTCTGTACCTCCCCCCCATATAGTCCTGGCCACCCCATGTATACAGGTAGGTTATGGGGGTCTGTACCTCCCCCCCATATAGTCCTGGCCACCCCATGTATACAGGTAGGTTATAGGGGTCTGTATCTCCCCCCATATAGTCCTGGCCACCCCATGTATACAGGTAGGTTATGGGGGTCTGTACCTCCCCCCATATAGTCCTGGCCACCCCCTGTATACAGGTAGGTTATGGGGGTCTGTACCTCCCCCCATATAGTCCTGGCCACCCCCTGTATACAGGTAGGTTATAGGGGTCTGTACCTCCCCCCCATATAGTCCTGGCCACCCCCTGTATACAGGTAGGTTATAGGGGTCTGTACCTTCCCCCCCATATAGTCCTGGCCACCCCATGTATACAGGTAGGTTATGGGGGTCTGTACCTCCCCCCCCCATATAGTCCTGGCCACCCCCTGTATACAGGTAGGTTATAGGGGTCTGTACCTCCCCCCCATATAGTCCTGGCCACCCCATGTATACAGGTAGGTTATAGGGGTCTGTACCTCCCCCCATATAGTCCTGGCCACCCCATGTATACAGGTAGGTTATGGGGGTCTGTACCTCCCCCCCCCATATAGTCCTGGCCACCCCCTGTATACAGGTAGGTTATGTGGGTCTGTACCTCCCCCTATATATTCCTGGCCACACCCTGTATACCGGTAGGTTATGGGGGTCTGTATCTCCCCATGGCCCAGCCCATCCTCCATGGTCTGGCCAGTGCTCCAGGCATGCCTCCAGGTAATTACCCCTGCCCCTCCCCCATGGCTCAGCCCCGCCTCCATGGTCTGGCCGGTGCTCCAGGCATGCCTCCAGGTAATTGCACCCCCTCCCCCATGGCCCAGCCCATCCTCCATGGCCTGGCCGGTGCTCCAGGCATGCCTCCAGGTAATTACCCCTGCCCCTCCCCCATGGCTCAGCCCAGCCTCCATGGTCTAGCCGGTGCTCCAGGCATGCCTCCAGGTAACTACACCCCCTCCCCCATGGCTCAGCCCGGCCTCCATGGTCTGGCCGGGGCTCCAGGCATGCCTCCAGGTAATTACCCCCTCCCCCATGGCTCAGCCCGGCCTCCATAGTCTGACCGGTGCTCCAGGCATGCCTCCAGGTAACTACACCCCCTCCCCCATGGCTCAGCCCGGCCTCCATGGTCTGGCCGGTGCTCCAGGCATGCCTCCAGGTAATTACCCCCGCCCCTCCCCCATGGCTCAGCCCGGGCCTCCATGGTCTGGCCGGTGCTCCAGGCATGCCTCCAGGTAATTACCCCCGCCCCTCCCCCATGGCTCAGCCCATCCTCCATGGTCTGGCCGGTGCTCCAGGCATGCCTCCAGGTAAATGGGTGGGATGGGGAAATGTGTATGTAGATGTGATCAGTGTCTGTCCTGTGTGATGGGTGTATGTGGGGCGGTGATTGTCCTCTCTGGGTGAGATGTCCGGGGTCTGTATACAGGAAATGTATTCTATTCACAGGAGTCATTTCTTCTTCCTATCATTGTCCTGACATGTCATTCCTTTTCATCTCCAGGAATACCGCCTCTGATGCCAACTGTTCCCCCCATTATGCCTGGAATCCCCCCAGGGATGCCCCATGGGTCAGTATGCCATTGTTGTTCTTCTATTCTACCCTCCGGGGTTTTTTGTCTTCTTCATAATCTACTCAGTTTCTTTACCTGAAAGCCAAACTGAAAAACTGTAACCAACTCCCTGAAGCCAGGCTTCAGCTTCTCTGTAGTGTGAAGGAGACCAGAAGGTGGCTCCTGGTGGTGAGGAGGGGCTCAGGGTGGGTGGATGAGGGGAACCCCTCGGGGCGGGCTGGAGCGAGGGTGACGTATTAATGGGTTTTTGTATGCAACAGATGGAACAGCTAGTATAAGTGCAGCATGTGTCCGCCCCCAGAAATGGAGCCAGTGCTGACTTGTATTGCCTGTACTGGGCTCCCCACAGAATCTGCTACATATCCTCTCATTGATGAGGTAATAGCTGGGCCAGCACAGCACTGCGGTGTTCAGTCTGGAGGAGGGGCAGACCAGAATCGCATTCATTTTTACCCCACTTCATATTTGTTCCAGCAGCTGCAGCCTCTCCCATGACCCTACAACCCCCTCCTGCTCCCCTTCTCCCCACACCCCCTGTCGCTATTTGAAAGCTGCTGTCATGCAGGGTTCCGCCCACACAAGCAGAGACGAGTAGATGGATACCCAACATGCCAAATCTTACATTTGCATGCGCCGTAAAATGCTGACAAACTTCAGTACACTATATATTTATATATATTTATATATATATATATATATATATATATATATATATATACACAAATATTTTTTTTTCTATTGGTGACGCTTCAAAAGCCCCCTATAGGTCATGATTAGTGTTATGGAGGTCTGGTGTAGAATTATTGCTCTCACTCCGCCGATATGTAATATGTATTGTAATCATTGTTTTCATTCATCACAGGTGTAAGCCTCCCCCACTAATCACAGGTGTAAGCCCCCCCCACTAATCACAGGTGTAAGCCCCCTCCCACTAATCACAGGTGTAAGCCTCCCCCACTAATCACAGGTGTAAGCCCCCCCACTAATCACAGGTGTAAGCCCCCCTAATCACAGGTGTAAGCCCCCCACTAATCACAGGTGTAAGGCCCCCCACTAATCACAGGTGTAAGCCCCCCACTAATCACAGGTGTAAGCCCGCCTCCACTAATCACAGGTGTAAGCCCCCCAATCACAGGTGTAAGGCCCCCCACTAATCACAGGTGTAAGCCCCCCCACTAATCACAGGTGTAAGCCCCCCCACTAATCACAGGTGTAAGCCCTCCCCCACTAGTCACAGGTGTAAGCCCGCCTCCACTAATCACAGGTGTAAGGCCCCCCACTAATCACAGGTGTAAGCCACCCTAATCACAGGTGTAGGCCCCCCTAATCACAGTTGTAAGCCCCCCCGTCTTCCCCACTAATCACAGGTGTAAGCCCCCCTTCACTAATTACAGGTGTAAGCCCCCCACTAATCACAGGTGTAAGCCCCCCACTAATCACAGGTGTAAGCCCCCCACTAATCACAGGTGTAAGCCCCCCACTAATCACAGGTGTAAGCCCCCCACTAATCACAGGTGTAAGCCCCTCACTAATCACAGGTCTAATCCCCTCACTAATCACAGGTGTAATCCCCTCTCCCCCTCCAATAATCACAGGTGTAATGGTGGTAGGAAACAATACAGTAGGTGGGGCTCCTGGCAGTAGTTGTGGGCGGGTCCTGGCAGTAGTTGTGGGCGGGTCCTGGCAATAGTTGTGGGCGGGTCCTGGCAGTAGTTGTGGGCGGGTCCTGGCAGTAGTTGTGGGCGGGTCCTGGCAGTAGTTGTGGGCGGGTCCTGGCAGTAGTTGTGGGCGGGTCCTGGCAGTAGTTGGGCCAGGTCCTGGCAGTAGTGGGGGGAGGGGGGCTCCTGGCAGTAGCTGCAGGGGGGCGGGGGGTCTTGGGGCCTCCTGGCAGATCCTGTAACCCTCTGTCTCATGTCTTTGTTCAGGATGCTGCAAATGAGCGGTATGATGCACCCGGGCCCCGGAATCCCCCATATGATGGCCGGCTTACCTCCAGGTAGGTGATCTCTTCCTCTGCTCTCCGTCTCCAGTCCTCGAGTGTCGGTGTAATGATGGATTTGTCTTTTCTAGGTGTCCCTCCAATGGTAGGACCTTGTCCTGGAATACCGGCCACCACCCTGGCCCAGCAGGTCTCTGCACCGGGAGTCAGCAGAGTCCCCACCCCCAGCACCTCCTCCCCCGCTGTGCAGTCTTTGCCCAAACCACTGTTCCCCAGCGCTGGACAGGTAAGAACCCCTCCATCCTCCTGTGTGATAGACCTACTCTGACTGAATGGTGGTGTCTTCTCATCTGTAGTGCTAGAAATCAGGATGGCTGCTTGTGGGTGAGTATGATGGGGTCAGAGTGGAGCCTGTCGCTTGTGTCAGCCTGTGATGGGGTCAGAGTGGAACCTGTCGCTTGTGTCAGCCTGTGATGGTGTCAGAGGAGCCTGTCGCTTGTGTCAGCCTGTGATGGGGTCAGAGTGGAGCCTGTCGCTTGTGTCAGCCTGTGATGGTGTCAGAGGAGCCTGTCGCTTGTGTCAGCCTGTGATGGTGTCAGAGGAGCCTGTCGCTTGTGTCAGCCTGTGATGGTGTCAGAGGAGCCTGTCGCTTGTGTCAGCCTGTGATGGTGTCAGAGGAGCCTGTCGCTTGTGTCAGCCTGTGATGGTGTCAGAGGAGCCTGTCGCTTGTGTCAGCCTGTGATGGGGTCATAGTGGAGCCTGTCGCTTGTGTCAGCCTGTGATGGGGTCAGAGTGGAGCCTGTCGCTTGTGTCAGCCTGTGATGGGGTCAGAGTGGAGCCTGTCGCTTGTGTCAGCCTGTGATGGGGTCAGAGTGGAGCCTGTCGCTTGTGTCAGCCTGTGATGGTGTCAGAGGAGCCTGTCGCTTGTGTCAGCCTGTGATGGGGTCAGTGTGGAGCCTGTCGCTTGTGTCAGCCTGTGATGGTGTCAGAGGAGCCTGTCACTTGTGTCAGCCTGTGATGGTGTCAGCGGAGCCTGTCGCTTGTGTCAGCCTGTGATGGGGTCAGAGTGGAACCTGTCGCTTGTGTCAGCCTGTGATGGTGTCAGAGGAGCCTGTCGCTTGTGTCAGCCTGTGATGGGGTCAGAGTGGAACCTGTCGCTTGTGTCAGCCTGTGATGGTGTCAGAGGAGCCTGTCGCTTGTGTCAGCCTGTGATGGTGTCAGCGGAGCCTGTCGCTTGTGTCAGCCTGTGATGGGGTCAGAGTGGAACCTGTCGCTTGTGTCAGCCTGTGATGGTGTCAGAGGAGCCTGTCGCTTGTGTCAGCCTGTGATGGGGTCAGAGTGGAACCTGTCGCTTGTGTCAGCCTGTGATGGTGTCAGAGGAGCCTGTCGCTTGTGTCAGCCTGTGATGGGGTCAGAGTGGAGCCTGTCGCTTGTGTCAGCCTGTGATGGGGTCAGAGTGGAGCCTGTCGCTTGTGTCAGCCTGTGATGGGGTCAGAGTGGAACCTGTCGCTTGTGTCAGCCTGTGATGGTGTCAGAGGAGCCTGTTGCTTGTGTCAGCCTGTGATGGGGTCAGAGTGGAGCCTGTTGCTTGTGTCAGCCTGTGATGGTGTCAGAGGAGCCTGTCGCTTGTGTCAGCCTGTGATGGGGTCAGAGTGGAGCCTGTCGCTTGTGTCAGCCTGTGATGGGGTCAGAGTGGAGCCTGTTGCTTGTGTCAGCCTGTGATGGGGTCAGAGTGGAGCCTGTCGCTTGTGTCAGCCTGTGATGGGTCAGAGTGGAGCCTGTCACTTGTGTCAGTACCTTACTATAGGCTTACCTGTAGGTAGAATTTAAAAGGAAGACTTTGCTTTCTCTTTAATGACTCATCAGCTGTCAGCGGGTTTCCCCACTGACAGCTGAAATGTCGGCAATAGAAAATGCAGGAAAAACAGCACAGGGGGCCCCCCATACCAGGCTTTTAGGTGGTGTTCGTGGGGAGGAATAGTGCCCCAAGGACCAGATAAAGGCAGTTGCAGTTTGGAGACCACTCCTATAGAGCCAGTCCTCAAGGCGCCCGAACAGGTCATGTTTTCCGGCTCTCCATTATTTTGCACAAGTGATTTGATCAGTTTTACTGTAGTAATTACAGCCGTTTCATCTGAGAAAAATCCTGAAAACATGACCTGTTGGGGCACCTCGAGGACTGGAGAAGCACTGCTATAGAGAATCACCTCTCCCAAGGGGGGTATAATCTGTGTTGTGGAGGCACTGAGATTCAGCGTGTCCCAAACCTTGTATGTATTAGTGCCCATGTTCAGCATGTCCCAAGCCTTGTATGTATTAGTGCCCATGTTCAGCGTGTCCCAAGCCTTGTATGTATTAGTGCCCATGTTCAGAGTGTCCCAAACCTTGTATGTATTAGTGCCCATGTTCAGCGTGTCCCAAGCCTTGTATGTATTAGTGCCCATGTTCAGCGTGTCCCAAACCTTGTATGTATTAGTGCCCATGTTCAGCATGTCCCAAGCCTTGTATGTATTAGTGCCCATGTTCAGCGTGTCCCAAGCCTTGTATGTATTAGTGCCCATGTTCAGCGTGTCCCAAGCCTTGTATGTATTAGTGCCCATGTTCAGCGTGTCCCAAGCCTTGTATGTATTAGTGCCCATGTTCAGCGTGTCCCGGACCTCATACGTATTAGTGCCCAAAACTGAATGAAATGCAAAACATTTTTGTATAGATATAACAAGTGATCACATTGCTCTGTCCTCAGCTGTATAAGAGCTGGGGAGGAGAAAAAGCAGTACACTGAGCTTCCCAGTGAATGGCTGTGCGAGGGGGAGGTTGTCAGGATAGCTAGAGAACTGACCAAGCTGTGCTTTCCTTAGTGTGGTCAGTTTTTAATAGGAAAGCAGAGGGACTGGCAGGATCACCAGGAGTTTCACATAATAGAAGCAATAAAAAGAGAACAGGAGACATCTCCATACCAGTACATGGGGCAGCAGCCACATATCAGGAATATGAAGTGTTGGGGTAACAAATGCTATAAGGCTGGGTTCACACTGCAGTACAGAGCGGCTCACAGCAGGGGGTCCGGTGTGTCCCCGTTCACTGTTTCAGGTCCGATTTCAGCCTGAATTTTGGGCTAAATTCGGACCTGAAACGGTATTGGAAGAAGCACAGGACTCTGGAATACTCACCGGAGCCGCTCCGGAAATGTGTGAACCGGCTCCATAGAGAGCCAGTCATAATCTCCTGACATGCGAATTGGATGTGGGAAAACCTTCAATTCATAGTAGTGTGAGCCCAGCCTAAAAGATAGTAGGGATATACTAATATCAAACAGGAAGATGGGTTAAGAGCAGTTAAACCGGCATGGTGTGAGAGTTAGGGACTTAATAGGGCCATGATGAAGTGTATATTTGGAAGGGTCAGGGCCTAGACTGAGTATATTTGGAAGGGTCAGAGCCTAGACTGAGTATATTTGGAAGGGTCAGAGCCTAGACTGAGTATATTTGGAAGGGTCGGACCCAGACTGAGTATATTTGGAAGGGTCAGTGCCCAGACTGAGTATATTTGGAAGGGTCGGGCCCAGACTGAGTATATTTGGAAGGGTCAGTGCCCAGACTGAGTATATTTGGAAGGGTCGGGCCCAGACTGAGTATATTTGGAAGGGTCAGTGCCCAGACTGAGTATATTTTGGAAGGGTCGGGGGCCCAGACTGAGTATATTTTGGAAGGGTCGGGTCCAGACTGAGCATATTTGGAAGGGTCAGAGCCCAGACTGAGTATATTTTGGAAGGGTCGGGGGCCCAGACTGAGTATATTTTGAAAGGGTCGGGGGCCCAGACTGAGTATATTTTGGAAGTGTCAGGGCCCAGGCTGAGTATATTTTGGAAGGGTCAGGGCCCAGGCTGAGTATATTTTGGAAGGGTCAGGGCCCAGGCTGAGTATATTTTGGAAGGGTCAGGGCCCAGACTGAGTATATTTGGAAGGGTCAGGGCCTAGACTGAGTATATTTGGAAGGGTCAGGGCCTAGACTGAGTATATTTTGGAAGGGTCAGGGCCCAGGCTGAGTATATTTTGGAAGGGTCAGGGCCCAGGCTGAGTATATTTTGGAAGGGTCAGGGCCCAGGCTGAGTATATTTTGGAAGGGTCAGGGCCCAGACTGAGTATATTTGGAAGGGTCAGGGCCTAGACTGAGTATATTTGGAAGGGTCAGAGCCCAGACTGAGTATATTTGGAAGGGTCAGGCCCAGACTAAGTATATGTTGGTAGGGTCGGACCCAGACTGAGTATATTTGGAAGGGTCAGAGCCCAGACTGAGTATATTTGGAAGGGTCAGGGCCTAGACTGAGTATATTTGGAAGGGTCAGAGCCCAGACTAAGTATATGTTGGTAGGGTCGGACCCAGACTGAGTATATTTGGAAGGGTCAGAGCCCAGACTGAGTATATTTGGAAGGGTCGGGCCCAGACTAAGTATATGTTGGTAGGGTCGGACCCAGACTGAGTATATTTGGAAGGGTCAGAGCCCAGACTGAGTATATTTGGAAGGGTCGGACCCAGACTGAGTATATTTGGAAGGGTCAGGGCCCAGACTGAGTATATTTGGAAGGGTCGGGCCCAGACTGAGTATATTTGGAAGGGTCAGGGCCCAGACTGGGTATATTTGGAAGGGTCAGAGCCCAGACTGAGTATATTTGGAAGGGTCAGGGCCTAGACTGAGTATATTTGGAAGGGTCAGGGCCCAGACTGAGTATATTTGGAAGGGTCAGAGCCCAGACTGAGTATATTTGGAAGGGTCAGAGCCCAGACTGAGTATATTTGGAAGGGTCAGGGCCCAGACTGGGTATATTTGGAAGTGTCAGAGCCCAGACTGAGTATATTTGGAAGGGTCAGTGCCCAGACAGTATATTTGGAAGGGTCGGGCCCAGACTGAGTATATTTGGAAGAGTCAGTGCCCAGACTGAATATATTTGGAAGGGTCGGGCCCAGACTGAGTATATTTGGAAGGGTCGGGCCCAGACTGAGTATATTTGGAAGGGTCAGAGCCCAGACTGAGTATATTTTGGAAGGGTCAGAGCCCAGACTGAGTATATTTTGGAAGGGTCAGGGCCCAGACTGAGTATATTTGGAAGGGTCAGGGCCTAGACTGAGTATATTTTGGAAGGGTCAGGGCCCAGACTGAGTATATTTGAAAGGGTCAGGGCCTAGACTGCGTATATTTGGAAGGGTCAGAGCCCAGACTGAGTATATTTGGAAGGGTCAGGGCCTAAACTGAGTATATTTTGGAAGGGTCGGAGGCCCAGACTGAGTATATTTTGGAAGGGTCAAGGCCCAGACTGAGTATATTTGGAAGGGTCGGGTCCAGACTGAGTATATTTGGAAGGGTCAGAGCCCAGACTGAGTATATTTTGGAAGGGTCAGGGCCCAGGCTGAGTATATTTTGGAAGGGTCAGGGCCCAGGCTGAGTATATTTGGAAGGGTCAGGGCCTAGACTGAGTATATTTGGAAGGGTCGGGCCCAGACTGAGTATATTTGGAAGGGTCAGAGCCCAGACTGAGTATATTTGGAAGGGTCAGTGCCCAGACTGAGTATATTTGGAAGGGTCGGGCCCAGACTGAGTATATTTGGAAGGGTCGGGCCCAGACTGAGTATATTTTGGAAGGGTCAGGGCCTAGACTGAGTATATTTTGGAAGGGTAAGGGCCCAGACTGAGTATATTTTGGAAGGGTAAGGGCCCAGACTGAGTATATTTGGAAGGGTCAGGGCCTAGACTGAGTATATTTTGGAAGGGTCAGGGCCCAGACTGAGTATATTTGAAAGGGTCAGGGCCTAGACTGCGTATATTTGGAAGGGTCAGAGCCCAGACTGAGTATATTTGGAAGGGTCAGGGCCTAAACTGAGTATATTTTGGAAGGGTCGGAGGCCCAGACTGAGTATATTTTGGAAGGGTCAGGGCCCAGACTGAGTATATTTGGAAGGGTCAGGGCCCAGACTGAGTATATTTGGAAGGGTCAGAGCCCAGACTGAGTATATTTGGAAGGGTCGGGGGCCCAGGCTGAGTATATTTTGGAAGGGTCAGGGCCCAGGCTGAGTATATTTTGGAAGGGTCAGGGCCCAGGCTGAGTATATTTTGGAAGGGTCAGGGCCCAGACTGAGTATATTTTGGAAGGGTCAGGGCCCAGACTGAGTATATTTGGAAGGGTCGGGCCCAGACTGAGTATGTTTTGGAAGGGTCGGGCCCAGACTGAGTATATTTGGAAGGGTCAGGGCCCAGACTGATTATTTTTAGAAGGGTCAGGGCCCAGACTGAGTATATTTTGGAAGGGTCAGGGCCCAGACTGAGTATATTTTGGAAGGGTCAGGGCCCAGACTGAGTATATTTTGGAAGGGTCAGGGCCAAGACTGAGTATATTTTGGAAGGGTCAGGGCCCAGACTGATTATTTTTGGAAGGGTCAGGGCCCAGACTGATTATTTTTAGAAGGGTCAGAGCCCAGACTGAGTATATTTTGGAAGGGTCAGGGCCCAGACTGAGTATATTTGGAAGGGTCAGGGCCCAGACTGAGTATATTTTGGAAGGGTCAGGGCCCAGACTGGGTATATTTTGGAAGGTTTGCATACTTTTGAGTAAAAAGTATTTCTGACTTGATAGTTAGTTTTTTGTGCGAAAGGCAAATAAAGTTCCATTAGAGATTTATAGATGACTTTATGCCGGTATGGGAAGGTTCAGAGGAATCGTTAAGATTATTCATGGAGGGAATTTATAATTACCATTATGGCATTACATATACTGGTGGGTGGAGTGAAGATCGGATTAATTACCTGGATCTAGTGATTCTTATTAGAGGGACCAAAACTTTCTCTAAGGACCTAGACAGTTATATACCCACACATAGTTGTCACCACCCGAAAAGAGAATATACCAAAAGGTTAATTTATGTCAATTAGATCTTTTGAGTGATTATGAAGAGCAGGCAAGATATATTGGTTTAAACCCAGAGGTTTTCAAACTGCGGCCCTGGGGCCAGATGTGGCCCTTTGCCTCTATCCGGCCCTTGGAGTACTATTCCATCCACAACTGACACTAATGGAGCACTGTTCCTCCCATTGACACCAGTGGTGGAGCACTATTCCTCCCACAGATACCAATGATGGGGAGGATTAGGAGCGTCGGAGGGGGGAAGTTGCACTTAGTAGCATTGGTGGTGGGAAGGAACCCCCAGGAGTGTCAGTGGAGGGAAGGAGCCCCCCAGGAGCATCAGTGGAGGGAAGGAGCCCCCCAGGAGTATCAGTGGAGGGAAGGAGCCGCCCAGGAGCATCAGTGGAGGGAAGGAGCCCCCCAGGAGTATCAGTGGAGGGAAGGAGCCCCCCAGGAGCATCAGTGGAGGGAAGGAGCCCCCCAGGAGTATCAGTGGAGGGAAGGAGCCGCCCAGGAGTGTCAGTGGAGGGAAGGAGCCGCCCAGGAGTGTCAGTGGAGGGAAGGAGCCCCCAGGAGTGTCGGCGGGGGAAAGGAGTCCCTAAAAGCGTCGGAGGGGGGGAGCAGCCCCCAGGAGTGTCAATGAAGTAAAGGAGCCCCCAAGAGCATCGGCGGAGAAAAGGAGCCCCCAGGACCATCGGCGGGGTGAAGGAGCTCAAAGGAGCAATGGCGGGGGCAGGAGCCCCTAGGAGCGTCGGCGGGGACCCGAGTAGTGGAGGATCAGGGCTGCTCTATGCAAACCCATTACACCACTCCAACTAGGCCATAGCCAGGCAGGGATCACATGGACCCTATCGTAGTTTTATAGTGATCTCTCACCAGGACATAGGAAGGGATCACATGACCCCTATGGTAGGTTCATACCGATCTCTGACCAGGACATAGCCAGACAGGGGTCACATGGCCCCATGATAGGATCATAGTGATCTCCGACCAGGCCATAGACAGAAAAGGATCACATCGCCCCTATGGTTACAGCATTTGTTCACACCTGGTTAAATCTTTTGCATAGTACTGTAGAGAGAATATTGTATATACAGATATAATAGGAGGGTGGGGGGACACTTACCAGGTGAGGCAGCCATCTTGTGAGATTACGTTGGCCGGGAATCGAACCCGGGTCAGCTGCTTGAAAAGCAGTTATGCTCACCACTGCACCACCAACGCGAGTGTGGGAGGAAACCGGAGTACCCGGAGGAAACCCACGCAAGCACAGGGAGAACATGCGAAGTCCATGCAGATAGTGTCCTGGTCAGGATTTGAACCAAGGACCCCAGTGCTGCAAGGCTAACCACTAAGCCTCTGTGTTGCCCATATGCAGCCTCTTTTTTCTGAGGCCTGCCCCTGCTGAGCAGGGTAAATCAGTGATGCCCACTCAAAGCGCTTCGGAGGTGAAGCAGCCATCTTGGGCGCACCGAATGGAGCTATTTAACCTACCAGCATGTCTTTGGGCTGTAGGAGGAAAGCCACACAAGCACAGGGAGAACATGCAGACTCCATGCAGACAGTGTCCTGGTCAGGATATGGACCAAACACCCCAGTGCTGCAAGGCAGAAGTGCTAACTACTAAGCCTCTGTGCTGCCCGATCTTAAAGCAGAACTTCATCTATAAAGGGAAGTTCTGTATTTCCACCTCTTCCTCCTTCGACTTTAAATTTCCTTATGAATCTTTCATATTCTGTCCTGTAGGGGGAGTTTGTATGAACTGTTCTCATTTCACCAACCCTACGGATGAACTGTCCATGCCTCCCCTGTGTTCAAAAATAAAATCCTCTTCCACATTCTGTCCTGTAGGGGGAGACTCTATGAACAGTTCTCATTCCATCCAGCCTACCCATGAGCCGTCCATATTTCCCCTTCATTCTCCCTGGGTTACAATATTTTTAAGTGACCTAGAGATGCAGATCCTTTTTGTAGAGTGACCTGAAGCTACAGAGTCCTTCAGCTGTTGTAGGCCTCAGTGGTCACTTCACCAATATTGGTGATGTCCTTTGTGTGGAGTGGGACAAATACATGTCCTCTGGTCTGTATAGTGTCTTTATGGATAAGCTCTGTCTTATGTAAGAGAACATGAGCTAGCCATGAGTGTGAACTGAAATGTAGACAGACAGGGACAGGACAACTCACTTGAATGTGGAAGCCTGGCTCTTCATAGATGGTAAGAGAGTCTATTCCCAGTATAGTAGATTGGGCAACAAGGATGTCCTGATGGTCCGTCATCATTGTCTGTGATTGTCTGTGGAGCTGCTACCAGCTCCACATACCGTGCCCAGGTCTGCTGGCCGGCCTCTGCTGTTTTTATGGGCGTCTGAATGGTGACCATTTGAATGGGGCACCAGCGCTACTTCTTTGACGCTCACCTAAAAGGTATTTCCACTTTTGCAGTCAAATTGGGATGACACCTACTTTATATCTGTTACATGTTTTCATTCACAGGGTAAAACTTAATAAAAATTGTAAAGTTTGCTGCTCACCTTTAAGGAAGGAATTGCATGCGAAAAATGACAAAAAACCATGACCCCCACAAATCTGATACCAGAACCCCAACCGAGCATGCAGGCTAGGAAAGGGGGGGATGAGCGTGCACCCCCCTCCACTTCTGAGCCATACTAGACCACATGCCCCCAACATGGGGAGTGCTCCTTGCAAAGGGAGACCCCCCTCCCCCCTGACAAGACACCTCCCCATGTTGAGGGCATGTGGCCTGGTATGGGTGAGGAGAAGAGGGCAGTGCCTGCTCCCCCCCCCTCCCCCCTTTCCTGGCCTGCAAGGATGCATGCTCAGTAAGGGTCTGGATTTTGGGTGGCCATGTTTATTTTTTATTTATTTTTTCATTTTTTCCATGGGGTTCCTCTTTTAATGGTGAGCAGCAATTTTTACAGTCTTCTTAAAGCTATGCTAAGCTATGTGAATGGGAACACGTAACAAATATAAAGTAGGTGTAAAAAACATGGCTGAAAAATTGAAAATACCTTTTAGGTGAGCTCAGTAGATGAATCGTTGATGTAGGGACCTGTCTTGGTACAGCCTTATCTGATTCCTGGGAAGACTCTTCGGTTGCTGAAGTGGCAGCCACCACCAGTGTAGGGTCCTGTGTTACATATTGGGCCCCTGGAGGGACTGATTAGAAGGCTCTCCAGTTAATGACCTCTGTTGGTACAGCCGTACGTTTAGGAACATCCATTCGTCTCATTTTTGCAGGTTTGGCCACAGTTTGTGATTCAGAAGCTCCAAAAACGAAAATGGAGGGCTGATGAGAAGACCCTCTGGTTACTGGAGTGGCGGCCACCACCAGTGTAGGGACATGTGTTGGCACAGCCATACCTGGTCCCTGGGAGGGTTCCGCAGACTTTTTGTTGAGTCTTCTAGGAACAGCCAATCGTCTTAATTGTCCATTTTCATTGATAGTTGGTGATTCAGAAGCTTTTGTTACAGCCAAATCAGGCCCCTGGGAGGACTGATTAGAAGACCCTCCGGTTTCTGCAGTGGCCGCTGCCACCAGTGTGGAGACCTCTGTTGGTACAGCTGTACCTGGTCCCTGGGAGGGCTGATGGGAAGACCCGTCGGTTACTGGAGTGTCAGCTGCCACCAGTGTAGGGACCTGTGTTGGTAAAGCCGTACCTGGTCCCTGAGAGGGTTCCTCTAAGTTTTCTTCTAGGAACAGCCAATCGTCTTGTTTTCCCATTTACAATGGTAGTTGGTGATTCAGAAGCTCCAAAAACAAAAATGGAGGGCTGATCGGAAGACCCTTCGGTTACTGGAGTGGCAGGCGCCACCAGTGTAGGGACCTGTGTTGGTAAAGCCGTACCTGGTTCCTGAGATGGTTCCTCAGACTTTCTAAGTCTTCTTTTAGGAACAGCCAATCGTCTTGCTTTCCCATTTACAATGATAGTTGGTGATTCAGAAGCTCCAAAAACAAAAATGGAGGACTGATGGGAAGACCCTTCGGTTACTGGAGTGGCAGCCCACACCAGTGTAGGGACCTGTGTTGGTAAAGCCGTACCTGGTCCCTGAGATGGTTCCTCAGACTTTCTAAGTCTTCTTTTAGGAACAGCCAATCGTCTTGCTTTCCCATTTACAATGATAGTTGGTGATTCAGAAGCTCCAAAAACAAAAATGGAGGACTGATGGGAAGACCCTTCGGTTACTGGAGTGGAAGCCCACACCAGTGTAGGGACCTGTGTTGGTAAAGCCGTACCTGGTCCCTGAGATGGTTCCTCAGACTTTCTAAGTCTTCTTTTAGGAACAGCCAATCGTCTTGCTTTCCCATTTACAATGATAGTTGGTGATTCAGAAGCTCCAAAAACAAAAATGGAGGACTGATGGGAAGACCCTTCGGTTACTGGAGTGGCAGCCCACACCAGTGTAGGGACCTGTGTTGGTAAAGCCGTACCTGGTCCCTGAGAGGGTTCTTCAGACTTTCTAAGTCTTCTTTTAGGAACAGCCAATTGTCTTATTTGTCCATTTACATTGATAGTTGGTGATTCAGAAGCTCCAAAAACAAAAATGGAGGACTGATGGGAAGACCCTTCGGTTACTGGAGTGGCAGCCTCCACCAGTGTAGGGACCTGTGTTGGTAAAGCCATACCTGGTCCCTGAGAGGGTTCCTCAGACTTTCTAAGTCTTCTTTTAGGAACAGCCAATCGTCTTGTTTGTCCATTTACATTGATAGTTGGTGATTCAGAAGCTCCAAAAACAAAAATGGAGGACTGATGGGAAGACCCTTCGGTTACTGGAGTGGCAGCCACCACCAGTGTAGGGACCTGTGTTGGCACACCCGTACCTGGTCCCTGAGAGGGTTCCTCAGACATTTTGTTGAGTCTTCTTCTAGGAACAGCCATTCGTCTTGTTTGTCCATTTACATTAATAGTTGGTGATTTAGAAGCTTCAAAAATGAAAATTGAGGGCTGATGAGAAGATCCTCTGGGTACTGGAGTGGCAGCTGCCCCCAGTGTAGGGACCTGTGTTGGAACAGCCGTTTTTGGTCCCTGAGAGGGTTCCTCAGACATTTTGTTGAGTCTTCTTCTAGGAACAGCCATTTGTCTTGTTTGTCCATTTACATTGATAGTTGGTGATTCAGTAGCTCCAAAAACAAAAAGGGAGGGTTGATGGGAAGACCCTCCAGTTACTGGAGTGGCAGCCGCCACCAGTGTAGGGACCTGTGTTGGTACAACCATACCTGGTCCCTGAGTGGGTTCCTCAGACTTTTTGTTGAGTCTTCTTCTAGGAACAGCCAATTGTCTTGTTTGTCCAACTACATTTATAGTTGGTGATTCAGAATCTCCAAAAACAAAAAGGGAGGGCTGATGGGAAGACCCTCCAGTTACTGGAGTGGCAGACGCCACCAGTGTAGGGACCTGTGTTGGTACAGCTGTACCTGGTCCCTGGGTGGGTTCCTCAGACTTTTTGTTGAGTCTTCTTCTAGGAACAACTAATTGTCTTGTTTGTCCAACTACATTGATAGTTGGTGATTCAGAAGCTCCAAAAATTAAAAGGGAGGGCTGATGGGAAGACCCTCCAGTTACTGGAGTGGCAGACGCCACCAGTGTAGGGACCTGTGTTGGTACAGCTGTACCTGGTCCCTGGGAGGGTTCCTCAAACTTTTTGTTGAGTCTTCTTCTAGGAACAGCCAATTGTCTTGTTAGTCCAACCACATTGATAGTTGGTGATTCAGAAGCGACAGAAGGAGACATAGAGGGCTGATGTGAAGACCCTCCAGTTACTGCAGTGGCTGCCGCCACCATTGTAGAAACCCATGTTACAGGCAAATCAGGCCCCTGGGAGGACTGATTAGAAGACCCTCCGGTTTCTGCAGTGGCCGCTGCCACCAGTGTGGAGACCTCTGTTGGTACAGCTGTACCTGGTCCCTGGGAGGGCTGATGGAATGACCCTCCTGTTGCTGGAGTGGCATCCACCACCACTGTGTGGACCTGTATTGGTACATCCGTACCTTGGTTCCTTGTAGTCTCCGTGTGAACATCACATGCCGGCGAAGTGTCCGTATGAACGTCACATGCTGCTGGAGTCTCCGTGTGAACGTCACATGCCGGCGAAGTGTCCGTGTGAACGTCACATGCTGGTGGAGTCTCCGTGTGAACGTCACATGCTGGCGGCGTCTCCGTGTGAACGTCACATGCTGGTGGAGTCTCAATGTAGCTTTCATATTCTGTCTCGCTCACTGGGGCAGACCTGCCTTGTGAGCTGTGTCTGCAGTAAATACCGCGTACATCTGCAATAAAAAAGAAGAATCAGATTTAGCACCTTCACCTACATTTCATATATTTTTTATACAACATCAAATTATAGAGAAAAGTATAAAATTCCAGTGTCAGGGACAATAAATAAACCCGACATGATAGGGACACAGGGATGACTAATGTTGGCCTTCATATAAAAATTCTGGTTGCCTGGAAGTTTTACCGACCCACTAAAAATGAATGGAGTCAGAAAGGGGACTGAATCTTCACTTCCGGGTGTGGGGAGTAATCTGCAGTGCTTCTGTTTCTTATTATCAAACACCCGGCCTCTTTTATTGTAATTCCTTGAATTGTTGTGGTGGATCGATATAGAAGAAGCCGGGACCGGGAACCGCTGCATTACAGATTACTCCGCCGCACCCCAAAGTGAAGGAATAGTCCCCTGCATGTTTTGGATCAATTGCCATGGGATTCTGTCATGTGACAATGGTGACAAGACCTTGCCATGTTTGGGGTGCCATTAAGAATAATGTAATGGGAATGCTTGCTGCCCGTTTTCCCATGATTTGGAATCACAGGCAGAATCACAGCACTCCTGCTGGCCATTCCATATCGGAAAGTGTGGGCGGAGTCACAGGCAGAATTCCAGGCGAATGATGAAATAGATACTGTCTGTGGGAGCTAATTTACAGCACGTCCCTGCAGCAACCTACTGGGGCCCCATTTGTTCAGCAGGGGGGAGGGGCATAAAGGGTCTATTTAATGCCTTTGGGGTGCAGACGGAATGATCTTCTGCACTGCAGTTCCCAATAATTACATTTAAGTTCAGGCCTCTTCTATATCAACCAATCAGGGACAGGCCTGGACTGTAATTGTTGGGGAGTGCAGCACTGCAGATTACACCACCTGCACCCTAAAGGCATTAGAATTCTTTTTTTTTTTTAATGTTGGCTACTGTGTATATGTGTTCTGTCCATATTGGACATTTCTGGAAGGTGGTTGGCACTGAGGTGATCTGCCCAGCCTGTAATAAGGGGGTGCAAAGCTTGTTCAAAAAAAGAAAGTCGGTTAGGAGCTGACGGGTGGAGAGAGAGGTGGGTGGGGGAGGGGTTGGCTCCCCGTATACAGCGCCAAAAATTACTGTTTGCTTCTCTTGGTTTAAAAATCAGATTTCTGTTTACAGGAAAAAAGCCATCAATGTCCATGGCAATCCCTATACATGTGTACATATGGGGGGACCCCTCATCAATGTCCATGGCAATCCCTATACATGTGTACATATGGGGGGGACCCCTCATCAATGTCCATGGCAATCCCTATACATGTGTACATATGGGGGGACCCCCTCATCAATGTCCATGGCAATCCCTATACATGTGTACATATGGGGGGACCCCCTCATCAATGTCCATGGCAATCCCTATACATGTGTACATATGGGGGGACCCCCTCATCAATGTCCATGGCAATCCCTATACATGTGTACATATGGGGGACCCCTCATCAATGTCCATGGCAATCCCTATACATGTGTACATATGGGGGACCCCTCATCAATGTCCATGGCAATCCCTATACATGTGTATATATGTGGGGGGACCCCTCATCAATGTCCATGGCAATCCCTATACATGTGTACATATGGGGGGACCCCTCATTAATGTCCATGGCAATCCCTATACATGTGTACATATGGGGGGACCCCTCATTAATGTCCATGGCAATCCCTATACATGCGTACATATGGGGGACCCCTCATCAATGTCCATGGCAATCCCTATACATGTGTATATATGTGGGGGGACCCCTCATCAATGTCCATGGCAATCCCTATACATGTGTACATATGGGGGGGACCCTTCATCAATGTCCATGGCAATCCCTATACATGTGTACATATGGTTACAGTAGCTTTATGTGTATAGTGTACATGTGCACTGAATTGTCTTTATAAAATGTGGACAACATTCATTGCCCCCCCCCCCCCCCCTTTCTTTTAAAACTTTGGACTCCAATAACAATGTTTTTATAACAAAATATATTTTTGTGTGTTTTGGCACCATTAAAGAAGATCCTGTTCCTTTAAAGCCTGTTATAGAGCACAGTGCTTGTGCTGTGTATGTAATAGCTGGCTGATCCTACCAGTTTCTATCAGTGCCGCCTCATCAGTGCCGCCTCATCAGTGCCGCCTCATCAGTGCACATCAGTGAAGGAGAAAACAAAATTTTATGACAAACTAAGAAAAAGTTTTTTCGTTCAAAAATTGGGTTCTTTTTTAGTTTGTTTAGCAAAAAATAACCCCCCCCCCCCCCCCAGAGGTGATGAAATACCAGCAAAAGAAATCTCTATTTGTGGGAAGAAAATGATAAAAATGTAGTTTGTGTACAGTGTTGTATGACCGCGTAATTGTCATTCAAAGTGGGACAGCGCTGAAAGCTGAACATTGTCCTGGGCAGGAAGGGGGGGAAGTGCCGGTATTGAAGTGATGAATCTTCAACTGCCATAATGCTGCACATGTGATCCGTTATGACAGCAGCCATTGGATGGTTTGACAGTTTGGTTGAGAGCACAACCAATGTGACAGTTAGCATTCCCGACATGCCAGAAATAGAAATGTTTTTTGAAAGTGTTAAATGGATGGGATTCCTTCCTCTTTAATACAAGTAGAAAGCGTTTTATTTATAAATAACACACAGGCACGAGGATGCAGATTTTTATCTGACAGAGGAGATGATATAAAGATCAGATTGTGGCTTATCAATCACTTTAATATCTCCTTCTGTTCTATAATTCTATGAAAACAAATAATCAATAATTTGATCGATGAGTGTAGGTGACTTATCCAGAGTACTTTTTGTATCTATCACTATCCATAACACTTACCAATTTCGGTGTCTGTATATCGGTGATCTCTTTTGGCTTTACAGCCGGAACCGAAACATCCAACAACGGCTCTGAAACAGCCGCGCACAATCCTCTTCATTTTGGGGGGCTTTTTGGTTGGGGTATCTGCAGGCTGGTCACTGATACCTCCTACCATTGCCCCTCCTTTGCTGGCTTTCTCTTTGGTGTTTTTCAGAGAAAGAAGCTGATTACATTTAAATCGGTTCATTATTAGGAATAAAGAAACTCGCTTTAAATGTATGACAATAGAAATCGCAATGAAATTGAATCGAACGAAATCAAATGCAATAAAATCGCAAGAAATATCTCAGGAGAGATAAGAAGAAGCACCTGTTCACTGGTCAGTGATCTCTGAGCTTCTGAGAGCTCACTGACCTACTTCTGACTATATAGAGACTCAGCCTATGACATCATAGTCAGAGAATCAAGGGACCAATCAGATCGCAGAGTGCAGTCAGGTGACCTTTTTTTTTTTTTTTGAAAAATAACTGACGCTTTTTCTTAAAGGAGCCACGTCCTTATTTCTGAGCTTTGTGAATTCAGCCTGTAGGATCAGTATACGGATCTAATAGGGATATACGGCTCCTGGAAGAACATGTTATTGTGAATGAGATTTAACCCTTACAGTCCCATGGCTGAAATAAAGATCTCTATTCTTATAACATTGTGAATGGAGCCTTAGAAATCCTCCATCAAATCTTTTCTTTTATTTTATCATTATTACACACCAATTATTTCTCCATGTTTAACCCTTTCACTGCCAAATCAAATGTTTCCCCTTTCATTTATGAAACCAATTCCCCTCCCCCTTTTGTTTTTAACCCTTTCATTGCAAAATATTTTTTTTTTTTCATTTTTAACCCTTTCTATGAACCATTTTTTTTTTCAAAACACAGATTTTTGTAAGTTTTTTATTTTTTTAACCCTTTCAGCGCCAAATCAACTTCTTTTATTTTTTCATACCCTCCCCTCCCCCCATTTTTAACCCTTTTACCGACAAAACCAAAATGTGTTTTTTACATTTCTTGCCCAAATGTAAAATTATCACTAAAGGAAAACTTGTTTATGGTTAGTGTTGGATGGAGTGGAGAGGGATTAGAGCCCCTGTCAGGTTTTTATTGCTGTCTGCGCCCCCTTTAGGAAGATTCATTCTCTTCAACTGCCAAATTCTTTCAGTTTTTAACCCTTTCACCACCAAACTATATTGTTCATTTGTTTCAACCCTTTAACTGTCAAACCAAGTAACCCCTCCCCCTCCCCTCCCCCTACACACACACACATTTTAACTGCCACTTTCACTGCCAAATCATTTTTTTTTTTTAATTTCTCTCCCATATGTTATATTATAAATAAAGGAAAATGTTTTTATTGTTGGCGTTAGATGGAGTGGAGAGGGATTAAAACCCCTGTCAGTTTTTATTTCATTCTCTCTATTTACCAACAAAAGTGAAAGAAACATTCCAGATTTTGGGTTGTCACCAGAACAGGAATTAGAGGGGAAATCCTCCAATGGGGACACTAGTTCTGGTGACACCCAGGGATGATGTCACTTTGGGAGGATTTCTCTCACTTCCTGTTTTGTCTATGGGAAAGGAAGTGAAGGGAAATCCCCCCAATGGGGACACAGATGACAAAGAAAACCTGACAGGGGTTATAGTCCCCCCTTATTCTATTGTAAATGAAAAGAAATGTTCGTCTTTATTTCTATTTTATCTTTTATCTGGTATGCGGGGGAGGATGGGGACTCGGTATAAAAGAGGGTGCAGCATATTAAACATGGGGCTATGGGGGGGAGGGGTGAACCAATACCACTGCCAGAGGGGGGGAGGGGTGAACCAATACCACTGCCAGAGGGGGGGGAGGGGTGAACCAATACCACTGCCAGAGGGGGGGAGGGGTGAACCAATACCACTGCCAGAGGGGGGGAGGGGTGAACCAATACCACTGCCAGAGGGGGGAGGGGTGAGCGCTCAGTCACTGTTGGAGATTTCCCAGCATTCCATAGTTTATGAAATGATGAAGGTCCCAGTCACTCCTCTGACATACACCTGGATGACAAACCCCCAACAAGCATAGCGCCCCCCATTGATTTCAGTGCGTTGCCCTATGCCCCACAAGCACGACAAAGTATCTCATGACGCGTTCCGCTTTGTTTTATTTCCCACGCATTTTGCCACATTTCTTGTATTGGGGTCTCACGTTTTGGGGGGACATTTACAATAAATGGCACTACAAGCGTGAGGCAGATATTTGTTGCGTGTTCCGGGATTGCGTGGAAACGTGCATTTCTGTGCGCATTACCGGAACGCGCAGATGGCTGAGATTGGGAGAAAGGGGGAGGGGCACATATTCTTAGAGGGGGGCTCCCCACAATTTCTGGGTTATGGGGTCTCACTGTTGCTATGGAGATAAAGGGTCTCACTGTTGCTATGGAGATAAAGGGTCTCACTGTTGCTATGGAGATAAAGGGTCTCACTGTTGCTATGGAGATAAAGGGTCTCGCTGTGTAATTGGGGTCTCCACAGAGGGCCGTACAAGCCCAGAGGCCCCTCCCCCACCAACAAACCTGTCCAGGGGATTGGTAGGAAACCTGCAGGTATCGGGGAGGGGAGGAGTCTGCAGAGACAATCCAACAGGTAGGCCATGTGATAATGATCAGTCCCCCAAGGAGCTTACAATCTAATCTCTCTAACTCACATTCATACACATACTAGGGGCCAATCTACCTCCCAGCATGTCTTTGTAGTGTGGGAGGAAACCCACGCAGGCGCAGGGAGAACATGTAAACTCCAGGCAGGGGGCGCTGTGGTTGGGAATTGAAGACCCCGGTGCTGCCAGGCAGAAGAGCGAAGCACTTCATTCCTGTAACTTGTGGTGGGACTGCAGCTTCTTGTTGTATGTTTCTGTAGAATGTAAGATGTGGATGAAGCTGGACTGCTGGGAAGATCTTCGTCTGCCAGAGACAAGCCGCTCCTCATTGGACCGTTTTATATTTAAATGTCATTTTATTACAAAGAGAAAAGAGAAGAGTTTGTATAGAGAGGGAAGATGGTGGGGGGAGGGGCGGTGCTTGGAGGATATTATGGGATAGAAATCTGCTGATGGAGCCGGTCTGGGCACTGGAATGTGGGAGGAGCTTCACATCGATTGTGGGAGGAGCTTATTCATAAAAGCGTGTTGTACCTATGTTCTCTAGAACAATTATACATACATGTAACCAATAGCAACCAATCAGAGGGTGAGTGAAGAAATGGGAGTGTTTTCTATGAGGGTAGTGGGGGGGAGGGGGGCGTCTTGTAAAGCCCCTGGATTGTTTATTATGGGAGAATACAGAGACTGAATCTACTGGTTGTCTGGCTGTCAGTCTGATACTTTCTGTCCGTTCTCCATCACTGATTGGGAAGAAGTTCTAAATGAAATGCAGTGATGGAGAAAACATGGAAGCCGGAGCCAGCCAGGAGTATAGCATTTTCAGAAGGCGATCAGCAATGGCAGCCTACATATTTCTCTCAGTATGGGGTCCCTTGTAACCATTTGGGGGATTTCTATTGGTTCCTGAAATCATTCATCTCAGGAAAGAGACTCTGCAATCCAAGATGGCCGCTGTGTGTAGAGTAGATGCTCCTCCCCTTATTTATTGCTATGGGAGAGATTCTGATCACTTCCTGCCTCTCTGACCCCGGAGGAAGTGAGGGCTAAATCTCCACTATGGGGACCCCAAACCACTCCCACTCTACTATTGTGACCAATCAGATTCTGGGATTACACCATGGAAACAGAAATACATTTATTATCCATTATGATTGTATCCTTTCCATTGAAATCCACTTCCCCAAATGTCACATAATGATTGATTGGGTTGTCATCTATCGATCGATTATTCCTATTGAAGGAGATCATTTATAAAATAAACTGATCATTTATCAAAGTGATTATCACCACCATTAGGGTTTAACCTCTTCAGCTCTGGAAGATTTTACCCCCCTTCATGACCAGGCCATTTTTTGTGATACAGCACTGTGTTCCTATAAGTGACAATTGCTCGGTCGTGCGACGCTGATCACAAATATCATTGATGTCATTTTCCCCACAAATAGAACTTCCTTTTGGTGGGATTTCATCACCTATAAACAAAAAAAACTAGAAAAGAAAACAAAACTTTTTACTTTCTGCTATAAAACATCCAATAAAAAAAGGTAAAAAATAAAATTTCTTCCTCAATTTATTACAATCTGTATTCTGCTCCATATTATTGGTAAAAAAATCCCAATAATCGTATATTGATCGGTTGTGTCTACAAACTATGGGAGAGTTTTATGGAATTTTTATTGTTTTTAATTTTTCTTTCTAGTAATGGCGGCGATCAGCGATTGTTAGTGGGACTGCGACATTGCAGCGGACAATCTGACACTAAGTGACACTTTTTGGGGACCAGAGACACCAATACAGTGTATACAGGTATGTTATGGGGGTCTGTACCTCCCCCCCCATATAGTCCTGGCCACCCCATGTATACAGGTAGGTTATGGGGGTCTGTACCTCCCCCCATATAGTCCTGGCCACCCCATGTATACAGGTAGGTTATGGGGGTCTGTACCTCCCCCCATATAGTCCTGGCCACCCCATGTATACAGGTAGGTTATGGGGGTCTGTACCTCCCCCCCCATATAGTCCTGGCCACCCCCTGTATACAGGTAGGTTATAGGGGTCTGTACCTCCCCCCATATAGTCCTGGCCACCCCCTGTATACAGGTATGTTATGGGGGTCTGTACCTCCCCCCCATATAGTCCTGGCCACCCCATGTATACAGGTAGGTTATAGGGGTCTGTACCTCCCCCCATATAGTCCTGGCCACCCCATGTATACAGGTAGGTTATAGGGGTCTGTACCTCCCCCCATATAGTCCTGGCCACCCCATGTATACAGGTAGGTTATGGGGATCTGTACCTCCCCCCATATAGTCCTGGCCACCCCCTGTATACAGGTAGGTTATAGGGGTCTGTACCTCCCCCCCATATAGTCCTGGCCACCCCATGTATACAGGTAGGTTATGGTGGTCTGTACCTCCCCCCATATAGTCCTGGCCACCCCATGTATACAGGTAGGTTATAGGGGTCTGTACCTCCCCCCATATAGTCCTGGCCACCCCCTGTATACAGGTAGGTTATAGGGGTCTGTTCCTCCCCCCATATAGTCCTGGCCACCCCCTGTATACAGGTAGGTTATAGGGGTCTGTACCTCCCCCCATATAGTCCTGGCCACCCCATGTATACAGGTAGGTTATGGGGGTCTGTACCTCCCCCCCATATAGTCCTGGCCACACCATGTATACAGGTAGGTTATGGGGGTCTGTACCTCCCCCCCATATAGTCCTGGCCAGCCCCTGTATACAGGTAGGTTATGTGGGTCTGTACCTCCCCCCCATATAGTCCTGGCCACCCCCTGTATACAGGTAGGTTATGGGGGTCTGTACCTCCCCCCATATAGTCCTGGCCACCCCATGTATACAGGTAGGTTATGGGGGTCTGTACCTCCCCCCCATATAGTCCTGGCCACCCCATGTATACAGGTAGGTTATGGGGGTCTGTACCTCCCCCCCATATAGTCCTGGCCACCCCATGTATACAGGTAGGTTATGTGGGTCTGTACCTCCCCCCATATAGTCCTGGCCACACCCTGTATACAGGTAGGTTATGGGGGTCTGTATCTCCCCATGGCCCAGCCCATCCTCCATGGTCTGGCCGGTGCTCCAGGCATGCCTCCAGGTAACTACACCCCCTCCCCCATGGCTCAGCCCGGCCTCCATAGTCTGACCGGTGCTCCAGGCATGCCTCCAGGTAATTACCCCTGCCCCTCCCCCATGGCTCAGCCCATCCTCCATGGTCTGGCCGGGGCTCCAGGCATGCCTCCAGGTAATTACCCCTGCCCTTCCCCCATGGCTCAGCCCCGCCTCCATGGTCTGGCCGGTGCTCCAGGCATGCCTCCAGGTAAATGGGTGGGATGGGGAAATGTGTATGTAGATGTGATCAGTGTCTGTCCTGTGTGATGGGTGTATGTGGGGCGGTGATTGTCCTCTCTGGGTGAGATGTCCGGGGTCTGTATACAGGAAATGTATTCTATTCACAGGAGTCATTTCTTCTTCCTATCATTGTCCTGACATGTCATTCCTTTTCATCTCCAGGAATACCGCCTCTGATGCCAACTGTGCCCCCCATTATGCCTGGAATCCCCCCAGGGATGCCCCATGGGTCAGTATGCCATTGTTGTTCTTCTATTCTACCCTCCGGGGTTTTTTGTCTTCTTCATAATCTACTCAGTTTCTTTACCTGAAAGCCAAACTGAAAAACTGTAACCAACCCCCTGAAGCCAGGCTTCAGCTTCTCTGTAGTGTGAAGGAGACCAGAAGGTGGCTCCTGGTGGTGAGGAGGGGCTCAGGGTGGGTGGGTGAGGGGAACCCCTCGGGGCGGGCTGGAGCGAGGGTGACGTATTAATGGGTTTTTGTATGCAACAGATGGAACAGCTAGTATAAGTGCAGCATGTGTCCGCCCCCAGAAATGGAGCCAGTGCTGACTTGTATTGCCTGTACTGGGCTCCCCACAGAATCTGCTACATATCCTCTCATTGATGAGGTAATAGCTGGGCCAGCACAGCACTGCGGTGTTCAGTCTGGAGGAGGGGCAGACCAGAATCGCATTCATTTTTACCCCACTTCATATTTGTTCCAGCAGCTGCAGCCTCTCCCATGACCCTACAACCCCCTCCTGCTCCCCTTCTCCCCACACCCCCTGTCACTATTTGAAAGCTGCTGTCATGCAGGGTTCCGCCCACACAAGCAGAGACGAGTAGATGGATACCCAACATGCCAAATCTTACATTTGCATGCGCCGTAAAATGGTGACAAACTTCAGTACACTATATATTTATATATATTTATATATATATATACACAAATATTTTTTTTTTTCTATAGGTGACGCTTCAAAAGCCCCCTATAGGTCATGATTAGTGTTATGTAGGTCTGGTGTAGAATTATTGCTCTCACTCCGCCGATATGTAATATGTATTGTAATCATTGTTTTCATTCATCACAGGTGTAAGCCCCCCCCCACTAATCACAGGTGTAAGGCCCCCCACTAATCACAGTTGTAAGCCCCCCACTAATCACAGGTGTAAGCCCCCCCACTAATCACAGGTGTAAGCCCCCTCCACTAATCACAGGTGTAAGCCCCCCCCACTAATCACAGGTGTAAGGCCCCCCCACTAATCACAGGTGTAAGCCCCTCCACTAATCACAGGTGTAAGCCCCCCCACTAATCACAGGTGTAAGCCCCCCCCCACTAATCACAGGTGTAAGCCCCCTCCACTAATCACAGGTGTAAGCCCCTCCACTAATCACAGGTGTAAGCCCCCCCACTAATCACAGGTGTAAGCCCCCCCCACTAATCACAGGTGTAAGCCCCCCCCCACTAATCACAGGTGTAAGCCCCCCCCCCCACTAATCACAGGTGTAAGCCCCCACTAGTCACAGGTGTAAGCCCCTCCACTAATCACAGGTGTAAGCCCCTCCACTAATCACAGGTGTAAGCCCCTCCACTAATCACAGGTGTAAGGCCCCCCACTAATCACAGGTGTAAGCCCCCCCCCACTAATCACAGGTGTAAGCCCCCCCCACTAATCACAGGTGTAATCCCGCCTCCACTAATCACAGGTGTAATCCCGCCTCCACTAATCACAGGTGTAAGCCCGCCTCCACTAATCACAGGTGTAAGCCCGCCTCCACTAATCACAGGTGTAAGCCCCCCTAATCACAGGTGTAAGCCCCCCCGTCTTCCCCACTAATCACAGGTGTAAGCCCCCCTTCACTAATTACAGGTGTAAGCCCCCCTTCACTAATTACAGGTGTAAGCCCCCCCCCACTAATCACAGGTGTAAGCCCCCCTTCACTAATTACAGGTGTAAGCCCCCCTTCACTAATTACAGGTGTAAGCCCCCCACTAATCACAGGTGTAAGCCCCCCACTAATCACAGGTGTAAGCCCCCCCCACTAATCACAGGTGTAATCCCGCCTCCACTAATCACAGGTGTAATCCCGCCTCCACTAATCACAGGTGTAATCCCGCCTCCACTAATCACAGGTGTAAGCCCGCCTCCACTAATCACAGGTGTAAGCCCGCCTCCACTAATCACAGGTGTAGGCCCCCCTAATCACAGGTGTAAGCCCCCCCCACTAATCACAGGTGTAAGGCCCCCCACTAATCACAGGTGTAAGCCCCTCACTAATCACAGGTGTAATCCCCTCACTAATCACAGGTGTAAGCCCCTCACTAATCACAGGTGTAATCCCCTCTCCCCCTCCAATAATCACAGGTGTAATGGTGGTAGGAAACAATACAGTAGGTGGGGCTCCTGGCAATAGTTGTGGGCGGGTCCTGGCAGTAGTTGTGGGCGGGTCCTGGCAGTAGTTGTGGGCGGGTCCTGGCAGTAGTTGTGGGCGGGTCCTGGCAGTAGTTGGGCCAGGTCCTGGCAGTAGTGGGGGGAGGGGGGCTCCTGGCAGTAGCTGCAGGGGGGGCGGGGGGTCTTGGGGCCTCCTGGCAGATCCTGTAACCCTCTGTCTCATGTCTTTGTTCAGGATGCTGCAAATGAGCGGTATGATGCACCCGGGCCCCGGAATCCCCCATATGATGGCCGGCTTACCTCCAGGTAGGTGATCTCTTCCTCTGCTCTCCGTCTCCAGTCCTCGAGTGTCGGTGTAATGATGGATTTGTCTTTTCTAGGTGTCCCTCCAATGGTAGGACCTTGTCCTGGAATACCGGCCACCACCCTGGCCCAGCAGGTCTCTGCACCGGGAGTCAGCAGAGTCCCCACCCCCAGCACCTCCTCCCCCGCTGTGCAGTCTTTGCCCAAACCACTGTTCCCCAGCGCTGGACAGGTAAGAACCCCTCCATCCTCCTGTGTGATAGACCTACTCTGACTGAATGGTGGTGTCTTCTCATCTGTAGTGCTAGAAATCAGGATGGCTGCTTGTGGGTGAGTATGATGGGGTCAGAGGAGCCTGTCGCTTGTGTCAGCCTGTGATGGGGTCAGAGTGGAGCCTGTCGCTTGTGTCAGCCTGTGATGATGTCAGAGTGGAGCCTGTCGCTTGTGTTAGCCTGTGATGGTGTCAGAGGAGCCTGTCGCTTGTGTCAGCCTGTGATGGTGTCAGAGGAGCCTGTCGCTTGTGTCAGCCTGTGATGGTGTCAGAGGAGCCTGTCGCTTGTGTCAGCCTGTGATGGTGTCAGAGGAGCCTGTCGCTTGTGTCAGCCTGTGATGGGGTCAGAGTGGAGCCTGTCGCTTGTGTCAGCCTGTGATGGTGTCAGAGGAGCCTGTCGCTTGTGTCAGCCTGTGATGGGGTCAGAGTGGAACCTGTCGCTTGTGTCAGCCTGTGATGGTGTCAGAGGAGCCTGTCGCTTGTGTCAGCCTGTGATGGTGTCAGAGTGGAGCCTGTTGCTTGTGTCAGCCTGTGATGGTGTCAGAGTGGAGCCTGTCGCTTGTGTCAGCCTGTGATGGGGTCAGAGTGGAGCCTGTCACTTGTGTCAGCCTGTGATGGGGTCAGAGTGGAGCCTGTCGCTTGTGTCAGCCTGTGATGGTGTCAGAGGAGCCTGTCGCTTGTGTCAGCCTGTGATGGTGTCAGAGGAGCCTGTCGCTTGTGTCAGCCTGTGATGGTGTCAGAGGAGCCTGTCGCTTGTGTCAGCCTGTGATGGGGTCAGAGTGGAGCCTGTCGCTTGTGTCAGCCTGTGATGGTGTCAGAGGAGCCTGTCGCTTGTGTCAGCCTGTGATGGGGTCAGAGTGGAACCTGTCGCTTGTGTCAGCCTGTGATGGTGTCAGAGGAGCCTGTCGCTTGTGTCAGCCTGTGATGGGGTCAGAGTGGAACCTGTCGCTTGTGTCAGCCTGTGATGGTGTCAGAGGAGCCTGTCGCTTGTGTCAGCCTGTGATGGTGTCAGAGTGGAGCCTGTTGCTTGTGTCAGCCTGTGATGGTGTCAGAGTGGAGCCTGTCGCTTGTGTCAGCCTGTGATGGTGTCAGAGGAGCCTGTCGCTTGTGTCAGCCTGTGATGGGGTCAGAGTGGAGCCTGTCGCTTGTGTCAGCCTGTGATGGGGTCAGAGTGGAGCCTGTCGCTTGTGTCAACCTGTGATGGGTCAGAGTGGAGCCTGTCGCTTGTGTCAGTACCTTACTATAGTCTTACCTGTAGGTAGAATTTAAAAGGAAGACTTTGCTTTTAATGATGGATTTGTCTTTTATAGGTGTCCCTCCAATGGTAGGACCTTGTCCTGGAATACCGGCCACCACCCTGGCCCAGCAGGTCTCTGCACCGGGAGTCAGCAGAGTCCCCACCCCCAGCACCTCCTCCCCCGCTGTGCAGTCTTTGCCCAAACCACTGTTCCCCAGCGCTGGACAGGTAAGAACCCCTCCATCCTCCTGTGTGATAGACCTACTCTGACTGAATGGTGGTGTCTTCTCATCTGTAGTGCTAGAAATCAGGATGGCTGCTTGTGGGTGAGTATGATGGGGTCAGAGGAGCCTGTCGCTTGTGTCAGCCTGTGATGGTGTCAGAGGAGCCTGTCGCTTGTGTCAGCCTGTGATGATGTCAGAGTGGAGCCTGTCGCTTGTGTCAGCCTGTGATGGTGTCAGAGTGGAGCCTGTCGCTTGTGTCAGCCTGTGATGGTGTCAGAGGAGCCTGTCGCTTGTGTCAGCCTGTGATGGTGTCAGAGGAGCCTGTCGCTTGTGTCAGCCTGTGATGGTGTCAGAGGAGCCTGTCGCTTGTGTCAGCCTGTGATGGTGTCAGAGGAGCCTGTCGCTTGTGTCAGCCTGTGATGGTGTCAGAGGAGCCTGTCGCTTGTGTCAGCCTGTGATGGGGTCAGAGTGGAGCCTGTCACTTGTGTCAGCCTGTGATGGGGTCAGAGTGGAGCCTGTCGCTTGTGTCAGCCTGTGATGGGGTCAGAGTGGAGCCTGTCGCTTGTGTCAGCCTGTGATGGTGTCAGAGGAGCCTGTCGCTTGTGTCAGCCTGTGATGGTGTCAGAGGAGCCTGTCGCTTGTGTCAGCCTGTGATGGGGTCAGAGTGGAACCTGTCGCTTGTGTCAGCCTGTGATGGTGTCAGAGGAGCCTGTCGCTTGTGTCAGCCTGTGATGGTGTCAGAGTGGAGCCTGTTGCTTGTGTCAGCCTGTGATGGTGTCAGAGTGGAGCCTGTCGCTTGTGTCAGCCTGTGATGGTGTCAGAGGAGCCTGTCACTTGTGTCAGCCTGTGATGGTGTCAGAGGAGCCTGTCGCTTGTGTCAGCCTGTGATGGGGTCAGAGTGGAGCCTGTCGCTTGTGTCAGCCTGTGATGGGGTCAGAGTGGAGCCTGTCGCTTGTGTCAACCTGTGATGGGTCAGAGTGGAGCCTGTCGCTTGTGTCAGTACCTTACTATAGTCTTACCTGTAGGTAGAATTTAAAAGGAAGACTTTGCTTTCTCTTTAATGACTCATCAGCTGTCAGCGGGTTTCCCCACTGACAGCTGAAATGTAAACACAAGAATGCCGGCAATAGAAAATGCAGGAAAAACAGCACAGGGGGCCCCCCATACCAGGCTTTTAGGTGGTGTTCGTGGGGAGGAATAGTGCCCCAAGGACCAGATAAAGGCAGTTGCAGTTTGGAGACCACTCCTATAGAGCCAGTCCTCAAGGCGCCCGAACAGGTCATGTTTTCCGGCTCTCCATTATTTTGCACAAGTGATTTGATCAGTTTTACTGTAGTAATTACAGCCGTTTCATCTGAGAAAAATCCTGAAAACATGACCTGTTGGGGCACCTTGAGGACTGGAGAAGCACTGCTATAGAGAATCACCTCTCCCAAGGGGGGTATAATCTGTGTTGTGGAGGCACTGAGATTCAGCGTGTCCCGGACCTCGTATGTATTAGTGCCCATGTTCAGCATGTCCCAAGCCTTGTATGTATTAGTGCCCATGTTCAGCATGTCCCAAGCCTTGTATGTATTAGTGCCCATGTTCAGCGTGTCCCAAGCCTTGTATGTATTAGTGCCCATGTTCAGTGTGTCCCAAGCCTTGTATGTATTAGTGCCCATGTTCAGCGTGTCCCAAGCCTTGTATGTATTAGTGCCCATGTTCAGCATGTCCCAAGCCTTGTATGTATTAGTGCCCATGTTCAGTGTGTCCCAAGCCTTGTATGTATTAGTGCCCATGTTCAGCGTGTCCCAAGCCTTGTATGTATTAGTGCCCATGTTCAGCGTGTCCCAAGCCTTGTATGTATTAGTGCCCATGTTCAGCGTGTCCCAAGCCTTGTATGTATTAGTGCCCATGTTCAGCGTGTCCCAAGCCTTGTATGTATTAGTGCCCATGTTCAGCGTGTCCCAAGCCTTGTATGTATTAGTGCCCATGTTCAGCATGTCCCAAGCCTTGTATGTATTAGTGCCCATGTTCAGCGTGTCCCGGACCTCGTATGTATTAGTGCCCATGTTCAGCGTGTCCCGGACCTCATACGTATTAGTGCCCAAAACTGAATGAAATGCAAAACATTTTTGTATAGATATAACAAGTGATCACATTCCTCTGTCCTCAGCTGTATAAGAGCTGGGGAGGAGAAAAAGCAGTACACTGAGCTTCCCAGTGAATGGCTGTGCGAGGGGGAGGTTGTCAGGATAGCTAGAGAACTGACCAAGCTGTGCTTTCCTTAGTGTGGTCAGTTTTTAATAGGAAAGCAGAGGGTCTGGCAGGATCACCAGGAGTTTCACATAATAGAAGCAATAAAAAGAGAACAGGAGACATCTCCATACCAGTACATGGGGCAGCAGCCACATATCAGGAATATGAAGTGTTGGGGTAACAAATGCTATAAGGCTGGGTTCACACTGCAGTACAGAGCGGCTCACAGCAGGGGGTCCGGTGTGTCCCCGTTCACTGTTTCAGGTCCGATTTCAGCCTGAATTTTGGGCTAAATTCGGACCTGAAACGGTATTGGAAGAAGCACAGGACTCTGGAATACTCACCGGAGCCGCTCCGGAAATGTGTGAACCGGCTCCATAGAGAGCCAGTCATAATCTCCTGACATGCAAATTGGATGTGGGAAAACCTTCAATTCATAGTAGTGTGAGCCCAGCCTAAAAGATAGTAGGGATATACTAATATCAAACAGGAAGATGGGTTAAGAGCAGTTAAACCGGCATGGTGTGAGAGTTAGGGACTTAATAGGGCCGTGATGAAGTGTATTTTGGAAGGGTCAGGGCCCAGACTGAGTATATTTGGAAGGGTCAGAGCCCAGACTGAGTATATTTTGGAAGGGTCAGGGCCCAGACTGAGTATATTTGGAAGGGTCAGGGCCTAGACTGAGTATATTTTGGAAGGGTCAGAGCCCAGACTGAGTATATTTTGGAAGGGTAAGGGCCCAGACTGAGTATATTTGGAAGGGTCAGGGCCTAGACTGAGTATATTTGGAAGGGTCAGAGCCCAGACTGAGTATATTTTGGAAGGGTAAGGGCCCAGACTGAGTATATTTGGAAGGGTCAGGGCCCAGACTGAGTATATTTTGGAAGGGTCAGGGCCCAGACTGAGTATATTTGGAAGGGTCAGGGCCTAGACTGAGTATATTTGGAAGGGTCAGAGCCCAGACTGAGTATATTTTGGAAGGGTCAGGGCCCAGACTGAGTATATTTGGAAGGGTCAGGGCCCAGACTGAGTATATTTTGGAAGGGTAAGGGCCCAGACTGCGTATATTTGGAAGGGTCAGGGCCTAGACTGAGTATATTTGGAAGGGTCAGGGCCCAGACTGAGTATATTTTGGAAGGGTCAGGGCCCAGACTGAGTATATTTGGAAGGGTCAGGGCCTAGACTGAGTATATTTGGAAGGGTCAGAGCCCAGACTGAGTATATTTTGGAAGGGTAAGGGCCCAGACTGCGTATATTTGGAAGGGTCAGGGCCTAAACTGAGTATATTTTGGAAGGGTCGGAGGCCCAGACTGAGTATATTTTGGAAGGGTCAGGGCCCAGACTGAGTATATTTTGGAAGGGTCGGGGGCCCAGACTGAGTATATTTTGGAAGGGTCAGGGCCCAGGCTGAGTATATTTTGGAAGGGTCAGGGCCCAGGCTGAGTATATTTTGGAAGGGTCGGGGGCCCAGACTGAGTATATTTGGAAGGGTCGGGCCCAGACTGAGTATATTTGGAAGGGTCAGGGCCAAGACTGAGTATATTTTGGAAGGGTCAGGGCCCAGGCTGAGTATATTTTGGAAGGGTCAGGGCCCAGGCTGAGTATATTTTGGAAGGGTCAGGGCCCAGGCTGAGTATATTTGGAAGGGTCAGGGCCCAGACCTAGTTAATTTTTTGTGCGAAAGGCAAATAAAGTTCTATTAGAGATTTATAGATGACTTTATGCCGGTATGGGAAGGTTCAGAGGAATCGTTAAGATTATTCATGGAGGGAATTTATAATTACCATTATGGCATTACATATACTGGTGGGTGGAGTGAAGATCGGATTAATTACCTGGATCTAGTGATTCTTATTAGAGGGACCAAAACTTTCTCTAAGGACCTAGACAGTTATATACCCACACATAGTTGTCACCACCCGAAAAGAGAATATACCAAAAGGTTAATTTATGTAAATTAGATCTTTTGAGTGATTATGAAGAGCAGGCAAGATATATTGGTTTAAACCCAGAGGTTTTCAAACTGCGGCCCTGGGGCCAGATGTGGCCCTTTGCTTGCCTCTATCCGGCCCTTGGAGTACTATTCCATCCACAACTGACACTAATGGAGCACTGTTCCTCCCATTGACACCAGTGGTGGAGCACTATTCCTCCCACAGATACCAATGATGGGGAGGATTAGGAGCGTCGGAGGGGGGAAGGAGCACTTAGGAGCATCAGTGGAGGGAAGGAGGCCCCCAGGAGTATCAGTGGAGTGAAGGAGCCCCCAAGAGCATCGGCGGAGAAAAGAAGCTGCCAGTAGGGTGACCACGTGTCCCGGATTGTCCGGGACAGTCCTGCATTCTGCAGGTCTGTCCCGGGCACCTTCACTCCGGGACAATACAGTGTCCCGGAATGAAACTGACACAGGTCCCAGCATGAACCCCTCAGAGCTTAAGATGTGACACCCCCCAACTAGTGAAGAACTACAGGTCCCAGCATGAACCTGTGAAATCTATGGGATCACACCCTTAGATCTCAGGGATCCATGCTGGGACTGGTAGTCCTTTACTTTTGGGGGATGTGACCTCCCCAAAGTGAAGGACTACAGGTCCCAGCATGAACCCCTCAGAGCTGAAGATGTAACACCCCCCGCCTCCCAGCATAAACCTGTGAAATCTATGGGATCACACCGTTAGATCTGAGGGGTTCATGCTGAGAGTTGTAGTCCTTCAAATTGGGGGGGAGTCACATCTTTATATATCAGGGGTTCATGCTGGGACTTGTAGTCCTTAACTTTTGGGAGATGTGACCCCCCAAAAGTGAAGGACTACAGGTCCCACCATGAACCCCACAGAGTTGAAGATGTGACCTCCCCCCACCCCCCAACCAGTGAAGAATTACAGGTCCCAGGATGAACCCGTGAAATCTATGGGGTCACAAAAAGAGGTATCAAAAATCATATTTTTTTAGGAAGGGGGGGGGGTGTCCCTGAATGGCAGTTTGGAAATGTGGTCACCCTAGCTGCCAGGAGTGTTTGCGGGGAAAAGGAGTCCCCAGGACCATCGGTGGGGTGAAGGAGCTCCAAGGAGCAATGGCGTAGGCAGGAGCCCCTAGGAGCGTCGTCGGGGACCCGAGTAGTGGAGGATCAGGGCTGCTCTATGCAAACCCATTACACCACTCCGACTAGGCCATAGCCAGGCAGGGATCACATGGACCCTATGGTAGGTTCATAGTGATCTCTGAACAGGACATAGATAGGAAGGGATCACATGACCCCTATGATAGGATCATAGTGATCTCCGACCAGGCCATAGACAGAAAAGGATCACATCGCCCCTATGGTTACAGCATTTGTTCACACCTGGTTAAATCTTTTGCATAGTACTGTAGAGAGAATATTGTATATACAGATATAATAGGAGGGGGGGGGGGGGGACACTTACCAGGTGAGGCAGCCATCTTGTGAGATTACGTTGGCCGGGAATCGAACCCGGGTCAGCTGCTTGAAAAGCAGTTATGCTCACCACTGCACCACCAACGCGAGTGTGGGAGGAAACCGGAGTACCCGGAGGAAACCCACGCAAGCACAGGGAGAACATGCGAACTCCATGCAGATAGTGTCCTGGTCAGGATTTGAACCATGGACCCCAGTGCTGCAAGGCTAACCACTAAGCCTCTGTGTTGCCCATATGCAGCCTCTGTTTTCTGAGGCCTGCCCCTGCTGAGCAGGGTAAACCAGTGATGCCCACTCAAAGTGCTTCGGAGGTGAAGCAGCCATCTTGGGCGCACCGAATGGAGCTATTTAACCTACCAGCATGTCTTTAGGCTGTAGGAGGAAACCCACACAAGCACAGGGAGAACATGCAGACTCCATGCAGACAGTGTCCTGGTCAGGATATGGACCAAACACCCCAGTGCTGCAAGGCAGAAGTGCTAACTACTAAGCCTCTGTGCTGGCCGATCTTAAAGCAGAACTTCATCTATAAAGGGAAGTTCTATATTTCCACCTCTTCCTCCTTCGACTTTAAATTTCCTTATGAATCTTTCATATTCTGTCCTGTAGGGGGAGTTTGTATGAACTGTTCTCATTTCACCAACCCTACGGATGAACTGTCCATGCCTCCCCTGTGTTCAAAAATCAAATCCTCTTCCACATTCTGTCCTGTAGGGGGAGACTCTATGAACAGTTCTCATTCCATCCAGCCTACCCATGAGCCATCCATATTTCCCCTTCATTCTCCTTGGGTTACGATATTTTTAAGTGACCTAGAGATGCAGATCCTTTTTGTAGAGTGACCTGAAGCTACAGAGTCCTTCAGCTGTTGTAGGCCTCAGTGGTCACTTCACCAATATTGGTGATGTCCTTTGTGTGGAGTGGGACAAATACATGTCCTCTGGTCTGTATAGTGTCTCTATGGATAAGCTCTGTCTTATGTAAGAGAACATGAGCTAGCCATGAGTGTGAACTGAAATGTAGACAGACAGGGACAGGACAACTCACTTGAATGTGGAAGCCTGGCTCTTCATAGATGGTAAGAGAGTCTATTCCCAGTATAGTAGATTGGGCAACAAGGATGCCCTGATGGTCCGTCATCATTGTCTGTCATTGTCTGTGGAGCTGCTGGCCAGGTCTGCTGGTCGGCCTCTGCTGTTTTTATGGGCGTCTGAATGGTGACCATTTGAATGGGGCACCAGCGCTACTTCTTTGACGCTCACCTAAAAGGTATTTCCACTTTTGCAGTCAAATTGGGATGACACCTACTTTATATCTGTTACATGTTTTCATTCACAGGGTAAAACTTAATAAAAATTGTAAAGTTTGCTGCTCATCTTTAAGGAAGGAATCGCATGCGAAAAATGACAAAAAACCATGACCCCCACAAATCTGATACCAGAACCCCAACCGAGCATGCAGGCTAGGAAAGGGGGGGATGAGCGTGCACCCCCCTCCACTTCTGAGCCATACTAGACCACATGCCCCCAACATGGGGAGTGCTCCTTGCAAAGGGGGACCCCCCTCCCCCCTGACAAGACACCTCCCCATGTTGAGGGCATGTGGCCTGGTATGGGTGAGGAGAAGAGGGCGGTGCATGCTCACCCCCCTCCCCCCCTTTCCTGGCCTGCAAATGCATGCTCAGTAAGGGTCTGGATTTTGGGTGGCCATGTTTATTTTTTATTTATTTTTTCATTTTTTCCATGGGGTTCCTCTTTTAATGGTGAGCAGCAATTTTTACAGTCTTCTTAAAGCTATGCTAAGCTATGTGAATGGGAACATGTAACAAATATAAAGTAAGTGTAAAAAACGTGGCTGAAAAATTGGAAATACCTTTTAGGTGAGCTCAGTAGATGAATCGTTGATGCAGAGACCTGTCTTGGTACAGCTTTATCTGGTTCCTGGGAAGACTCTTCGGTTGCTGAAGTGGCAGCCACCACCAGTGTAGGGTCCTGTGTTACGTATTGGGCCCCTGGAGGGACTGATTAGAAGGCTCTCCAGTTAATGACCTCTGTTGGTACAGCCGTACCTTTAGGAACATCCATTCGTCTCATTTTTGCAGGTTTGGCCACAGTTTGTGATTCAGAAGCTCCAAAAACGAAAATGGAGGGCTGATGAGAAGACCTTCTGGTTACTGGAGTGGCGGCCACCACCAGTGTGGGGACATGTGTTGGCACAGCCATACTTGGTCCCTGGGAGGGTTCCGCAGCCAGTCGTCTTAATTGTCCATTTTCATTGATAGTTGATGATTCAGAAGCTTTTGTTACAGCCAAATCAGGCCCCTGGGAGGACTGATTAGAAGACCCTCCGGTTTCTGCAGTGGCCGCTGCCACCAGTGTGGAGACCTCTGTTGGTACAGCTGTACCTGGTCCCTGGGAGGGCTGATGGGAAGACCCGTCGGTTACTGGAGTGTCAGCTGCCACCAGTGTAGGGGCCTGTGTTGGTAAAGCCGTACCTGGTCCCTGAGAGGGTTCCTCAGACTTTCTAAGTTTTCTTCTAGGAACAGCCAATCCTCTTGTTTTCCCATTTACAATGGTAGTTGGTGATTCAGAAGCTCCAAAAACAAAAATGGAGGGCTGATCGGAAGATCCGTCGGTTACTGGAGTGTCAGCTGCCACAAGTGTAGGGACCTGTGTTGGTAAAGCCGTACCTGGTCCCTGAGAGGGTTCCTCAGACTTTCTAAATTTTCTTCTAGGAACAGCCAATCGTCTTGTTTTCCCATTTACAATGGTAGTTGGTGATTCAGAAGCTCCAAAAACAAAAATGGAGGGCTGATTGGAAGACCCTTCGGTTACTGGGGTGGCAGGTGCCACCAGTGTAGGGACCTGTGTTGGTAAAGCCGTACCTGGTCCCCGAGGTGGTTCCTCAGACTTTCTAAGTCTTCTTTTAGGAACAGCCAATCGTCTTGCTTTCCCATTTACAATGATAGTTGGTGGTTCAGAAGCTCCAAAAACAAAAATGGAGGACTGATGGGAAGACCCTTCGGTTACTGGAGTGTCAGCTGCCACCAGTGTAGGGACCTGTGTTGGTAAAGCCGTACCTGGTCCCTGAGAGGGTTCCTCAGACTTTCTAAGTTTTCTTCTAGGAACAGCCAATCGTCTTGTTTTCCCATTTACAATGGTAGTTGGTGATTCAGAAGCTCCAAAAACAAAAATGGAGGGCTGATCGGAAGACCCTTCGGTTACTGGAGTGGCAGGCGCCACCAGTGTAGGGACCTGTGTTGGTAAAGCCGTACCTGGTCCCTGAGATGGTTCCTCAGACTTTCTAAGTCTTCTTTTAGGAACAGCCAATCGTCTTGTTTTCCCATTTACAATGGTAGTTGGTGATTCAGAAGCTCCAAAAACAAAAATGGAGGACTGATGGGAAGACCCTTTGGTTACTGGAGTGGCAGCCCACACCAGTGTAGGGACCTGTGTTGGTAAAGCCGTACATGGTCCCTGAGAGGGTTCTTCAGACTTTCTAAGTCTTCTTTTAGGAACAGCCAATTGTCTTATTTGTCCATTTACATTGATAGTTGGTGATTCAGAAGCTCCAAAAACAAAAATGGAGGACTGATGGGAAGACCCTTCGGTTACTGGAGTGGCAGCCACCACCAGTGTAGGGACCTGTGTTGGCACACCCGTACCTGGTCCCTGAGAGGGTTCCTCAGACATTTTGTTGAGTCTTCTTCTAGGAACAGCCATTTGTCTTGTTTGTCCATTTACGTTGATAGTTGGTGATTCAGTAGCTCCAAAAACAAAAAGGGAGGGTTGATGGGAAGACCCTTCGGTTACTGGGGTGGCAGGTGCCACCAGTGTAGGGACCTGTGTTGGTAAAGCCGTACCTGGTCCCCGAGGTGGTTCCTCAGACTTTCTAAGTCTTCTTTTAGGAACAGCCAATCGTCTTGCTTTCCCATTTACAATGATAGTTGGTGGTTCAGAAGCTCCAAAAACAAAAATGGAGGACTGATGGGAAGACCCTTCGGTTACTGGAGTGTCAGCTGCCACCAGTGTAGGGACCTGTGTTGGTAAAGCCGTACCTGGTCCCTGAGAGGGTTCCTCAGACTTTCTAAGTTTTCTTCTAGGAACAGCCAATCGTCTTGTTTTCCCATTTACAATGGTAGTTGGTGATTCAGAAGCTCCAAAAACAAAAATGGAGGGCTGATCGGAAGACCCTTCGGTTACTGGAGTGGCAGGCGCCACCAGTGTAGGGACCTGTGTTGGTAAAGCCGTACCTGGTCCCTGAGATGGTTCCTCAGACTTTCTAAGTCTTCTTTTAGGAACAGCCAATCGTCTTGTTTTCCCATTTACAATGGTAGTTGGTGATTCAGAAGCTCCAAAAACAAAAATGGAGGACTGATGGGAAGACCCTTTGGTTACTGGAGTGGCAGCCCACACCAGTGTAGGGACCTGTGTTGGTAAAGCCGTACATGGTCCCTGAGAGGGTTCTTCAGACTTTCTAAGTCTTCTTTTAGGAACAGCCAATTGTCTTATTTGTCCATTTACATTGATAGTTGGTGATTCAGAAGCTCCAAAAACAAAAATGGAGGACTGATGGGAAGACCCTTCGGTTACTGGAGTGGCAGCCACCACCAGTGTAGGGACCTGTGTTGGCACACCCGTACCTGGTCCCTGAGAGGGTTCCTCAGACATTTTGTTGAGTCTTCTTCTAGGAACAGCCATTTGTCTTGTTTGTCCATTTACGTTGATAGTTGGTGATTCAGTAGCTCCAAAAACAAAAAGGGAGGGTTGATGGGAAGACCCTCCAGTTACTGGAGTGGCAGCCGCCACCAGTGTAGGGACCTGTGTTGGTACAACCGTACCTGGTCCCTGGGTGGGTTCCTCAGACTTTTTGTTGAGTCTTCTTCTAGGAACAGCCAATTGTCTTGTTTGTCCAACTACATTGATAGTTGGTGATTCAGAAGCTCCAAAAACGAAAAGGGAGGGCTGATGGGAAGACCCTCCAGTTACTGGAGTGGCAGACGCCACCAGTGTAGGGACCTGTGTTGGTACAGCTGTACCTGGTCCCTGGGTGGGTTCCTCAGACTTTTTGTTGAGTCTTCTTCTAGGAACAACTAGTTGTCTTGTTAGTCCAACCACATTGATAGTTGGTGATTCAGAAGCAACAGAAGGAGACATAGAGGGCTGATGTGAAGACCCTCCAGTTACTGCAGTGGCCGCCGCCACCATTGTAGAAACCCATGTTACAGCCAAATCAGGCCCCTGGGAGGACTGATTAGAAGACCCTCCGGTTTCTGCAGTGGCCGCTGCCACCAGTGTGGATACCTCTGTTGGTACAGCTGTACCTGGTCCCTGGGAGGGCTGATGGAATGACCCTCCTGTTGCTGGAGTGGCATCTACCACCACTGTGTGGACCTGTATTGGTACATCCGTACCTTCGTTCCTTGTAGTCTCCGTGTGAACGTCACATGCCGGCGAAGTGTCCGTATGAACGTCACATGCTGGTGGAGTCTCCGTGTGAACGTCACATGCTGGCAGCGTCTCCGTGTGAACGACACATACTGGCAGCGTCTCCGTGTGAACGACACATACTGGCAGCGTCTCCGTGTGAACGTCACATGCCGGCGAAGTGTCCGTGTGAACGTCACATGCTGGTGGAGTCTCCGTGTGAACGTCACATGCTGGCAGCGTCTCCGTGTGAACGACACATGCTGGCAGCGTCTCCATGTGAACGACACATGCTGGTGGAGTCTCAATGTAGCTTTCATATTCTGTCTCGCTCACTGGGGCAGACCTGCCTTGTGAGCTGTGTCTGCAGTAAATACCGCGTACATCTGCAATAAAAAAGAAGAATCAGATTTAGCACCTTCACCTACATTTCATATATTTTTTATACAACATCAAATTATAGAGAAAAGTATAAAATTCCAGTGTCAGGGACAATAAATAAACCCGACATGACAGGGACACAGGGATGACTAATGTTGGCCTTCATATACAAATTCTGGTTGCCTGGAAGTTTTACCGACCCACTAAAATGAATGGAGTCAGAAAGGGGACTGAATCTTCACTTCCGGGTGTGGGGAGTAATCTGCAGTGCTTCTGTTTCTTATCAAACACCCGGCCTCTTTTATTGTAATTCCATGAATTGTTGTGGTGGATCGATATAGAAGAATTACAGATTACTCCGCCGCACCCCAAAGTGAAGGAATAGTACCCTGCATGTTTTGGATCAATTGCCATGGGATTCTGTCATGTGACAATGGTGACAAGATCTTGCCATGTTTGGGGTGCCATTAAGAATAATGTAATGGGATGCTTGCTGCCCGTTTTCCCATGATTTGGAATCACAGGCAGAATCACAGCACTCCTGCCGGCCATTCCATATCGGAAAGTGTGGGCGGAGTCACAGGCAGAATTCCAGGCGAATGATGAAATAGATACTGTCTGTGGGAGCTAATTTACAGCACGTCCCTGCAGCAACCTATTGGGGCCCCATTTGTTCAGCAGGGGGGAGGGGCATAAAGGGTCTATTTAATGCATTTGGGGTGCAGACGGAGTGATCTTCTGCACTGCAGTTCCCAATAATTACATTTAAGTTCTGGCCTCTCCTATATCAACCAATCAGGGACAGGCCTGGACTGTAATTGTTGGGGAGTGCAGCACTGCAGATTACACCACCTGCACCCTAAAGGCATTAGAATTCTTTTTTTTTTTTTAATGTTGGCTACTATGTATATGTGTTCTGTCCATATTGGACATTTCTGGAAGGTGGTTGGCACTGAGGTGATCTGCCCAGCCTGTAATAAGGGGGTGCAAAGCTTGTTCAAAAAAAGAAAGTCGGTTAGGAGCTGACGGGTGGAGAGAGAGGTGGGTGGGGGAGGGGTTGGCTCCCCGTATACAGCGCCAAGAATTACTGTTTGCTTCTCTTGGTTTAAAAATCAGATTTCTGTTTACAGGAAAAAAGCCATCAATGTCCATGGCAATCCCTATACATGTGTACATATGGGGGGACCCCTCATCAATGTCCATGGCAATCCCTATACATGTGTACATATGGGGGGGACCCCTCATCAATGTCCATGACAATCCCTATACATGTGTACATATGGGGGGGACCCCTCATCAATGTCCATGGCAATCCCTATACATGTGTACATATGGGGGGGACCCCTCATCAATGTCCATGGCAATCCCTATACATGTGTACATATGGGGGGGGGACCCCTCATCAATGTCCATGACAATCCCTATACATGTGTACATATGGGGGACCCTCATCAATGTCCATGGCAATCCCTATACATGTGTACATATGGGGGGGGACCCCTCATCAATGTCCATGGCAATCCCTATACATGTGTACATATGGGGGACCCTCATCAATGTCCATGGCAATCCCTATACATGTGTACATATGGGGGGGACCCCTCATCAATGTCCATGGCAATCCCTATACATGTGTACATATGGGGGGGACCCCTCATCAATGTCCATGGCAATCCCTATACATGTGTACATATGGGGGGGGGACCCCTCATCAATGTCCATGACAATCCCTATACATGTGTACATATGGGGGGGACCCCTCATCAATGTCCATGGCAATCCCTATACATGTGTACATATGGGGGGACCCCTCATCAATGTCCATGGCAATCCCTATACATGTGTACATATGGGTGGGGGACCCCTCATCAATGTCCATGGCAATCCCTATACATGTGTACATATGGTTACAGTAGCTTTATGTGTATAGTGTACATGTGCACTGAATTGTCTTTATAAAATGTGGACAACATTCATTGCCCCCCCCCCCCTTTCTTTTAAAACTTTGGACTCCAATAACGATGTTTTTATAACAAAATATATTTTTGTGTGTTTTGGCACCATTAAGACCCCTTTCACACTGGGGCGGTTTGCAGGCATTATTGCGCTAAAAATAGCGCCTGCAAACCGCCCCTAAACAGCCCCCGCTGTTTGTTCAGTGTGAAAGCCCGAGGGCCCCGAGGGCTTTCACACTGAAGCGGTGCGCTGGCAGGAGAAGAAAAAATCTGCAAGCCGCATCTTTGGAGCGGGGAAGGAGCGGTGTAATCACTGCTCCTAAACCGCTCCTGCCCATTGAAATCAATGGGACAGCGCGGCTATACCGCGGTAATACTGCGGCTATAGCCGCGCTATACCAGGGGTTTTAACCCTTTTTCGGCCGCCAGCCGGGGGTTAAAACCACACTGCTAGCGGCCGAATACCGCGGTAAAACAGCGCGGTTTTACCGCCGACGCCCCCTACCGCCCCAGTGTGAAAGGGGCCTAAAGAAGATCCTGTTCCTTTAAAGCCTGTTATAGAGCACAGTGCTTGTGCTGTGTATGAAATAGCTGGCTGATCCTACCAGTTTCTATCAGTGCCGCCTCATCAGTGCCGCCTCATCAGTGCACATCAGTGAAGGAGAAAACAAAATTTTATGACAAACTAAGAAAAAGTTTTTTCGTTCAAAAATTGGGTTCTTTTTTAGTTTGTTTAGCAAAAAATACCCCCCCCCCCCCCCGAGGTGATGAAATACCAGCAAAAGAAATCTCTATTTGTGGGAAGAAAATGATAAAAATGTAGTTTGGGTACAGTGTTGTATGACCGCGTAATTGTCATTCAAAGTGGGACAGCGCTGAAAGCTGAACATTGTCCTGGGCAGGAAGGGGGGGAAGTGCCGGTATTGAAGTGGTGAATCTTCAACTGCCATAATGCTGCACATGTGATCTGTTATGACAGCAGCCATTGGATGGTTTGACAGTTTGGTTGAGAGCACAACCAATGTGACAGTTAGCATTCCCGACATGCCAGAAATAGAAATGTTTTTTGAAAGTGTTAAATGGATGGGATTCCTTCTTCTTTAATACAAGTAGAAAGCGTTTTATTTATAAATAACACACAGGCACGAGGATGCAGATTTTTATCTGACAGAGGAGATGATATAAAGATCAGATTGTGGCTTATCAATCACTTTAATATCCCTTCTGTTCTATAATTCTATGAAAACAAATAATCAATAATTTGATCGATGAGTGTAGGTGACTTATCCAGAGTACTTTTTGTATCTATCACTATCCATAACACTTACCAATTTCGGTGTCTGTATCTCGTTGATCTCTTTTCGCTTTACAGCCGGAACCGAAACATCCAACAACGGCTCTGAAACAGCCGCGCACAATCCTCTTCATTTTGGGGGGCTTTTTGGTTGGGGTATCTGCAGGCTGGTCACTGATACCTCCTACCATTGCCCCTCCTTTGCTGGCTTTCTCTTTGGTGTTTTTCAGAGAAAGAAGCCGATTACATTTAAATCGGTTCATTATTAGGAATAAAGAAACTCGCTTTAAATGTATGACAATAGAAATCGCAATGAAATTGAATCGAACAAAATCAAATCCAATAAAATCGCAAGAAATATCTCAGGAGAGATAAGAAGCGTGTTCACTGGTCAGTGATATCTGAGCTTCTGAGAGCTCACTGACCTACTTCTTTCTATATAGAGACTCAGCCTATGACATCATAGTCAGAGAATCAAGGGACCAATCAGATCGCAGAGTGCAGTCAGGTGACTGTTTTTTTTTTTTTTTAAAAATAACTGACGATTTTTCTTAAAGGAGCCACGTCCTTATTTGTGAGGTTTGTGAATTCAGCCTGTAGGATCAGTATACGGATCTAATAGGGATATACGGCTCCTAGAAGAACATGTTATTGTGAATGAGATTTAACCCTTACAGTCCCATGGCTGAAATAAAGATCTCTATTCTTATAACATTGTGAATGGAGCCTTAGAAATCCTCCATCAAATCTTTTCTTTTATTTTATCATTATTACACACCAATTATTTCTCCATTTTTAACCCTTTCACTGCCAAATCAAATGTTTCCCCTTTCATTTATGAAACCAATTCCCCTCCCCCTTTTGTTTTTAACCCTTTCATTGCAAAATATTTTTTTTTTTCATTTTTAACCCTTTCTATGAACCATTTTTTTTTTCAAAACACAGATTTTTGTAAGTTTTATTTTTTTAACCCTTTCAGCGCCAAATCAACTTCTTTTCATTTTTTATACCCTCCCCCCATTTTTAACCCTTTTACCGACAAAACCAAAATGTGTTTTTTACATTTCTTGCCCAAATGTAAAATTATCACTAAAGGAAAACTTGTTTATTGTTAGTGTTGGATGGAGTGGAGAGGGATTAGAGCCCCTGTCAGGTTTTTATTGCTGTCTGCGCCCCCTTTAGGAAGATTCATTCTCTTCAACTGCCAAATTCTTTCAGTTTTTAACCCTTTCACCACCAAACTATATTGTTCATTTGTTTCAACCCTTTAACTGTCAAATCAAGTAACCCCTCCCCTCCCCCTACACACACACATTTTAACTGCCACTTTCACTGCCAAATCATTTTTTTAAAAATTCTCCACCATATGTTATATTATAAATAAAGGAAAATGTTTTTATTGTTGGTGTTAGATGGAGTGGAGAGGGATTAGAACCCCTGTCAGTTTTTATTTCATTCTCTCTATTTACCAACAAAAGTGAAAGAAAAATTCCAGATTTTGGGTTGTCACCAGAACAGGAATTAGAGGGGAAATCCTCCAATGGGGACACTAGTTCTGGTGACACCCAGGGATGATGTCACTTTGGGAGGATTTCTCTCACTTCCTGTTTTGTCTATGGGAAAGGAAGTGAAGGGAAATCCCCCCAATGGGGACACAGATGACAAAGAAAACCTGACAGGGGTTATAGTCCCCCCTTATTCTATTGTAAATGAAATGAAATGTTCGTCTTTATTTCTATTTTATCTTTTATCTGGTATGCGGGGGATGGTGGGGACTCGGTATAAAAGAGGGTGCAGTATATTACATATGGGGCTATGGGGGGGGAGGGGTGAACCAATACCACTGCCAGAGGGGTGGAGGGGTGAACCAATACCACTGCCAGAGGGGGGGAGGGGTGAACCAATACCACTGCCAGAGGGGGGGAGGGGTGAGCGCTCAGTCACTGTTGGAGATTTCCCAGCATTCCATAGTTTATGAAATGATGAAGGTCCCAGTCACTCCTCTGACATACACCTGGATGACAAACCCCCAACAAGCATAGCGCCCCCCATTGATTTCCGTGCGTTGCCCTATGCCCCACAAGCACGACAAAGTATCTCATGACGCGTTCTGCTTTGTTTTATTTCCCGCGCATTTTGCCACATTTCTTGTATTGGGGTCTCACGTTTTGGGGGGACATTTACAATAAATGGCACTACAAGCTTGAGGCAGATATTTGTTGCGTGTTCCGGGATTGCGTGGAAACGTGCATTTCTGTGCGCATTACCGGAACACGCAGATGGCTGAGATTGGGAGAGAGGGGGAGGGGCACATATTCTTAGAGGGGGGCTCCCCACAATTTCTGGGTTATGGGGTCTCACTGTTGCTATGGAGATAAAGGGTCTCACTGTTGCTATGGAGATAAAGGGTCTCACTGTTGCTATGGAGATAAAGGGTCTCACTGTTGCTATGGAGATAAAGGGTCTCACTGTTGCTATGGAGATAAAGGGTCTCACTGTTGCTATGGAGATAAAGGGTCTCACTGTTGCTATGGAGATAAAGGGTCTCGCTGTGTAATTGGTGTCTCCATAGAGGGCCGTACAAGCCCAGAGGCCCCTCCCCCACCAACAAACCTGTCCAGGGGATTGGCAGGAAAGCTGCAGGTATCGGGGGGAGGGGAGGAGTCTGCAGAGACAATCCAACAGGTAGGCCATGTGATAATGATCAGTCCCCCAAGGAGCTTACAATCTAATCTCTCTAACTCACATTCATACACATACTAGGGGCCAATCTACCCCCCAGCATGTCTTTGTAGTGTGGGAGGAAACCCACGCAGGCGCAGGGAGAACATGTAAACTCCAGGCAGGGGGCGCTGTGGTTGGGAATTGAAGACCCCGGTGCTGCCAGGCAGAAGAGCGAAGCACTTCATTCCTGTAACTTGTGGTGGGACTGCAGCTTCTTGTTGTATGTTTCTGTAGAATGTAAGATGTGGATGAAGCTGGACTGCTGGGAAGATCTTCGTCTGCCAGAGACAAGCCGCTCCTCATTGGACCGTTTTATATTTAAATGTCATTTTATTACAAAGAGAGAAAAGAGAAGAGTTTGTATAGAGAGGGAAGATGGTGGGGGGAGGGGCGGTGCTTGGAGGATATTATGGGATAGAAATCTGCTGATGGTGCCGGTCTGGGCACTGGAATGTGGGAGGAGCTTTATATCGATTGTGGGAGGAGCTTATTCATAAAAGCGCGTTGTACCTATGTTCTCTAGAACAATTATACATACATGTAACCAATAGCAACCAATCAGAGGGTGAGTGAAGAAATGAGTGTTTTCTATGAGGGTAGTGGGGGGGAGGGGGGCGTCTTGTAAAGCCCCTGGATTGTTTATTATGGGAGAATACAGAGACTGAATCTACTGGTTGTCTGGCTGTCAGTCTGATACTTTCTGTCCGTTCTCCATCACTGATTGGGAAGAAGTTCTAAATGAAATGCAGTGATGGAGAAAACATGGAAGCCGGAGCCAGCCAGGAGTATAGCATTTTCAGAAGGCGATCAGCAATGGCAGCCTACATATTTCTCTCAGTATGGGGTCCCTTGTAACCATTTGGGGGATTTCTATTGGTTCCTGAAAACATTTATCCCTGGAAAGAGACTCTGCAATCCAAGATGGCCGCTGTGTGTAGAGTAGATGCTCCTCCCCTTATTTATTGCTATGGGAGAGATTCTGATCACTTCCTGCCTCTCTGACCCCGGAGGAAGTGAGGGCTAAATCTCCACTATGGGGACCCCAAACCACTCCCACTCTACTATTGTGACCAATCAGATTCTGGGATTACACCATGGAAACAGAAATACATTTATTATCCATTATGATTGTATCCTTTCCATTGAAATCCACTTCCCCAAATGTCACATAATGATTGATTGGGTTGTCATCTATCGATCGATTATTCCTATTGAAGGAGATCATTTATAAAATAAACTGATCATTTATCAAAGTGATTATCACCACCATTAGGGTTTAACCTCTTCAGCTCTGGAAGATTTTACCCCCCTTCATGACCAGGCCATTTTTTGTGATACAGCACTGCGTTCCTATAAGTGACAATTGCTCGGTCGTGCGACGCTGATCACAAATATCATTGATGTCATTTTCCCCACAAATAGAACTTCCTTTTGGTGGGATTTCATCACCTATAAACAAAAAAAACTAGAAAAGAAAACAAAACTTTTTACTTTCTGCTATAAAACATCCAATAAAAAAAGGTAAAAAATAAAATTTCTTCCTCAATTTATTACAATCTGTATTCTGCTCCATATTATTGGTAAAAAAATCCCAATAATCGTATATTGATCGGTTGTGTCTACAAACTATGGGAGAGTTTTATGGAATTTTTATTGTTTTTAATTTTTCTTTCTAGTAATGGCGGCGATCAGCGATTGTTAGTGGGACTGCGACATTGCAGCGGACAATCTGACACTAAGTGACACTTTTTGGGGACCAGTGACACCAATACAGTGTATACAGGTATGTTATGGGGGTCTGTACCTCCCCCCCCATATAGTCCTGGCCACCCCATGTATACAGGTAGGTTATGGGGGTCTGTACCTCCCCCCATATAGTCCTCTCCACCCCATGTATACAGGTAGGTTATGGGGGTCTGTACCTCCCCCCATATAGTCCTGGCCACCCCCTGTATACAGGTAGGTTATGGGGGTCTGTACCTCCCCCCCATATAGTCCTGGCCACCCCCTGTATACAGGTAGGTTATGGGGGTCTGTACCTCCCCCCCATATAGTCCTGGCCACCCCATGTATACAGGTAGGTTATAAGGGTCTGTACCTCCCCCCCATATAGTCCTGGCCACCCCCTGTATACAGGTATGTTATAGGGGTCTGTACCTCCCCCCCATATAGTCCTGGCCACCCCCTGTATACAGGTATGTTATAGGGGTCTGTACCTCCCCCCCATATAGTCCTGGCCACCCCCTGTATACAGGTAGGTTATAAGGGTCTGTACCTCCCCCCATATAGTCCTGGCCACCCCCTGTATACAGGTATGTTATAGGGGTCTGTACCTCCCCCCCATATAGTCCTGGCCACCCCCTGTATACAGGTAGGTTATAGGGGTCTGTACCTCCCCCCCATATAGTCCTGGCCACCCCCTGTATACAGGTAGGTTATAGGGGTCTGTACCTCCCCCCCATATAGTCCTGGCCACCCCCTGTATACAGGTAGGTTATAGGGGTCTGTACCTCCCCCCCATATAGTCCTGGCCACCCCCTGTATACAGGTAGGTTATGGGGGTCTGTACCCCCCCCCCATATAGTCCTGGCCACCCCCTGTATACAGGTAGGTTATGGGGGTCTGTACCTCCCCCCCATATAGTCCTGGCCACCCCATGTATACAGGTAGGTTATGGGGGTCTGTACCTCCCCCCCCCCATATAGTCCTGGCCACCCCCTGTATACAGGTATGTTATGGGGGTCTGTACCTCCCCCCCATATAGTCCTGGCCACCCCATGTATACAGGTAGGTTATGGGGGTCTGTACCTCCCCCCCATATAGTCCTGGCCACCCCCTGTATACAGGTATGTTATGGGGGTCTGTACCTCCCCCCCATATAGTCCTGGCCACCCCCTGTATACAGGTAGGTTATAGGGGTCTGTACCTCCCCCCATATAGTCCTGGCCACCCCATGTATACAGGTATGTTATGGGGGTCTGTACCTCCCCCCCATATAGTCCTGGCCACCCCCTGTATACAGGTAGGTTATAGGGGTCTGTACCTCCCCCCATATAGTCCTGGCCACCCCCTGTATACAGGTAGGTTATGGGGTCTGTACCTCCCCCCATATAGTCCTCTCCACCCCCTGTATACAGGTAGGTTATGGGGATCTGTACCTCCCCCCATATAGTCCTGGCCACCCCCTGTATACAGGTAGGTTATGGGGGTCTGTACCTCCCCCCCATATAGTCCTCTCCACCCCCTGTATACAGGTAGGTTATGGGGATCTGTACCTCCCCCCATATAGTCCTGGCCACCCCCTGTATACAGGTAGGTTATGGGGGTCTGTACCTCCCCCCCATATAGTCCTCTCCACCCCCTGTATACAGGTATGTTATAGGGGTCTGTACCTCCCCCCATATAGTCCTGGCCACCCCATGTATACAGGTAGGTTATGGTGGTCTGTACCTCCCCCCATATAGTCCTGGCCACCCCATGTATACAGGTAGGTTATAGGGGTCTGTACCTCCCCCCATATAGTCCTGGCCACCCCATGTATACAGGTAGGTTATAGGGGTCTGTACCTCCCCCCATATAGTCCTAGCCACCCCATGTATACAGGTAGGTTATGGGGGTCTGTACCTCCCCCCCATATAGTCCTGGCCACACCATGTATACAGGTAGGTTATGGGGGTCTGTACCTCCCCCCCATATTGTCCTGGCCAGCCCCTGTATACAGGTAGGTTATGTGGGTCTGTACCTCCCCCCATATAGTCCTGGCCACCCCATGTATACAGGTAGGTTATGGGGGTCTGTACCTCCCCCCCATATAGTCCTGGCCACACCATGTATACAGGTAGGTTATGGGGGTCTGTACCTCCCCCCCATATAGTCCTGGCCACCCCCTGTATACAGGTATGTTATGGGGGTCTGTACCTCCCCCCCATATAGTCCTGGCCACCCCCTGTATACAGGTAGGTTATAGGGGTCTGTACCTCCCCCCATATAGTCCTGGCCACCCCATGTATACAGGTATGTTATGGGGGTCTGTACCTCCCCCCCATATAGTCCTGGCCACCCCCTGTATACAGGTAGGTTATAGGGGTCTGTACCTCCCCCCATATAGTCCTGGCCACCCCCTGTATACAGGTAGGTTATGGGGTCTGTACCTCCCCCCATATAGTCCTCTCCACCCCCTGTATACAGGTAGGTTATGGGGATCTGTACCTCCCCCCATATAGTCCTGGCCACCCCCTGTATACAGGTAGGTTATGGGGGTCTGTACCTCCCCCCCATATAGTCCTCTCCACCCCCTGTATACAGGTAGGTTATGGGGATCTGTACCTCCCCCCATATAGTCCTGGCCACCCCCTGTATACAGGTAGGTTATGGGGGTCTGTACCTCCCCCCCATATAGTCCTCTCCACCCCCTGTATACAGGTATGTTATAGGGGTCTGTACCTCCCCCCATATAGTCCTGGCCACCCCATGTATACAGGTAGGTTATGGTGGTCTGTACCTCCCCCCATATAGTCCTGGCCACCCCATGTATACAGGTAGGTTATAGGGGTCTGTACCTCCCCCCATATAGTCCTGGCCACCCCATGTATACAGGTAGGTTATAGGGGTCTGTACCTCCCCCCATATAGTCCTGGCCACCCCATGTATACAGGTAGGTTATGGGGGTCTGTACCTCCCCCCCATATAGTCCTGGCCACACCATGTATACAGGTAGGTTATGGGGGTCTGTACCTCCCCCCCATATTGTCCTGGCCAGCCCCTGTATACAGGTAGGTTATGGGGTCTGTACCCCCCCCCCCCATATAGTCCTGGCCACCCCCTGTATACAGGTAGGTTATGTGGGTCTGTACCTCCCCCTATATAGTCCTGGCCACACCCTGTATACAGGTAGGTTATGGGGGTCTGTATCTCCCCATGGCCCAGCCCATCCTCCATGGTCTGGCCGGTGCTCCAGGCATGCCTCCAGGTAACTACACCCCCTCCCCCATGGCTCAGCCCGGCCTCCATGGTCTGGCCGGGGCTCCAGGCATGCCTCCAGGTAATTACCCCTGCCCCTCCCCCATGGCTCAGCCCGGCCTCCATAGTCTGGCCGGGGCTCCAGGCATGCCTCCAGGTAATTACCCCTGCCCCTCCCCCATGGCTCAGCCCATCCTCCATGGTCTGGCCGGGGCTCCAGGCATGCCTCCAGGTAATTACCCCCGCCCCTCCCCCATGGCTCAGCCCATCCTCCATGGTCTGGCCGGTGCTCCAGGCATGCCTCCAGGTAAATGGGTGGGATGGGGAAATGTGTATGTAGATGTGATCAGTGTCTGTCCTGTGTGATGGGTGTATGTGGGGCGGTGATTGTCCTCTCTGGGTGAGATGTCCGGGGTCTGTATACAGGAAATGTATTCTATTCACAGGAGTCATTTCTTCTTCCTATCATTGTCCTGACATGTCATTCCTTTTCATCTCCAGGAATACCGCCTCTGATGCCAACTGTGCCCCCCATTATGCCTGGAATCCCCCCAGGGATGCCCCATGGGTCAGTATGCCATTGTTGTTCTTCTATTCTACCCTCCGGGGTTTTTTGTCTTCTTCATAATCTACTCAGTTTCTTTACCTGAAAGCCAAACTGAAAAACTGTAACCAACCCCCTGAAGCCAGGCTTCAGCTTCTCTGTAGTGTGAAGGAGACCAGAAGGTGGCTCCTGGTGGTGAGGAGGGGCTCAGGGTGGGTGGGTGAGGGGAACCCCTCGGGGCGGGCTGGAGCGAGGGTGACGTATTAATGGGTTTTTGTATGCAACAGATGGAACAGCTAGTATAAGTGCAGCATGTGTCCGCCCCCAGAAATGGAGCCAGTGCTGACTTGTATTGCCTGTACTGGGCTCCCCACAGAATCTGCTACATATCCTCTCATTGATGAGGTAATAGCTGGGCCAGCACAGCACTGCGGTGTTCAGTCTGGAGGAGGGGCAGACCAGAATCGCATTCATTTTTACCCCACTTCATATTTGTTCCAGCAGCTGCAGTCTCTCCCATGACCCTACAACCCCCTCCTGCTCCCCTTCTCCCCACACCCCCTGTCACTATTTGAAAGCTGCTGTCATGCAGGGTTCCGCCCACACAAGCAGAGACGAGTAGATGGATACCCAACATGCCAAATCTTACATTTGCATGCGCCCGTAAAATGGTGACAAACTTCAGTACACTATATATTTATATATATATATATATATATATATATATATATATATATATATATATATATATATATATATATTGTGAGGGGTTAGCTCGGCAGCGGGTGTGTGTGACCCCCTGGATGGGTTCACCACACAAAAACAGGCACAGCAGACAGCTTGGTAGGTGAAACAAAAAACAAAGGTGCGGTTTATTCAGACTAGATGCATTGAAAAAATAACAGAAAAACAAAAAGAAACATGAAAAGAAATCCTGGTCAGCTTGACCGCTTACTACACACGTAGATTCCCTAACTAACAACTGGGTGCAGCCTTGTGCTGCCCCAGACCCTATCTCTCTTTGAGAAGTTTTGCCACACAGGCGTTAACTCACCGCAAAGCTCAGATACCACACTCCCCAGTCTACACAATCACAGAACTGGTTCCAGGATGGAGCATCTCCCTAAGCATGCTGGGGTGATTTCTATAGGTCTTAATGAGCCCACTTACTTCAGCTGGGCTCATTAACTCTTCCCCTGCAGGACTCCCAGCACTCCCCCTAGTGGTATAAGTCAGCATAAAGCCTGAATCTAGGGCATACATATTTTCCATCCTGGATGCAACCAGGTGTTTTTACCTGCCTGCTGTCACATACCCCCCCCTCTTGTTTCAACCTTGGGGTTGGAACACACGCAGTCAGGCACGCATGTACTCGAGACAAAGCATCCACATTCCCCATTTTAACGCCAGGGCGATGCTTTACTGTAAAGTTGAATTCCTGTAGGGCCAGGAACCACCTATTTATCCTTCTATTGGTCTCCTTGTTTTGAGCCATCCACTTTAAAGGAGCGTGATCAGTTACCAGGTCAAAGTGCCTACCTAATAGATAGTACCGAAGGGAATCTAGAGCCCACTTCACAGCTAAACACTCCTTCTCAATTGTGGCGTAATTTACCTCATGGGACTTCAATTTCCTGCTGAGGTAAATGACTGGGTGCTCTTCCCCGTTCCAGACCTGGGACAACACTGCTCCCAACCCAACGTCTGATGCATCAGTTTGTACAACAAAGTCCTTAGAGAAGTCTGGGGAGTACAACACTGGCTGGCTACATAAGGCGGTTTTTAATGACTGGAATGCTGCTTCAGCCTCTGGGGACCATTTGACCATGACAGACTCTTTCCCTTTTGTCAGGTTGGTGAGGGGCACAGCCTGAGAAGCAAAATGGGGGATGAATCGCCGATAATAGCCAGCGATTCCCAGAAAGGCTCGTACCTGTTTCTTGTTGTTGGGACGTGGCCAACTCTGTATGGCCTCAACTTTATTGACTTGAGGCTTTATCACTCCCCTCCCAATAGTGTACCCCAGATATTTGGCCTCCTCCTGTCCAATGGTGCACTTCTTTGGATTGGCTGTAAACCCAGCTTCCCGTATGGAGTCTAAGACTGCTTGCACTTTTGGCAGATGTGAGACCCAATCTGTGCTATGGATAATCACATCATCCAGGTAAGCTGCAGCATACTTCTGATGGGGCCTCAGAATTTTGTCCATTTTCCGCTGGAATGTTGCAGGTGCATTCTGTAACCCAAACGGCATTCTCTTGTATTGGAACGCCCCATCTGGGGTTACAAACGCCGTTTTCTCCTTGGCCGACTCGGCCAGGGGAATTTGCCAATACCCTTTGGTGAGATCGAGAGTTGTCATGTATCGGGCTGTTCCCAGCCGGTCGATCAACTCATCTATACGCGGCATGGGGTAGGTGTCAAATTTTGTAACTTTATTCAATTGTCGAAAATCGTTACAAAACCGCCAGCTCCCATCTGGTTTGGGCACTAGTACGATAGGACTGGACCAGTCACTCTGGGACTCCTCTATCACACCCAATTCCAGCATCCTTTGAACCTCCCCACGTATTGCCTCCCGTCGGGCTTCTGGTATTCTATAAGGTTTTAGTTTTACCCTTTCTCCTGGCGGGGTAATAATATCATGCTCTACGCCAGAGGTTTCTCCCGGTAGCTCAGAGAAAATCTCTTTGTTGCGAAGTACAAACTCTTTAACCTCCTGTTTTTGGGGTTTCGATAAGGAGACTGCGATTCCAACCTCAGGAACAAAGCAATCAGACTGGACCGGTGACAAAGTCTCTGCGACTAGGGATTCCCTATCCCTCCAGGCTTTCAGCAGATTGACGTGATATACCTGTTCCGGCTTTCGCCTTCCTGGCTGTCTAACCCTATAGTTCACCTCACTCACTTTTTCGAGAACTTCGTATGGACCTTGCCATTTGGCCATGAATTTGCTTTCAACCGTAGGGACTAGCACCAATACCTTATCCCCTGGGGAAAAAGTACGGGTCTTGGCCCCACGGTTGTACACTCTCTGCTGTGCTAACTGCGATTGGGCCAAATGTTCCTTTACGATTGGCATTACCTGTGCAATTCTATCTTGCATCAGGGCGACATGCTCAATCACACTCCTGTGGGGAGAACTCTCATTTTCCCAAGTTTCCTTGGCGATATCCAGCAGTCCTCTTGGGTGTCTCCCATAGAGTAACTCGAAGGGTGAGAAACCCGTAGAGGATTGGGGTACCTCCCTAATGGCAAACATCAAATAGGGTATTAGACAGTCCCAATTCTTTCCATCTCTATCCACCACCTTCTTTAACATTTGTTTTAGGGTTTTGTTGAATCTTTCAACCAACCCATCTGTTTGGGGGTGATACACAGACGTACGTAATTGTGTCACTTTGAACAACTTGCATAGTTCTTTCATAACTCGGGACATAAAAGGTGTACCTTGGTCCGTAAGCAGTTCCTTACAAATACCCACACGGCTAAAAACAAGTGATAGTTCTTTGGCTATGGTTTTGGCCGAGGTATTTCGAAGAGGAATCGCTTCCGGATAACGGGTGGCATAGTCCATTATAACCAAAATGTACTGATGCCCCCTAGCGGACTTCATTATCGGACCTACCAAATCCATTGCGATCCTCTCAAAGGGGATCTCAATGATAGGAAGAGGTACCAGCGGGTTACGGAAATGTGGCATAGGTGCCGATTTCTGACACACAGGGCAGGAGGAACAATAATTTTCTGTTTCCTTCATGACCCCAGGCCAATAGAATCTCTGCAATACTCTCTCTCTGGTTTTCTCTGTCCCCAGATGACCTCCAAGAATGTGCCCATGGGCCAATTCCAACACCAACTTCCGGTAAGGTTTGGGCACCACAAGTTGCTCAACGGTTTCTTCTGCCCTTTGAGCCACTCGATACAGTAGGTCCCTTTCCACAGTGAAGTACGGGTAAGTGCAAGTTTTTTCTGGGTTCACTAACTCACCATCTATTTTCACCACATTCTCCCGTGCCTTTATTAGGGTGGGGTCTTTTAACTGTTCTGTGGCAAAATTTTCCCTGTGAACCTCAAGATCTGAAAATTCCACAGACGGCATGTTTTCATCTGAGGATGTTGGCTCCTCCCCATTTTCTCGAGTTTCCCCTGCCAATACCGACAAGGGAAATTCTGGAGAGTCCTCACCACTCTCAGAGGAATTCTGGTCATCATCTTTCTGGTCTATAGGGGCACCAGTGGGGGGCTCAGGACAATCCCAGAGTTCCCAGAACATTGGAAAATCCCTTCCCACAATGGCATCATGTGGTAAGTGAGACACTAACCCCACCTGATGAGAGAGGTTACCTTTGTGGGTCTCAAAAAACACTGAAGTTACAGGATACTCTCGGGTGTCCCCATGCACACAAATAACAGCCACCTTGTTATTCCCAGAGACCACTGTAGTAACTAATTCAGCCTTTATCAATGTCACCAGGCTACCTGAATCCAGCAACACATCCACATTTCTACCATTAATACACATTTTACATAAATGTTTCTCAGGTCCCCGAATGGCAGTACAAGCGACTGTCGCAAACATCGACTGACGTCTGTCCCTTATAAAGTCACATTGCATAGGTTCATCCACAACTGGGCAATTAGCTGAAATATGTCCCTCTTGCCGGCAGCGGTAGCAAATAATCTTTTTCGCTGCCCCTTGCGGCCTGGGCTTCCCGGGCTGCTTCCGCCAGACATTAGGTTGAACCCCCACCTTCTCACTCTCTCCACCCTCACCCCTTGGAGTCATCTTACCCGCCACTGGGGATGGTCTGGTCTTAGGGTGGAAAGTCCGTGAGTCCCTGGAAGAGGTGGTCAGGTTCTCTGTAGCCAAGTACCTCTCAACCAGATCCACAAGCTTATCTGCAGTTTCTGGGTCTCCATGGCTTACCCACTTTTGGATGGAAGTAGGAAGAGCTCTCAGAAAACGATCCATAACAACACGTTCCACAATGTTTGGTGCGGTCAAAGTCTCTGGCTGCAGCCACCTCCTGCTCAGGTGAATGAGATCATACATTTGAGACCTGGGGGGTTTTCCAAGCCGGAAAGTCCAGTTATGTACACGCTGAGCCCGGACGGCCAGGGTGACACCCAGCCGTGCCAATATTTCTGTTTTTAGCACCACATAGTCTTTTGCTTGGTCCGGCTCTAGGTCATAATAGGCTTTCTGCGATTCCCCTGTTAACAGAGGGGCCACAAGTCCAGCCCACTGCTCCTTAGGCCACTTTTCCCTTTCAGCAGTCCTTTCAAATGTGGTCAAAAACACCTCCGGATCATCCTCTCCAGTCATTTTTGTCAGTAAACGGCTCACACCAAAGGATGCAGTATTAGTGGAACCACTTGCCTCACTGGTCTGCGGCCGTTGCTGCATTAATGTCTCGATTTGTTGTTGGAGTCTCTGCTCTTGCTTTTGTAACAGCTCTATGAAGCGGGCCTCAGATTGCTGCTGGGCTTGTTGCTGAGCGTCCAGACTCTGCAGTTGAGCTTTCTGCTGAGCTTCCAGACTCTGCTGCAAAGTTGCATTTGTCCGCTGCTGATTTGCATTTGCTAGAGCCAGCTGTCTCAGTATCTCCTCCATGCTGGCCTTAAAAAAAAAAAAAAAACTGCCCCTGCTTCTCCACCAACTGTGAGGGGTTAGCTCGGCAGCGGGTGTGTGTGACCCCCTGGATGGGTTCACCACACAAAAACAGGCACAGCAGACAGCTTGGTAGGTGAAACAAAAAACAAAGGTGCGGTTTATTCAGACTAGATGCATTGAAAAAATAACAGAAAAACAAAAAGAAACATGAAAAGAAATCCTGGTCAGCTTGACCGCTTACTACACACGTAGATTCCCTAACTAACAACTGGGTGCAGCCTTGTGCTGCCCCAGACCCTATCTCTCTTTGAGAAGTTTTGCCACACAGGCGTTAACTCACCGCAAAGCTCAGATACCACACTCCCCAGTCTACACAATCACAGAACTGGTTCCAGGATGGAGCATCTCCCTAAGCATGCTGGGGTGATTTCTATAGGTCTTAATGAGCCCACTTACTTCAGCTGGGCTCATTAACTCTTCCCCTGCAGGACTCCCAGCACTCCCCCTAGTGGTATAAGTCAGCATAAAGCCTGAATCTAGGGCATACATATTTTCCATCCTGGATGCAACCAGGTGTTTTTACCTGCCTGCTGTCACAATATATATATATATATATATATACACAAATATTTTTTTTTTCTATAGGTGACGCTTCAAAAGCCCCCTATAGGTCATGATTAGTGTTATGTAGGTCTGGTGTAGAATTATTGCTCTCACTCCGCCGATATGTAATATGTATTGTAATCATTGTTTTCATTCATCACAGGTGTAAGCCCCCCCCCCACTAATCACAGGTGTAAGCCCCCCCCCACTAATCACAGGTGTAAGCCCCCCCCACTAATCACAGGTGTAAGCCCCCCCCCACTAATCACAGGTGTAAGCCCCCCCCCACTAATCACAGGTGTAAGCCCCCACTAATCACAGGTGTAAGCCTCCCCCACTAATCACAGGTGTAAGCCCCCACTAGTCACAGGTGTAAGCCCCCCCCACTAATCACAGGTGTAAGCCCCCCCCCACTAATCACAGGTGTAAGGCCCCCCACTAATCACAGGTGTAAGGCCCCCTCCACTAATCACAGGTGTAAGGCCCCCCACTAATCACAGGTGTAAGCCCCCACTAATCACAGGTGTAAGCCCCCCCACTAATCACAGGTGTAAGCCCGCCTCCACTAATCACAGGTGTAAGCCCCCCTCCACTAATCACAGGTGTAAGCCCCCACTAGTCACAGGTGTAAGCCCCCCTCCACTAATCACAGGTGTAAGGCCCCCCACTAATCACAGGTGTAAGGCCCCCTCCACTAATCACAGGTGTAAGGCCCCCCACTAATCACAGGTGTAAGCCCCCCCCCCACTAATCACAGGTGTAAGCCCCCCCCACTAATCACAGGTGTAAGCCCCCACTAATCACAGGTGTAAGCCCCCACTAGTCACAGGTGTAAGCCCCCCTCCACTAATCACAGGTGTAAGCCCCCCCCCACTAATCACAGGTGTAAGCCCCCCTCCACTAATCACAGGTGTAAGCCCCCCTCCACTAATCACAGGTGTAAGGCCCCCCACTAATCACAGTTGTAAGCCCCCCCACTAATCACAGGTGTAAGCCCCCCCCCACTAATCACAGGTGTAAGCCCCCCCACTAATCACAGGTGTAAGCCCCCCCCCACTAATCACAGGTGTAAGCCCCCCCCACTAATCACAGGTGTAAGCCCCCCCCCCACTAATCACAGGTGTAAGCCCCCACTAGTCACAGGTGTAAGCCCCTCCACTAATCACAGGTGTAAGGCCCCCCCACTAATCACAGGTGTAAGGCCCCCCACTAATCACAGGTGTAAGCCCCCCCCCACTAATCACAGGTGTAAGCCCCCCCCCCACTAATCACAGGTGTAAGCCCCCCCCACTAATCACAGGTGTAATCCCGCCTCCACTAATCACAGGTGTAATCCCGCCTCCACTAATCACAGGTGTAAGCCCGCCTCCACTAATCACAGGTGTAAGCCCGCCTCCACTAATCACAGGTGTAAGCCCCCCTAATCACAGGTGTAAGCCCCCCCGTCTTCCCCACTAATCACAGGTGTAAGCCCCCCTTCACTAATTACAGGTGTAAGCCCCCCTTCACTAATTACAGGTGTAAGCCCCCCCCCACTAATCACAGGTGTAAGCCCCCCCCACTAATCACAGGTGTAAGCCCCCCCCCCCACTAATCACAGGTGTAAGCCCCCACTAGTCACAGGTGTAAGCCCTTCCACTAATCACAGGTGTAAGGCCCCCCACTAATCACAGGTGTAAGCCCCCCACTAATCACAGGTGTAAGCCCCCCCCCACTAATCACAGGTGTAATCCCGCCTCCACTAATCACAGGTGTAATCCCGCCTCCACTAATCACAGGTGTAATCCCGCCTCCACTAATCACAGGTGTAAGCCCGCCTCCACTAATCACAGGTGTAAGCCCCCCCCCACTAATCACAGGTGTAGGCCCCCCTAATCACAGGTGTAAGCCCCCCCCACTAATCACAGGTGTAAGCCCCCCCACTAATCACAGGTGTAATCCCCTCACTAATCACAGGTGTAATCCCCTCACTAATCACAGGTGTAAGCCCCTCACTAATCACAGGTGTAATCCCCTCACTAATCACAGGTGTAATCCCCTCACTAATCACAGGTGTAAGCCCCCCACTAATCACAGGTGTAAGCCCCTCACTAATCACAGGTGTAATCCCCTCACTAATCACAGGTGTAAGCCCCTCACTAATCACAGGTGTAATCCCCTCTCCCCCTCCAATAATCACAGGTGTAATGGTGGTAGGAAACAATACAGTAGGTGGGGCTCCTGGCAATAGTTGTGGGCGGGTCCTGGCAGTAGTTGTGGGCGGGTCCTGGCAGTAGTTGGGCCAGGTCCTGGCAATAGTTGTGGGCGGGTCCTGGCAGTAGTTGTGGGCGGGTCCTGGCAGTAGTTGGGCCAGGTCCTGGCAGTAGTGGGGGGAGGGGGGCTCCTGGCAGTAGCTGCAGGGGGGGCGGGGGGTCTTGGGGCCTCCTGGCAGATCCTGTAACCCTCTGTCTCATGTCTTTGTTCAGGATGCTGCAAATGAGCGGTATGATGCACCCGGGCCCCGGAATCCCCCATATGATGGCCGGCTTACCTCCAGGTAGGTGATCTCTTCCTCTGCTCTCCGTCTCCAGTCCTCGAGTGTCGGTGTAATGATGGATTTGTCTTTTCTAGGTGTCCCTCCAATGGTAGGACCTTGTCCTGGAATACCGGCCACCACCCTGGCCCAGCAGGTCTCTGCACCGGGAGTCAGCAGAGTCCCCACCCCCAGCACCTCCTCCCCCGCTGTGCAGTCTTTGCCCAGACCACTGTTCCCCAGCGCTGGACAGGTAAGAACCCCTCCATCCTCCTGTGTGATAGACCTACTCTGACTGAATGGTGGTGTCTTCTCATCTGTAGTGCTAGAAATCAGGATGGCTGCTTGTGGGTGAGTATGATGGGGTCAGAGTGGAACCTGTCGCTTGTGTCAGCCTGTGATGGTGTCAGAGGAGCCTGTCGCTTGTGTCAGCCTGTGATGATGTCAGAGTGGAGCCTGTCGCTTGTGTCAGCCTGTGATGGTGTCAGAGGAGCCTGTCGCTTGTGTCAGCCTGTGATGGTGTCAGAGGAGCCTGTCGCTTGTGTCAGCCTGTGATGGTGTCAGAGGAGCCTGTCGCTTGTGTCAGCCTGTGATGGTGTCAGAGGAGCCTGTCGCTTGTGTCAGCCTGTGATGGTGTCAGAGGAGCCTGTCGCTTGTGTCAGCCTGTGATGGTGTCAGAGGAGCCTGTCGCTTGTGTCAGCCTGTGATGGGGTCAGAGTGGAGCCTGTCACTTGTGTCAGCCTGTGATGGGGTCAGAGTGGAGCCTGTCGCTTGTGTCAGCCTGTGATGGGGTCAGAGTGGAGCCTGTCGCTTGTGTCAGCCTGTGATGGGGTCAGAGTGGAGCCTGTCGCTTGTGTCAGCCTGTGATGGTGTCAGAGGAGCCTGTCGCTTGTGTCAGCCTGTGATGGTGTCAGAGGAGCCTGTCGCTTGTGTCAGCCTGTGATGGGGTCAGAGTGGAGCCTGTCGCTTGTGTCAGCCTGTGATGGTGTCAGAGGAGCCTGTCGCTTGTGTCAGCCTGTGATGGGGTCAGAGTGGAACCTGTCGCTTGTGTCAGCCTGTGATGGTGTCAGAGGAGCCTGTCGCTTGTGTCAGCCTGTGATGGGGTCAGAGTGGAACCTGTCGCTTGTGTCAGCCTGTGATGGTGTCAGAGGAGCCTGTCGCTTGTGTCAGCCTGTGATGGTGTCAGAGGAGCCTGTCGCTTGTGTCAGCCTGTGATGGTGTCAGAGGAGCCTGTCGCTTGTGTCAGCCTGTGATGGTGTCAGAGGAGCCTGTCGCTTGTGTCAGCCTGTGATGGTGTCAGAGGAGCCTGTCGCTTGTGTCAGCCTGTGATGGTGTCAGAGGAGCCTGTCGCTTGTGTCAGCCTGTGATGGGGTCAGAGTGGAGCCTGTCGCTTGTGTCAGCCTGTGATGGGGTCAGAGTGGAGCCTGTCGCTTGTGTCAGCCTGTGATGGTGTCAGAGGAGCCTGTCGCTTGTGTCAGCCTGTGATGGTGTCAGAGGAGCCTGTCGCTTGTGTCAGCCTGTGATGGGGTCAGAGTGGAGCCTGTCGCTTGTGTCAGCCTGTGATGGTGTCAGAGGAGCCTGTCGCTTGTGTCAGCCTGTGATGGGGTCAGAGTGGAACCTGTCGCTTGTGTCAGCCTGTGATGGTGTCAGAGGAGCCTGTCGCTTGTGTCAGCCTGTGATGGGGTCAGAGTGGAACCTGTCGCTTGTGTCAGCCTGTGATGGTGTCAGAGGAGCCTGTCGCTTGTGTCAGCCTGTGATGGTGTCAGAGGAGCCTGTCGCTTGTGTCAGCCTGTGATGGTGTCAGAGGAGCCTGTCGCTTGTGTCAGCCTGTGATGGTGTCAGAGGAGCCTGTCGCTTGTGTCAGCCTGTGATGGTGTCAGAGGAGCCTGTCGCTTGTGTCAGCCTGTGATGGTGTCAGAGGAGCCTGTCGCTTGTGTCAGCCTGTGATGGGGTCAGAGTGGAGCCTGTCACTTGTGTCAGCCTGTGATGGGGTCAGAGTGGAGCCTGTCGCTTGTGTCAGCCTGTGATGGGGTCAGAGTGGAGCCTGTCGCTTGTGTCAGCCTGTGATGGTGTCAGAGGAGCCTGTCGCTTGTGTCAGCCTGTGATGGTGTCAGAGGAGCCTGTCGCTTGTGTCAGCCTGTGATGGGGTCAGAGTGGAGCCTGTCGCTTGTGTCAGCCTGTGATGGTGTCAGAGGAGCCTGTCGCTTGTGTCAGCCTGTGATGGGGTCAGAGTGGAGCCTGTCGCTTGTGTCAGCCTGTGATGGTGTCAGAGGAGCCTGTCGCTTGTGTCAGCCTGTGATGGGGTCAGAGTGGAACCTGTCGCTTGTGTCAGCCTGTGATGGTGTCAGAGGAGCCTGTCGCTTGTGTCAGCCTGTGATGGTGTCAGAGTGGAGCCTGTTGCTTGTGTCAGCCTGTGATGGTGTCAGAGTGGAGCCTGTCGCTTGTGTCAGCCTGTGATGGGGTCAGAGTGGAGCCTGTCGCTTGTGTCAGCCTGTGATGGTGTCAGAGGAGCCTGTCGCTTGTGTCAGCCTGTGATGGTGTCAGAGGAGCCTGTCGCTTGTGTCAGCCTGTGATGGGGTCAGAGTGGAGCCTGTCGCTTGTGTCAGCCTGTGATGGTGTCAGAGGAGCCTGTCGCTTGTGTCAGCCTGTGATGGGGTCAGAGTGGAACCTGTCGCTTGTGTCAGCCTGTGATGGTGTCAGAGGAGCCTGTCGCTTGTGTCAGCCTGTGATGGGGTCAGAGTGGAACCTGTCACTTGTGTCAGCCTGTGATGGTGTCAGAGGAGCCTGTCGCTTGTGTCAGCCTGTGATGGTGTCAGAGGAGCCTGTCGCTTGTGTCAGCCTGTGATGGTGTCAGAGGAGCCTGTCACTTGTGTCAGCCTGTGATGGTGTCAGAGGAGCCTGTCACTTGTGTCAGCCTGTGATGGTGTCAGAGGAGCCTGTCGCTTGTGTCAGCCTGTGATGGTGTCAGAGGAGCCTGTCGCTTGTGTCAGCCTGTGATGGTGTCAGAGGAGCCTGTCGCTTGTGTCAGCCTGTGATGGTGTCAGAGGAGCCTGTCGCTTGTGTCAGCCTGTGATGGTGTCAGAGGAGCCTGTCGCTTGTGTCAGCCTGTGATGGTGTCAGAGGAGCCTGTCGCTTGTGTCAGCCTGTGATGGGGTCAGAGTGGAGCCTGTCACTTGTGTCAGCCTGTGATGGGGTCAGAGTGGAGCCTGTCGCTTGTGTCAGCCTGTGATGGGGTCAGAGTGGAGCCTGTCGCTTGTGTCAGCCTGTGATGGTGTCAGAGGAGCCTGTCGCTTGTGTCAGCCTGTGATGGTGTCAGAGGAGCCTGTCGCTTGTGTCAGCCTGTGATGGGGTCAGAGTGGAGCCTGTCGCTTGTGTCAGCCTGTGATGGTGTCAGAGGAGCCTGTCGCTTGTGTCAGCCTGTGATGGGGTCAGAGTGGAACCTGTCGCTTGTGTCAGCCTGTGATGGTGTCAGAGGAGCCTGTCGCTTGTGTCAGCCTGTGATGGGGTCAGAGTGGAACCTGTCGCTTGTGTCAGCCTGTGATGGTGTCAGAGGAGCCTGTCGCTTGTGTCAGCCTGTGATGGTGTCAGAGTGGAGCCTGTTGCTTGTGTCAGCCTGTGATGGTGTCAGAGGAGCCTGTCACTTGTGTCAGCCTGTGATGGTGTCAGAGGAGCCTGTCGCTTGTGTCAGCCTGTGATGGGGTCAGAGTGGAGCCTGTCACTTGTGTCAGCCTGTGATGGTGTCAGAGGAGCCTGTCACTTGTGTCAGCCTGTGATGGTGTCAGAGGAGCCTGTCGCTTGTGTCAGCCTGTGATGGGGTCAGAGTGGAGCCTGTCACTTGTGTCAGCCTGTGATGGGGTCAGAGTGGAGCCTGTCGCTTGTGTCAGCCTGTGATGGGGTCAGAGTGGAGCCTGTCGCTTGTGTCAGCCTGTGATGGGGTCAGAGTGGAGCCTGTCGCTTGTGTCAGCCTGTGATGGGGTCAGAGTGGAGCCTGTCGCTTGTGTCAACCTGTGATGGGTCAGAGTGGAGCCTGTCGCTTGTGTCAGTACCTTACTATAGTCTTACCTGTAGGTAGAATTTAAAAGGAAGACTTTGCTTTCTCTTTAATGACTCATCAGCTGTCAGCGGGTTTCCCCACTGACAGCTGAAATGTAAACACAAGAATGCCGGCAATAGAAAATGCAGGAAAAACAGCACAGGGGGCCCCCCATACCAGGCTTTTAGGTGGTGTTCGTGGGGAGGAATAGTGCCCCAAGGACCAGATAAAGGCAGTTGCAGTTTGGAGACCACTCCTATAGAGCCAGTCCTCAAGGCGCCCGAACAGGTCATGTTTTCCGGCTCTCCATTATTTTGCACAAGTGATTTGATCAGTTTTACTGTAGTAATTACAGCCGTTTCATCTGAGAAAAATCCTGAAAACATGACCTGTTGGGGCACCTTGAGGACTGGAGAAGCACTGCTATAGAGAATCACCTCTCCCAAGGGGGGTATAATCTGTGTTGTGGAGGCACTGAGATTCAGCGTGTCCCGGACCTCGTATGTATTAGTGCCCATGTTCAGCGTGTCCCAAGCCTTGTATGTATTAGTGCCCATGTTCAGTGTGTCCCAAGCCTTGTATGTATTAGTGCCCATGTTCAGCATGTCCCAAGCCTTGTATGTATTAGTGCCCATGTTCAGTGTGTCCCAAGCCTTGTATGTATTAGTGCCCATGTTCAGCGTGTCCCAAGCCTTGTATGTATTAGTGCCCATGTTCAGCGTGTCCCAAGCCTTGTATGTATTAGTGCCCATGTTCAGCGTGTCCCAAGCCTTGTATGTATTAGTGCCCATGTTCAGTGTGTCCCAAGCCTTGTATGTATTAGTGCCCATGTTCAGCGTGTCCCAAGCCTTGTATGTATTAGTGCCCATGTTCAGCGTGTCCCAAGCCTTGTATGTATTAGTGCCCATGTTCAGCGTGTCCCAAGCCTTGTATGTATTAGTGCCCATGTTCAGTGTGTCCCAAGCCTTGTATGTATTAGTGCCCATGTTCAGCATGTCCCAAGCCTTGTATGTATTAGTGCCCATGTTCAGCATGTCCCAAGCCTTGTATGTATTAGTGCCCATGTTCAGTGTGTCCCAAGCCTTGTATGTATTAGTGCCCATGTTCAGCATGTCCCAAGCCTTGTATGTATTAGTGCCCATGTTCAGCGTGTCCCAAGCCTTGTATGTATTAGTGCCCATGTTCAGCGTGTCCCAAGCCTTGTATGTATTAGTGCCCATGTTCAGCGTGTCCCAAGCCTTGTATGTATTAGTGCCCATGTTCAGCATGTCCCAAGCCTTGTATGTATTAGTGCCCATGTTCAGCATGTCCCAAGCCTTGTATGTATTAGTGCCCATGTTCAGCGTGTCCCGGACCTCGTATGTATTAGTGCCCATGTTCAGCGTGTCCCGGACCTCATACGTATTAGTGCCCAAAACTGAATGAAATGCAAAACATTTTTGTATAGATATAACAAGTGATCACATTCCTCTGTCCTCAGCTGTATAAGAGCTGGGGAGGAGAAAAAGCAGTACACTGAGCTTCCCAGTGAATGGCTGTGCGAGGGGGAGGTTGTCAGGATAGCTAGAGAACTGACCAAGCTGTGCTTTCCTTAGTGTGGTCAGTTTTTAATAGGAAAGCAGAGGGACTGGCAGGATCACCAGGAGTTTCACATAATAGAAGCAATAAAAAGAGAACAGGAGACATCTCCATACCAGTACATGGGGCAGCAGCCACATATCAGGAATATGAAGTGTTGGGGTAACAAATGCTATAAGGCTGGGTTCACACTGCAGTACAGAGCGGCTCACAGCAGGGGGTCCGGTGTGTCCCCGTTCACTGTTTCAGGTCTGATTTCAGCCTGAATTTTGGGCTAAATTCGGACCTGAAACGGTATTGGAAGAAGCACAGGACTCTGGAATACTCACCGGAGCCGCTCCAGAAATGTGTGAACCGGCTCCATAGAGAGCCAGTCATAATCTCCTGACATGCAAATTGGATGTGGAAAACCTTCAATTCATAGTAGTGTGAGCCCAGCCTAAAAGATAGTAGGGATATACTAATATCAAATGGGAAGATGGGTTAAGAGCAGTTAAACCGGCATGGTGTGAGAGTTAGGGACTTAATAGGGCCATGATGAAGTGTATTTTGGAAGGGTCAGGGCCTAGACTGAGTATATTTGGAAGGGTCAGGGCCTAGACTGAGTATATTTGGAAGGGTCAGGGCCTAGACTGATTATTTTTGGAAGGGTCAGGGCCCAGACTGAGTATATTTGGAAGGGTCAGGGCCCAGACTGGGTATATTTGGAAGGGTCGGGCCCAGACTAAGTATATGTTGGTAGGGTCGGACCCAGACTGAGTATATTTGGAAGGGTCAGGGCCTAGACTGAGTATATTTGGAAGGGTCGGGTCCAGACTGAGTATATTTGGAAGGGTCAGGGCCCAGACTGAGTATATTTGGAAGGGTCAGGGCCCAGACTGAGTATATTTTGGAAGGGTCAGGGCCTAGACTGAGTATATTTGGAAGGGTCAGGGCCTAGACTGAGTATATTTGGAAGGGTCGGGTCCAGACTGAGTATATTTGGAAGGGTCAGGGCCCAGACTGAGTATATTTGGAAGGGTCAGGGCCCAGACTGAGTATATTTTGGAAGGGTCAGAGCCCAGACTGAGTATATTTGGAAGGGTCAGGGCCCAGACTGAGTATATTTGGAAGGGTCAGGGCCCAGACTGAGTATATTTGGAAGGGTCAGAGCCCAGACTGAGTATATTTGGAAGGGTCAGGGCCCAGACTGAGTATATTTTGGAAGGGTCGGGGGCCCAGACTGAGTATATTTTGGAAGGGTCAGGGCCCAGACTGAGTATATTTTGGAAGGGTCAGGGCCCAGACTGAGTATATTTGGAAGGGTCAGGGCCCACACTGATTATTTTTGGAAGGGTCAGGGCCCAGACTGAGTATATTTTGGAAGGGTCAGGGCCCAGGCTGAGTATATTTGGAAGGGTCAGAGCCCAGACTGAGTATATTTGGAAGGGTCAGGGCCCACACTGATTATTTTTGGAAGGGTCAGGGCCCAGACTGAGTATATTTTGGAAGGGTCAGGGCCCAGACTGAGTATATTTGGAAGGGTCAGAGCCCAGACTGAGTATATTTGGAAGGGTCAGGGCCCAGACTGAGTATATTTTGGAAGGGTCGGGGGCCCAGACTGAGTATATTTTGGAAGGGTCGGGGGCCCAGACTGAGTATATTTTGGAAGGGTCAGGGCCCAGGCTGAGTATATTTTGGAAGGGTCAGGGCCCAGACTGAGTATATTTTGGAAGGGTCAGGGCCCAGACTGAGTATATTTTGGAAGGGTCAGAGCCCAGACTGAGTATATTTTGGAAGGGTCAGAGCCCAGACTGAGTATATTTGGAAGGGTCAGAGCCCAGACTGAGTATATTTGGAAGGGTCAGGGCCCACACTGATTATTTTTGGAAGGGTCAGGGCCCAGACTGAGTATATTTTGGAAGGGTCAGGGCCCAGACTGGGTATATTTTGGAAGGTTTGCATACTTTTGAGTAAAAATTATTTCTGACTTGATGGTTAATTTTTTGTGCGAAAGGCAAATAAAGTTCTATTAGAGATTTATAGATGACTTTATGCCGGTATGGGAAGGTTCAGAGGAATCGTTAAGATTATTCATGGAGGGAATTTATAATTACCATTATGGCATTACATATACTGGTGGGTGGAGTGAAGATCGGATTAATTACCTGGATCTAGTGATTCTTATTAGAGGGACCAAAACTTTCTCTAAGGACCTAGACAGTTATATACCCACACATAGTTGTCACCACCCGAAAAGAGAATATACCAAAAGGTTAATTTATGTAAATTAGATCTTTTGAGTGATTATGAAGAGCAGGCAAGATATATTGGTTTAAACCCAGAGGTTTTCAAACTGCGGCCCTGGGGCCAGATGTGGCCCTTTGCCTCTATCCGGCCCTTGGAGTACTATTCCATCCACAACTGACACTAATGGAGCACTGTTCCTCCCATTGACACCAGTGGTGGAGCACTATTCCTCCCACAGATACCAATGATGGGGAGGATTAGGAGCGTCGGAGGGGGGAAGTTGCACTTAGTAGCATTGGTGGTGGGAAGGAACCCCCAGGAGTGTCAGTGGAGGGAAGGAGCCCCCCAGGAGCATCAGTGGAGGGAAGGAGCCCCCCAGGAGCATCAGTGGAGGGAAGGGGCCCCCCAGGAGTGTCAGTGGAGGGAAGGAGCCGCCCAGGAGTGTCAGTGGAGGGAAGGAGCCGCCCAGGAGTGTCAGTGGAGGGAAGGAGCCGCCCAGGAGTGTCAGTGGAGGGAAGGAGCCGCCCAGGAGCATCAGTGGAGGGAAGGGGCCCCCCAGGAGTGTCAGTGGAGGGAAGGAGCCGCCCAGGAGTGTCAGTGGAGGGAAGGAGCCGCCCAGGAGTGGCGGCGGGGGAAAGGAGTCCCTAAAAGCGTCGGAGGGGGGGAGCAGCCCCCAGGAGTGTCAATGAAGTAAAGGAGCCCCCAAGAGCATCGGCGGAGAAAAGGAGCCCCCAGGACCATCGGCGGGGTGAAGGAGCTCAAAGGAGCAATGGCGGGGGCAGGAGCCCCTAGGAGCGTCGGCGGGGACCCGAGTAGTGGAGGATCAGGGCTGCTCTATGCAAACCCATTACACCACTCCAACTAGGCCATAGCCAGGCAGGGATCACATGGACCCTATGGTAGTTTTATAGTGATCTCTCACCAGGACATAGGAAGGGATCACATGACCCCTATGGTAGGTTCATACCGATCTCTGACCAGGACATAGCCAGACAGGGGTCACATGGCCCCTATGATAGGATCATAGTGATCTCCGACCAGGCCATAGACAGAAAAGGATCACATCGCCCCTATGGTTACAGCATTTGTTCACACCTGGTTAAATCTTTTGCATAGTACTGTAGAGAGAATATTGTATATACAGATATAATAGGAGGGGGGAAGGAGCACTTAGGAGCATCAGTGGAGGGAAGGAGGCCCCCAGGAGTATCAGTGGAGTGAAGGAGCCCCCAAGAGCATCGGCGGAGAAAAGAAGCTGCCAGTAGGGTGACCACGTGTCCCGGATTGTCCGGGACAGTCCTGCATTCTGCAGGTCTGTCCCGGGCACCTTCACTCCGGGACAATACAGTGTCCCGGAATGAAACTGACACAGGTCCCAGCATGAACCCCTCAGAGCTTAAGATGTGACACCCCCCAACTAGTGAAGAACTACAGGTCCCAGCATGAACCTGTGAAATCTATGGGATCACACCCTTAGATCTCAGGGATCCATGCTGGGACTGGTAGTCCTTTACTTTTGGGGGATGTGACCTCCCCAAAGTGAAGGACTACAGGTCCCAGCATGAACCCCTCAGAGCTGAAGATGTAACACCCCCCGCCTCCCAGCATAAACCTGTGAAATCTATGGGATCACACCGTTAGATCTGAGGGGTTCATGCTGAGAGTTGTAGTCCTTCAAATTGGGGGGGAGTCACATCTTTATATATCAGGGGTTCATGCTGGGACTTGTAGTCCTTAACTTTTGGGAGATGTGACCCCCCAAAAGTGAAGGACTACAGGTCCCACCATGAACCCCACAGAGTTGAAGATGTGACCTCCCCCCACCCCCCAACCAGTGAAGAATTACAGGTCCCAGGATGAACCCGTGAAATCTATGGGGTCACAAAAAGAGGTATCAAAAATCATATTTTTTTAGGAAGGGGGGGGGGTGTCCCTGAATGGCAGTTTGGAAATGTGGTCACCCTAGCTGCCAGGAGTGTTTGCGGGGAAAAGGAGTCCCCAGGACCATCGGTGGGGTGAAGGAGCTCCAAGGAGCAATGGCGTAGGCAGGAGCCCCTAGGAGCGTCGTCGGGGACCCGAGTAGTGGAGG